>NC_136783.1:10225740-10825740 GCF_947034865.1 Barbatula barbatula | reverse complement strand
CGTTTAACCATCTATGATTATCACCATTTACCGAAAACTCTGTCAATACCTATAATTACTAGTGTTTTACCCACAATTCAGTTTGATGTTTTTTCACAGTATCACGCAATAGCTTGATGTCAGGGTTAATAATAATGGAGACACTTTTCTTAAGTTCTCTTGAAAAATGGATTTCCAGCACCATAAAACCTATTAGAAAATAAACAAACACATAAATAATAGAAAATCAATGATGTGAAAGCAGGCCAGCGGGATGCTTGAAACAGTTTATCAGAGGTGGTGTGGGAGGGGGGTTGCTGTCTTGCGTTTCATACTACCCTATGGCCATAAAAACTTGGCTGTGGAGAGGAATGAGGCCTACTCCCTCTTACAGCTCCCTTGACTGAAATTACATTCAAAAGTCAAAAACGTGGGGAGAGGTTGATTTGAGGTTTTAAACAGAAACTTTCCCGTAACACTCGTCGTGCAGCAGCATTTCTGGCTGTTTAGTACGCAGAAGGCATGATTCAGCAGCGCCGCGAGTCTTCCCAGCTCTTTTGTGTGCGCTTTTACTCACTGGCTGGGAAATTCTAACTGACAGGCACAATACCTCAACATCTCATGAACACTTTCACCCACCGTGCTTGAACAAGCCAAACCAGGCCTGAAGCAGATCCCCAGTCAGCCAATCGGGGGACAGGAATGTTGCAACCGTCCAATCAGATTTCAGGGTTCTTTCAGCGCCTGTGACAGGTAAGAACTCCAGGCAATAATATCCAAACAAATTAAGACTTGTTTCACGCTGGAGGGGTAAAGAAAGGAGGAATAAGTGGAGGGAGGGGTGACGTGGATAAGGACTGTTTGGAATCAGTCAACTGGCAAATATTCAACAACGCAATTCCATCGACATGAGCGAAAAACGCTTCCCAGAACCATCACATAATATTTACATTGTTGAGGAATTTTCTGGCCACGGTTGCATTGTCCCGTTGCAGCAAGTGTGCCAGGCTGACATCAAGTGAACAAAGCAGAGTAAAAACACAGACTGCACCCCTATCAACAAGCTATCCGGTCTTCCGCCGACATGCATCAGCTACAAGTGATCCGATTGTATCCATTGTTCTAACTCGAACAGGTGAACACCGCCGTTTTGCGCTTAACTAATAGGTTATTTAAGTCCAACAGTAAACAATGTAAGTCACAGGTGCATATGTCATGCCAACAAACAAGCTGTCAATCTGGCATGGAGGCCCCTTACGAAAAGCGTGGAATGTGATGTCAGAGGAAATCTTTCCTACAATATGTATTATGTGACATGGGATGCCCTGCGGCTGGTCTTATTAGGTATCGACAGATAAGAGATGGATGGTGGTCCTGAGGGAACAGATGAGGACAGAACAAGATAGAGTTTGGACGGACAGGGTGTGACAGCATTCAGAGCTGTCATATAAACCGTTCAGGTAACAGAATTTAGTACACGACTCGGGTCTCGAGGAGCTGAGAGATGCATTTGTAAAGACGAAACTGACATTAACCAACAAGCATAAATATTGTGCAATGACCTCAGCCTGATAATGATGTGGCCCAAACAAACACTTGCAAAGATAGAGAGCAATAAAAGTTATTTGTAAAGGATCAACTGTACATCCACATTGTAATAACCACATTATAGCCTGACGTGACATAATTCGGAGTAGTTTTCCTCAAAAAACATTTAAGAAAACATAATGAATATCAGCTTAATGTACATTATACACGCAGATTGATATTTAAAAGGTTTTTATTTTATTTCCTTTCACTAACATTTCTAATGTAAAAATAGAATAAATGCTCAAAACAATAGCTGGATTGTGTGATCATCTCAAAAATCAATAGATATTACCGTTATTTCATAATGCTGTTAACGCTTCCTCTGACAAGCCAATGTAACAAAACATGTTTTCCGGTTTGTCCATGCGAGGTTCGACATATACCCTGTTTGCTCACAGAAAATAAAGCATAGAGTGACCACCATTTATGCGTTTTCAAGATTTTCAAGATCTCTTAATAGTAATATTAATATTAATAGGTAATATTTTGTAGTCTATGACTATAAATTTATAAAAAGCATATGTTGTAATTCCAAGCCCCATTAAAATGTCAATTGTCTAATCTTGGACCTAAACTTTTGGTCACTGTATATTTATTCAATATGTAATAACAGACAGGGGGATACTCCACCCTGTATACATTTATTTGTTTTGATAAACACAAAGAAAGATAATTGGAAAAATGTTAGCAACTGACATTTCTGGGACATCATAGACGACCATAGTGAACACAAAATGAGATATTTTGAAGAATATATTTAGGAAAACAAACAGTTCTAGGGCGCCTTTGACTACCCTTTAAATGTTTTCCTACTATGGCAGTCAATGATGTCCATTTTTCCAAATATCTTTATTTGTGTTCAACAGAACAAAGAAATCTATACAGGTTTGCAACAACTGGGTGGAGTATCCCTTTAAAATAAGAAAATAGATTTGTATAGAAAGAACATGGGAGTGTCGCTCACCCGACCAAAACCTTTTTTTAATGTCAGGGTGTTCTGTGTGGTTGCTTATTGGTTTAGTCGAGAGGCCACCCACAGGTCTGTATTATATTCTAGTCCACCGTTTTTATTGTCTGCCAGGAAAAATCATAAATCAAATCACTTAGAAACCTAATAACACACCTGTCCACAACAAACCGCAGGTATGATTCATGCCTACAGAACAGACTGTGAATTGTGGGACGAGAGGCACAACAAAGTTTAATACATAATATACGGTTAGAGGTTCGTTCAAATCCCCTGCCTCGGAGCACGAGCTCTAGAAACTCTGCAGCGAACACCGCAAACAAATGTTGGACGGTGGAAACCGAAAAAGTCAATAGAGATTTCCTCCACACTGAAGCCTGAATTTCTGCAACACATTTTGACATAAAGCAGTGACATCATGTGCTCGCCCCCAAACCTGACAGTTCCCTACAGATGTTTCCAGCCGTGGGCCGCTGTTATGTGAGCTAAACTAAACATTACAGTCAATCTTCAGCTCTCACCAGTTAGGGCTTCAGCAGGTGGCTCCACCTAAACCACCAATCATCTACACAAGATTAGACTTCAGAAGATATCAGTTCTGCTATTTTTCTGATATTAGTCACGGGTACGGTTAGGACCTGGGCAGAAGCGACAAAAATGATCTACCTGGCGTATTGATCGCAGCCTTTTTATGGCAGAGTGTTTCAGATGACATCATGATGATTTCATTCATTTTGGTCCAATACTATCTCTCGTGAGAGCAATAATGTAGCTGAATTGGCCACGATTACTTGTTCGCTAATAGACGCGAGAGCGCACAGCATTCTGTGTTCTGTGATTTATATGAGGTGCTTCAAACAATGGGAGTTCATTTATATTACCCTGCCAGATAAAAATCTGGCGCTCGACGTGCGTTACATCGACATCTGTTGACCTTACGATCGCAGGAAATGCTGAAATGTGAAGTCAGCACTGATTGTTGGGTCAAACTTGCGTAGGAAAACCCCCAGACTCTTTTTGTTTTTTGGGTTTGAGAAATGATAATTGCAGATAAATGCAATGTTCAGAGCAAATCTAAGACAATTATAGATCCGAACGGGCTCCCGGTTCGCAAGCTGTAATAATAACATTACTGTCGCGTTGAGCCGCTCACCTTCAACCTCCTATTATCGTGCACGTCGGTGATCAAGCTCTATATTTCTCCGGAGATGGCTGGGGTTAAGTACACAAATTCGGGGCATATAAGCATCACTGAACCTGAGGCAAAGACGTGTTCAGAGAAGGTGTAGGATGAGTAAAAATGACAAGAATAGAGCAAGACAAGACGAGTTAACGGGGACAGTTTACCCAAATTCTGTCATTATTTACGCACGCTTTTGTCATTTCAAACCTGTATGGCTTTCTTCCTACTGCAGAACATAATAAAATATATTTTAAAGAATGTTTGTAAACAAACAACGGCGGTACCCATTCACTTGCATTGGTTTTGTGTCCATACAATAGAAGTGAATGGTTGCTGCCATTGTTGGGTTACCAACATTCTTCAAAATATCTTCTTTTGTGTTCTGCAGAAGAAAGAGAATCAAACAGTTGGTGAGTAAATGATGACAGAATTTTCATTTTTGGATGAACTATTGGGCGGTATTAGTCGTCCGTACTTCTGGTCACCTGTTATTGATGGACAGGGCAACTTGACCGAATTTGACCGTATCACTTCGCCAGAAATGGCATAATCTCAATGAAACGCTTTGAGGTTGCCGTCAGTCTAAACGCCCATTGAAGGTTTATAGAAGGACAGAAAAAAGCTGGGCGAGGGAAATAAATCATAGCGTCAGACAGCACAGCTCACCCTACAATTAGAGGTTAACCTCACACTTGTTTTACAAGGGCACGGCTCTTTCATGAGAAGGGATAACCCTCTAGATGGGATAGCCCTCTCTTTTCTGCCTTTCTCAGACTAGCGTTTGTTCACTCGCTGGTTCATTTTATTTATGTCCCGGTAACTGTGTGAATGTTAGTTCATTGTTGCTCAGAGGCATACTCAAGCTTAGGTCACAGGTCTTTGGGGTATCAGAAAGACAAGAGCCCCCCCTAACCTTAGTTACTATTATACCCCCTCTCTCTCTCTTTCTCCCCCCTTCTCTTTCTCGGTCCCCAGCCAGATCGGCGGCCCTTATTGAAACCACATGTGAGGGCCTGAGATGGTTTTCTGCTTGGATTGAGGCAAACATGCAGAAAATTGTGGGAAGCGAACATAACCCAGAGACCTGCTAATTAAAACAACCTAACCCACAAATAGAACGAGGATACAAACCCACGGCGACAAACTTTACATGAGGGACTGTCACAGTCAACAAATAAATTAAAACTTTGATGACGCATTCAAGGGTCATCGGCATCGTAAATCCTAGTTTATATATTTTCATTTTTTATTTATATATACACTATACTTTGTATACGTCAATACTTTGCAGAAGCGTACAGAACTGTGTAAGTGTATTTAAATTGTGTCTTGTTGAGTTTTAGTACTGTGTTAAACTGAGAAATCGCTTTGTATTTACTTCCGCTCTGTCACGTGGTGAAACCACGGGTAGTATCGTTCCTTCGTTCGTTCTTGGGCTAGTTTAATTTGTTTGCTTTGTGTGCGCGTGTCATCTGAGGGCGGGGCCTGTTGAATTTAAGTAATTAGACGCGTATTTAAAAAAGCGTCTACCCACTGCTGCAGCGGTCGCGTGCAGCCCTCATCGCGTGATGACCGAAGAGAGTAAAGACATCGACTCTACCTGCGCGCGACTCCACCGAGCCCGGGACACTGACAGGGCACTTGAGTATTGCACTTCTTTTGTATTATTATTTTTCTGTTTTGTATCAACACCTGCACTTTTTGTCTTACTTGTTTGCACTAACACTTATTCCTTTATTGTTATCTTTAATGTTTCTCCCTATTTTCTTTCTGCTTCTCTTAAATATGTGTTATAAAATCCTTTCTGTTATCACAACACGTAAATCATCTGCAGCATGCCGAAGGCGACGCAATGCTAATAATCTTCACAATGTATCACTGCTAGCAACTGCCCCTTCTACTTTCCCAATAGGATTGTGGAACTGCCAATCTGCTGTGAACAAAGCTGATTTCATTACAGCTTTTGTTAAACATTCTGGTCTTTCCATCTAGCACTTACAGAAACATGGATCAAACCAGAGGACTCTGCCACTCCCGCTGCCCTCTCCCATAACCACACTTTCTCCCACAGCCCTCGCATCACAGGAAGGGGTGGAGGCACCGGTCTACTCATCCCCAAAGACTGGAAATTCAATCAGCTAACACCCTTGTGTGACAACAGCTCCTTCGAGTTTCATGCTGTTACTATCACCCACCCTGTTAAAAGTCATTTTGTAGTTATATATCGTCCCCCAGGTTAGCTTGGACATTTCTTGGAGGAGCTGGATGTGCTTCTTTCATCCTTCCCTGAGGATGGTACTCCCCTTGTGGTACTAGGTGACTTCAACATCCACATTGGAAAGCCACAGGCTGCTGACTTCGTCAACCTGACCGCATCATTTCTCCTCGAGCAGGTTTCCACATCAGCAACCCACAAGTCTGGAAACCATCTAGATCTAATCTTCACAAGGTACTGCTCCACTCATCACTCTCAGGTCACCCCGCTGCACACGTCTGATCACTTCTTCGTCACCCTCAACCTTGACCTCACTGCTCCGGATATCGCAGATGTCTTACCGATGGTCACCTTCCGGCGCAACCTGCGGTCTCTCCCTCTCTCCTGTTTTTCCTCTGCTGTCTTCTCTGCACTCCCCCCCTCTGATGAGCTCTCTCTTTTGAATACAGACAATGCCACAGACACTCTGTGTTCCATGCTTTCATCCTGCTTGGACAACCTATGCCCTCTTGCATCTGGACCAGCCCGTCCATCCCCGCTACTCTTCTCCATTTACATGACATCCCTCGGCTCGGTCCTTCAGAAGCATGGCTTCTCCTATCACTGCTATTCCGACGACACACAACTCTACTTGTCATTTCAACCGGACGATCCGACGGTCGCTGCTCGCATCGCGGCATGCCTGAGTGACATCTCGCTTTGGATGAAGGATCATCACCTGCAGCTAAACCTTGCAAAAACGGAACTGCTTGTGATCCCAGCCAACCCAAAGATTCACCACAACCTTGCCATTCAACTAGGCTCATCAACGATTACACCGTCCAGCAAAGCCAGAAACCTGGGAGTGGTAATCGATGATCGGCTTAACCTCACAAGTCATGTTGCCAGCACCACCCGGTCCTGTAGATTCATCCTCTACAACATTAGGAAAATTAGACCTTTCCTATCGGAGCACTCTACTCAAGTCCTAGTCCAGGCTCTTGTCCTGTCCAAACTGGATTATTGCAATGCGCTTCTGGCTGGACTTCCTGCTTGCACAATCAAACCTCTCCAGATGATCCAGAATGCGGCGGCAAGAGTGGTCTTTTCAATGAACCGAAGAGAGCGCATGTAACTCCGCTCTTCATCATGTTACACTGGCTCCCTGTTGCCGCCCGCATAAAGTTCAAAGCTTTGCTCCTGGCCTACAAGACCAACACCGGATCTGCACCATCGTATCTCCACTCGCTAATGCAGATCTATGTTCCTGCCAGATAACCGCGGTCTGCAAAGGAACAACGACTAGTGGTACCATCCCAAAAAGGAAAAAAGTCACTCTCCCGTACCTTCTCTGGATCTGTTCCACATTGGTGGAATGATCTACCAGCTGCTACAAGATCAGCAGACTCGGTTGCCATCTTTAAAAAACGCCTAAAAACGCATCTCTTCCGTCAACACGTCGCTGATTGATTTTTTCCTAATCCTCTTCCCTTTCCTTCTTTAAAAAAAATAAAATAAAATACTAACCTCACTATTCTCAGCTTTTTATACTGTGCTAGGCTTTAATGGACTAGTTTGATGCACTTATGTATTTTGTTGCCTATGTTGTTATAATTGCTTCCAATGTTTCCTCATCTGTAAGTCGCTTTGGATAAAAGCGTCTGCTAAATGACTAAATGTAAATGTATATCTGAAGTAGTCTTCCTTCACTGCTTTAGACGTTTTCCCAACTATGACGAAAACCTGGAAAGGTGAAAAAGGTCCATTATGATGTCGATTAATTATGACGTCATATACGGCAATGAATGTACTGTACTGAATCGTGATGTTTTTGAGATTGTAATGGTTTTTGAGATGTATTGGAAGGTAGCTGGAGATACCAAACTCTACATCAAGCAAACTCACAATGCTGACGCTGTGTATATCTGACAAATATCTGTACAGATTGTTTCCTTTTTGACTGAAGCTTTACAGTACTGTATAAATGGTGAAATATTGCTAGGTGGATGCCTGAGAACGTGCTTTCGGGTCAATTTGAGAGCCGTCTTTGTGCTAACTTCTAAAGAAATCAAGGACAAAACAATTATATCCTTGGGAAGATTTAGATTATCGGTACAAAGTTGGTTAGAAATATTAACGTATCAGGCGGTTCCGAGGATCCCGTGGCAGAAACCTTGGCGGGAACACACAGTCTTGCACTATCGGTGAGAGGAACATGCGCAGCCGAGGGTTGTGGGTAAAAAAGGATCATTTAACAGCTGTGCTTGCACTGAGACTGTGAGACATGAACCAACAAAAAGACAAGGAGTCAAGCAGCACATTGACACTATGAACTTTACATGAATCTCCGTATATTACGCTGGCTACCGCAATTTTGAAAGTGCATTCAATGGTCTGGACGAAACTTTAAGCATTTCTTCAAAAGCAAGTAGACATACACAGTCTTTTTTTAAGCACGGAAAGGTCTGTATTCAATTATTACTCATCAGAATAACTCAGACGAATGGAGTGTCTTGTTCAGAGCCATCATATATCAGGATTCTCGTAATGCTGATCAACAGCCTTGCGAGGAGACCTGCCAAAACCAGTCCCTCAGGGAGAGTAAAGAGTGGACGGCCGGAGCAACCCGCAGCCAGACATGGCTCATTCTGAGTCTTCAGTCTGTGACACACACATACACACACTACTAAATCTCTCTTCACCCTGGACAAAACACGCCTGAGTTCCTCCAGCAAACATGAATTCTTCTTAGGTCATTTTCTTTAAAATGGTGTTAATCTCAGAGAAGCAAACTAGTCCAAAACTTACAGGTTATTTTTGGCCACGTTTGACTTTAGAAAGGAAGTGGCCACCTGAGTCCTGGCTGACATGTGAATGGACTGGGAACTAAAACGCAACTTACTTGTGAATGTTATGTAAAGACAGCCAATCTCATTTGAGCTTGCCATTTTAAAAAAGTTCCCACTTTTGTTTTCTAAAATTAAAATTCGTAAAATGTTTCTGTTCATTGAAATTCATTTAAATACCGACCTAAAATGATTAGAAAAACTCAGACTTAAAAATAAACTGAAATAAGTTAAGCACTACAATAGAACTACAACAAACTACAATAAAAATCTAAAATAGCAACATAAGAAATAAACAAATACCTTATAAAATGACAAAAGCATACACCAAAATTGCTATAATTTACATAAAAACTATGGATCTAAAAATAAAAGCTAATTTAGTATTAATCAAACTATGCTATGGTATAGCTTCTATGGTATGGACACAAAACCTATGCAAGTGAATACAGGTTTGAAATGACATGACAGAATTTTCATTTTTGGGTGAACTATTACTTTAACTTGAAGAATGTGGCAACTGCTATCATACAGTTTGGATACAGTTAGTAAATCCAAAGTTCATCACTTACGTAGATATAAAATGTGAGGTTCACCGCAGCGGGACCTGGATTAACAAGTTATTTTGTGGTTTGAAGAGAGCTGTATTTTTTCTCTCCAGCGGCCAACGCAACGGTTGGTCAGCTGTGTCTCAGTTGTCATGCAACCCCCTCGTGCCAGAAGCAGCCGTGTTTGAACACAGAAGAGCACCTTTATTTCAACACCACATTCTTCAATATTCCCTTTTTCAAACTCTCACATTTCAGCTGGAGGCATGATGTAGGCTGTTTATGTGAAAGATAGAGGAGAAGCCTCCGTGTCTTCACATGTGTACAATAAATCATTCACTCATATATGGCACACTTCAAATAAACAGAAACTCAGTCAGCCAGCCAACCAGAAGAGAATAAACACAAACTGGCACGGATCAATGCCAGCACAAACATCCAAACATGCCAACACGTACGTTACATATGCTTATATATCCTATACGCATGCACACATTGCATAGGGAAATACGATGAAAATGTGCACAACTTCCGTGTTTAATATCTGCTAATCAGATCAAATAATGAGGCGCGGCTAACTGACAAGGCCTGGAAGGTTCGACTTTGCCAATATCTGACTGAAGTTATATTAAATCACCTAAATGTAAATGTCTCAATTTTTTATGTAGTTCACACAACATAGACAGTTAACTGACTTAATACATTTTGAGAAATTATCATTTTTAAAGCCGACGAGACAATAGGAAAATACATCATATACAAACATCAATGCTTGGACCCTCTTTTGGCTAAACATTTGTCAGCCCCTTTAATAGGAGTTTGGTTTAAGGCCAAAATAACATTAAATACAATATTTAAAAAATGAATGAAAATAAGAGAAAAAATTAATAAAATCGGAAATCTGCCTGTAACTGGAAATTTGACAGACTGACAAGAGCATAAATGAAGCCCAGCCTCCTCCTGCCATACTCTCTGTGTTTATGTTTATCAAAGAAAAGAATAACAACTTCAAATCAACATCGCACTACAATATAAACACACTTTAACCTGTTTGCTTCATGGTCCACTGTGACCAATGAACAAAAACAATAAACACACATCTAAATCAGACAAATCTATCTTGAGCAAGACCTCAGCGGCTCACTGCCTTCAGTGTCAACTAGAGATCAGAGCAAAGGCACTGAAACGGAAAGCATAAAACTTAAAAAAAAGACAATAATATAAAACCATTTCCTCCTCAACGTAACAAAGTAAAGCTAAATGCACTAAACAGTTGTCATCAGAAACAAACACAATTTGTCAGAACTGTTTGTCTCAACACAGTGTGCCAGAATCCTGATGTCTTCCATCTATGTCTAAGATATGTGATGAACGAAGCTCCAATAAAAGAAAACCACCCAGACAAAAGCTTCGAAACTGAGGAGCATTTTTAAAGAAACAGTTGACCCAAATATGAAAATTCTGTCATCACTCGTTAGGATCTATTGCGAAACAGCCGCTCCAGAAAACCTCAAAATATTGCACTGGTCATATAGTCTGAAGCTCTGAAGCTCAAAAGCTCCGGTCCGCATTTACTGAAATGAATTCACGAACTCATGAAGTGAAACTCTCTTCTGTCTGTCTCTCACAGTAATCGACCATGATAAAGTGCTAGGATAAACAAAACAGCTTGCAAATTCAATTTCTTTTTCTTCAAATTTGCACTGCAGCAAAATAGCCAAGATAATCCTGACCATAAACTAAAATTAGATTAAAAAGCGACCAGGAAAATTTTGTCTAGACCGTTTAACTTTTATAACATTGAATGAAGTTCTGTTGGATGTTGATGATAACCTGAAGTGTAGTAATCTCAGCACTGATACAGATGGTTATCACATTTTTTCTAATCCTGTATCTCCCTCTAGTGGCGAAAGCTAGGTTAGATCCTAGATAATAGAGACTCCAAATAGATTTTATAACCTCAAGTGACTTTATTCAATCGTAATCTTTCTGTAGACACATTGTAAACACATCTGACTAATGGTGACAAGCTGTGTACTGTGATACAGTATTTGGGACAATTTACAAACTCAGACTTTAGAGTACCTACTACAATACTGAACTTTTCCACCGGGCAGCATTGAAATAAACAAAGTGTGTCAATAAAAATGATTTCTTGGGCCCAGTTTATCTGCGTTTATATAATATACAGTAAAACACATATGCAACAATGATTTATTTTTGTTTGGTCCCCTTGGCCAAAATGTTACCATCTTCTCTCTCTTCTACATGATGGGCTAGTATCCCTGCTGTATCTCATCATAACCTCTTGTCCAGTGCTCTTTAATGAATCTGCATAATGGAGAAGACCCCAATTAAATCCCTGCGTAAGGGGGACTAGGCATCCGGGGTAAACAAACTTCAACTGACAGGGTTGCGGTGCTGGATAAGATAGCGGGACGAGAAAATGAATTAGCTTCCTGACACACGTCAAAGCCAATCCCCAGAAAGAAGCGGGGCACCTCTCAGAACCTCTATTTTATCTGGCCCTTAGTATTCAGCCTGAGCCTGTGTCTCGCATTCAAAATGTATTCATTTATTCAGAAGCCCTTGGAGAAATCAGAAAAAGCTTGTTGTCCTTTTTTCCTTTACATCCAGATGGAATTTGCGTGAATAACGTGCGTTAAGTGAGGCGGAAAATAAGTACAGGATCACCCGGCAGCGAGAGACGCTATCGGCTGGTGGAAAAACGGGTGTCACCTTCACACAGACAACAACTTTTCTTTGATGTGGAATATCTCGGCCTGTTTCCCTTCGTCTGCCGATGAGTGACGTGAAGGACGAGAAAATCAAATCGGAAAACAAATAAAAATGAGCTTTGAGGGAACTGGATAAGCATTATTATGAAGGTGCAGAGGAAAACAGATGATTAATCAAAGGATTAATATAAGAGATCCATAAAAAAAAGTGAGGGGTGAGGGGATATAATGCATTTCACCTTGTGCATGTTTGTGGTGCATCTTGTTTCATTAAAAAAAGTTTTTAACAAACACTAAAAAATAAGAAATGATTTGCTTAAAGGAGCAATATGGGATTTTTAGGAGGCTCTATTGACAGACAGAAAATGTAATATACATAACTATTTATTCAGAGGTGTATAAAAGACCTTACGTAATAAACCGTTATGTTTGTATTACCTAAGAATAATCTATTAATATCTACATACAGAGCGTGCCTACATACATTGAATTCACCATGTTGCACCAACTAAACGCATTTCATCTTCCTCTACCATGCGGTACATAGTCCGGTTGTCCCTGACTTTACAAAGTAATCTACTAACTTATTCCTAACTGTTATCTTGCTGTCCGATCAAACGCCTTTCACAGCGTTGCTATTTACTGTTAGCTAGCTCTGCCCTCAAACATGCTGTGCAATGCAAGCATGAAATGCAAATAATAACGCAAATTCATAAAATATGCGAAGACTACACGAGTATATACAAACAGGGTCTCCCATTCTAGACCTTTAAATGAGCAAACTGAGATTCAAATAAGAACAGAGACATCAACTAACACAACAATTGGCTTAACATTGCTTCACAGATTTTTCACCCATAAGGATCGGTATCAGTTGCGCTTGCCTAGGGTAAGGGGATGTTTTAACAAAACAAGACTTGAATCCTAAAGAGTTATCTTACCTCCCTGAGGACTGTACTGCCATAACCTCTGTACAACCCTCTGAAACCCTGCAATGAAAAGTCAAAGAGATACAAGATTAGGCGTCTAATAAACCCTTGTTGTGCAAACAAAACAAAATATTTATCAACCAATCCGCCTGTCCGTCTTTGTGTAACGTGACAGCCTGAGTAGTGTACCCGCACCTCTTCTTGTAGTGTATTTAGTAGCACACGGTAGGTACTGAGGGAGGGATTGGCCTGCGCCCTCTGTTTTACCACTTCAGTTGGTACACGGATCAAACAGGCAACCTGTGTGAGAGGAAGATAATGTCAACATGTCACATAAGGCTGTGAAAAACACAAACCAATAAAAACATGCAATATAACAGAAAACAACACATTTAAGTTTATAGTATGGGTGTCACACGGTATTGACAATACCCATGATATTAAAATATATCAGAGCAATCGTTTGGTCTCAAGATGCCGTTTTTAAAAGGATCTTTTTAAAAAGGACTTCAAAATTACCATATTTTAACTGGTAATTTTACACAATGTGCATTGTCCCAAAGCAGATTTACAGGAGAAAATAATAAAAACTGAAAAACACAAAAAAGGTCAAACACAGCACAGTGCATGGTGCTTATAGAAAAAGAAAGATTATTCTAGTAAATAATATCTAATGTCAGCAGTCTCCCGGTGGTTTATTTAGCATATTTTACATTAAGTGAATACTTGGCTGATAGGATGCATCTTTAATCTAGATTTAAATTGGGCGAGTGTGTCTGATCCTGGAATAATATCAGGAAGGCTATTCCAGAGTTTAGGTGCTGTGTCTGAGAAAGCTCGACCCTGTTTGGTGGATTTAGTTATTCTAGGTGTTATCAAGAGTCCTGAGTTTTGAGATATGAGAGAGCGTGATGGCTTGTAGTGTGATAGAAGCTCGGTTATGTAGGTAGGGGCTAAACCTTTTTAAGGCTTTGTAATTGATTAAAAGAACTTTAAAGTCAATACGATACTTAATGGGTAGCCAGTGAAGGGTTGATAACATTGGTAACATATTTTAACTATATTATATTATATTAAGTATAGTGAAAATCTGATTTGTGACAGCCCTAGTTTATACAATGAAACAGGGCAAAATATATTTAGAAGAAATTATAACCTCAATATCATTTAAAAATCATACAGTTTTTAGCTTAAAAATTACTCATATGTACCAACATACTTGATGGTTGAAAAATCAAATTTTGTCAAATTTATTTTTATCCACAACATGCAACAGCATCTTTGTTGCATTCATTGAAGGAGAATCCCCCATTACATTATTCGCATGAATCAGACAATAAGCAGGTTCTCAAACAGTCATCCCCTTGAAATCCCACCAAACATCCTTTTATTAGTAGATGAACCATGCTTTTATTCAAGTTCTATTCTTTACGGTCACATCCCCTCTGAAACTGCACAACCGATGCTATGCATCTTATCCTCTCCATCCTGGGGGCGGAAATACCAGTGCGAAGTTCTGCGAACCGAGGACAGAAAGCAATCTCGACAACCACAGGGAATTGAAAGAGCCCCCACCTCACCCCAGACTCGCACTGGATGTGTGGTGCTCAAAGTAATCTTTTCTGAATGAGAGTGCGGGCACAGGGTGTTGCTGTGTTCGCTCATCTAAGAGTCGCTTGACAGCATATAAGCACGGCTTGTGTGAACAAGCTAAGGTACTTTGCGCTCTGTGTGAGACGAATGGCCACTTGGCTTACAGAACAGCATGTGTGAAGACACAAATGTGCAAAAGTTTATATTTGACTGTCTGTAAGCTGATCAAAGTGGTGTTCTCACCAAACTTTTCGAGCACTTTGGGAAACAAACATGACTGACACTTAAGAAGAGTATTACAAAGGAAGTGTTTAATTGTTATTTTCACCTGCAAAAAGTATGAACGGTTGAAATATATAAAAGCAAATGCATGTGGCAAGAGTGCCCCCCAGTGTTAAAAAACTGAGGCTACTTGCATCAGTATAATACTCAAACTGACAGGACCTATTTTACAAAGCTGATTACATTATTTTTTTCGCTGGGTTAACATTTATGAAACACTGAACATCACGTCTACTCATGTAATTCTCAAAAGGATCAAAATTACGGCACTAAATGGAGAGGGAAGTGGATATGACAAGTAATTCTTGCAGTAATTGAATTGGTGGGAGCGAGTGCGCGCCGCAGCAATTTGGTATCATCTCACAGGGGAGTTGATGGAGAGAGATTACACCTGATCAATTACCGACATTGTGCATTTCCGGGACATTTACAGAGAGCAGTGAAGGGGAAAACTGGGCTGGTGAAATCTGAAAATAAGTGTGTGTGTTTGCAGTTGTGGGACATTTAGTTTAAAGGGATACTTCACACAAAAATGAAAATTCTGTCATCATTTACTTCACCATTTTCATTTTCGGTTGCAGAACTGTATCCCTTTAAAGCAACACTAGGGAGTTTTTCGACCTGAAAATAATGACTTTGGTGGTAGGATAACTCTTAACTGGACGAATTTGACTGCCGCTGCTACCTAAGCAGTCCTCTAGTCGGGTGAAATCACACTTGTAACTTTTGTGTGCGGGTAGGTTCACAAGCCCCGCCCATCACCTGCTTAACGGCATACTTCACGTTTTACTCGTAGCCTGGGTGAAGTTAGCCAACAGCTAACAATGAGAGGAAATTATTTAGTTCAATGCAAGTCTCCAAACCATCACCATGGCAGAGGAAAAGATAAAGAGTGATCGAACATGAATCAATATCTGACGGGGGCACGAGCTGCAAGAGCCAACGGGTTGCAAAGCGTATAGAGACATAGTCTTCCTTCTACTGGATTTGAAAGTCTTAAACTGTAAATGTTTTCTTACTGTCCTGTACTTTTGAGCTTATTAGTTATTAGGCTATGCTCAGGTTGTTTACTGGCGCACTAACGTTATTGCTTCACAATATATAACCGTAAGGTAGACTAGAGATAATGTTGCCGGGTCTCAATAGCTTACGTAGCATGATCGTGCCGCGTCACGAATTTAGTGTTAGGCTAGTTGACGATGACTACCAAACCACAATAAATGTTTTATGGTCAAAAGGTGCTGATTCCGTAGTTCATGCATGTAGACTAATGTTATAGGTATCTATAGTTACTATAGTAGGCATTATTCCCATAGCCAGTTGAGTGTAAGTTAGTGATTGCACCTATTACACAAAGCACAATGCCTGGTCGCTAGTGAGTTTACGAAAATATAGAACTAATTTGGTTACTATTCATGTCCATGTGTTGTGTTTTGGGTGACTGCCAATGTGCTATGTAGCTAACGTGAGCATGTTAACTGCGATGTAACTAGCACACTATGCGCTAACGGCTAACAACCAGCTGCTACCTCAGAATCTAGTTTGAGCTATAAGTGTAGAGCCCAGTAGCATACTGCGCGGGAGCCAAAGGGATTCTCTAGGGTTGCTTTTAATAGACATTTCATTATTTTTACAGATTTAAAAATGGTGACATAATCCACTTTAAAGAATGTATAGACAGCACATTGTAAAAGTTCTGCATGTTCACTCCATGTCAGCTGCATATCACCCTTAAAGGCAAATGACACGTAACAGCATTGCTGTTGGTGAATTGTCATGGGTGGTGGTCATCATTCAGTGCAGCTGTTAGCTGGTCACTCTCACGTCTGTGATTCAAGATTGGAACATTCCAAACCGGTTCTGAACCCGGGGACTCACGGAACACGGAGCTTTAGGAAGCTGGAAATCCACCAGGCATCTGGAACATTCGTCCCCAGGTCATCCTACAAAAAAACAACAGCATCCCCCCTGGGTCCCTCCCATCTGCAGGAAAAGCACAAACTAATATCTGGCTGTCACATCTACCGTCCCTTAATAATACCATTGCATATGCAGCGAAAACATGTTAACCCAGCACTTCACATTTGGACTGCCTGTCTATTTTTTGACGCGTAATCTACTTGCCAGGTAAGGGCAAGGGAGGGGGTGAAAATGAGCCACGGTACAAAGCTCCAGCTAGATTTGTACAATAAATCACCGGCAACCCTTTTTCTCATGGGCAATGCATGGATTATTTGCTGTGCCAAACTTAGCGTGGTGCCAGACGCTTCACCATTCACACAGCGCTGTGTTTTTCACATTACAGCCACAGGGAGAACCAAGGTTTATAAATGCAGGAATAGTGCTCCTTCAGCTTGACAAATGAGCTTTCGGAGAGCGTGTTGGGCGAATGGGAATGAAGATAAATCTGATATAATGGCTAGATAACAGCCTGCTCTGGCCCTGACAGACGCCATCAGGCAGAGCATTCTTTATAGCGTGTATATGTGCACACGCGCTTACAGTGACATCACAACGCTGAAGTGAGAAAGAAGAGAAATGGTAGTGTTATTATTACACAATCATGGAGCAAGACGAGACTTATCATATGACTGCGTGAACAATAGGGCTGGAAATAAGGTAGGCTGGTAAAGTTGAGAACAAAGTCAGACGCCTTGTGTCATTTAAAGTCTAAAATGTATTTCTTTAACCTGAATCGTAGTGGGGAAATATGAATAGGAAAGCTTTGCATATTCCAAGCGATTGTACAAAATTCCTAGACGACCACAAATCTAAAACGGATATAACTGTGAACAAATTAACAACAAAAAATATCAGAAGATGACTGTGTTTTCTGCTCTAGAGGGTCCGAGGGAACGACTTTCATGGCTAAGCTCTGGTATTACAAGCTTTGAACAGGGCAACGTGTAACCAAATCCCACAGCGATTCGGCCAAGGCTCTGCTATTAATTCTTTTCAAGAGTGCAAATCCTACAGCAGGCCAAGGGTTATCAACGGAACCTGACTTCATCTTCACCTCATATTGAAATGTCCTGGGTATTGCTGGAGGCTAACCTGTTCACCTGACTTTTATTTTTGGGCTATGTTAAATGGCTGCAATTAGTAGGCAATGATAGCTTTTCCAGCTGCAGGCGAAATGTCATATTTCACACAGTGTGCCTTCCACAGCGTAGATAAGAGAATGGAACAACAGGTGATTTATTTTAATACTGCCTCAAGAAAACTGCCTCAAATCTTCTAGGAAATTATATTTAAAATATATTCATTAATTAATGAGGATTAGTATGACACCTGTAAAATAAATAATCAGTATGTGGTTTTTAGCCGCGTCATATGACCCTTGTTTGCTGCATGCATTGATTTTGGGGTGAATTTCGTTGGAATAGTAGGATGGGCACAAGTACTAAGTAAGGGATAATGTACAGGCAGCTGGTTGTTATCGCAGAAATAATCCCGACAGTGTGTTTAGGACACGAAGCGGAGGGTCTTGTATCACACTGAAGGGGCTTATTTCTAACATCCGTCTGCTTGTACATTATCCTGCTTATCGTAAGGCTACTTGGCACATGATAAAAAAACTGGACATGAAATGTGAATTTGTGAATTTATTTTTACCGAATGGAGACTATCCATGAGGAAAAGCAGTTCACTTCCGTTTTAAGGTAAGAAATTAGGTTCAAATGTCACGAACAGGCAATTAGGTTTAGTCATTTGTAAATATAATGTCATATATGTTATTAAAACGCATATTTATATTTAATTTGTCAAAAAAAAGTTTTGAGAGGTTGTTATCTGGGAATAACGAACCTGCAAATAATGAAACTGGCCAATCAGAATCAAGCACTCCAACGAGCCGTGTAATAAAGTACTTGGACACACAGCGATGATCGGTCATGAACACATAAAGATCGTTTGGTTCTAAAAACTATTTTCTGATTGGTTATGCTGGCATTTCGGGTGATACCCTGAGATTTGGAGCTGGCATACAAATCTACAACAAGTTCGGTTCGTTATCATTTTAGGGTTGTTCAAATTTGGTTTCATTGGCCTGAACCATTGTTCAATTGCTCCCCCTGCCACAGCTGGACTGCATCAATATGAGTTTTCAATATGCATTCCTCAGTGCACTTGCCTTTCCGCGTAGACAGTCTATGTGGACTCTGTTATTGAAAGAGAACATTATACATTTAGTCATTTAGCAGACGCAAATTCTAGAAAGACTGACAAAGATTTTGTCAGACGATGTCGAGTTTCTAAATCAGGATTTGACCAGCAGTAAAAGTAACAGTTGGTTGGATCAATATTTTATACTTGTTTTGTGTCTGACAAGAGGACAGATAATATGTGAAAATAGCATTCAGTTGCGTTAAAATACAATGTAATGGTTATAGATCAGCGAGTAGAAGCTAAATAGATTTATGTTATTTACTGTGTGATGTTATCAGCGTCAAAGTCTCACAAAATCCTAGGGGAAACACTGAAAGTGCTTCTGTGAAACCGCCCTTACACTACACCACACGTATATAGCACAAAGCAAGAAAATTTAAAAAAAATCAAGAACAAGGTGTTAGTCACGTCTCATCACACCGCATCCTGTGGGGACTGAATCTCTCTTTTTAATAGGTTCTGGTCTCTTTAAAACATTGAAGTTGAGCTCCACACGAAAGAAAAGCTCATGTCCATTGGAATGGATTGAGAACGCTTTCTCTGCTCCGCACCAGTACAAACACAACATTACATTTAAACACAAAATGTCAGGTGGGCCGATATTGAAGGACCAGTGTGTAATTCTTTAGATGATCTATTGATAGAAATGAAATATAATATGCATAGCTATGCCTTCAGAGCGTGCACAATTAAGCGTTGCGTTTTTATTGTCTTGAATGAGCTATTTTTATCTGTTAAGTTTACACAACAGGTCCCCTTGCATAATTCACCATGTTCTGACAGCCGTAGGGGCGAAAGGGGGGTGAGGGGTGGAGTGAGTGGTTGGTTGCAATTTGCAACCTTGCCACTAGATTTCACTGACTGAACCTTTAAATGTTTACAGTTTTTTTTCAAAAACATTGATGGTGAATTTTAAATAATATAACCGTGTTTATTTAATTATTAACTCAATCTTGTCATAGTTTTATCAACATAGGTTTTCATATCAGTGTTGTAATTAAAATCTTTTTTTATTGGCACATACTCATGCTCCATTTTTCTAACCTATCCAGTAATATGATCAAAAATGCCCATTACTGTATAGATTAAAATAGATTAAAAAAAGCGAAATGTGTTAAATAGCGCTTGACTGCATTAGATTAGATACAGTTGAAAGCAATGTTAATTTTGCCAAAAGAGCAGTATATTGTTATTTCTGTATTGCAATGTTTAAAGAATTATGAAAAGAAGAGAACAGAAAACCTACAATTTCTCCTAGTGAAGCAGCCAGCATGTGAGTGATGGGGGTCAGGTGTGTAGCAGTGGAGCCAGCAAGTAAAGACTTGGTGCTGTCATAGGTGACGAAGAATGCAGCAGCTAGAACCAAGCAGAATCAGTTTGCTTGAGGTCAGTATTGGGTAACTAGTTAAAGAATGGGCAATAAATGGCATATGTGCATTTAATTGTCAATCCTGAGAGTTATAGACAGAAAGCCAGAGTGTCTGCTATATGCATTTATAATACTTAACAAAAAATGTAATATCCAAAAAAAATATGTTTTCTGTTCACAAAAACATTTGTTCAGTTGCGTATACATACATCCACATTATTTATGATAATTGTTTAAACGTTTTGTTTAATCTTTTTTACCATTGGGAAAGGAACCTATAGCTGCAGATGGGACCCCTGCATAGATCCCTCGAAAACCTCCCGCCTTGTAGAAGCCCTGCTGGCTCTGTAACCTTGTCTTTATGGTGTCCAGAGGGAAGAGAGTGAGATCTACACACATCCCTGCACAGCCCCCTGCCTAGAAGCGGAAAACACGTTATATTATCAAACGTTAACTATCCAATGCATCATTACAACAAACACAAACAGGAGCTAAGACAGTAATACTATACAATGTTCATCATATGTAGTGTGTAGAGTATATAACATACATGCAAGCTGTTTTATTAGTTTTTTCAAAATTAAGGACAAATAGTCCAATGCTATGAATGTTGAGCATAAACCAGAGGCACTTCAGAGATATCTAATGTTAATCTAGTGTTAATATATTTCAGATAATCACTCATTTGCGTTGACATATCTGTTAAAAAAATAAATGTAAACTTTGACAAATAAATTAATACAATTATAAAAGTAATATAGCAAACACAACCGTAAAATAATCGAACCTATTATCGTAGACACTATAATGGCAGCATGTCCATGTCTTTAACTGGTAATGCCATCAAGAAAGTTGCTGATTATCAAAGAGATCAAATAACTTTCTTAATAATATTTAGAAAAGAAATGACCACGCGCACGTATCAAATGCACATTACCACAAGAGAAGCTGTAAACGATCGTCTATCCATATTGCACGCGATAATATCCGTCAAACCAACACGCTTCTACAAGAACTACATGTTCATCAAGGGCGCCGCCATGTTTGAGGCGGGCGTTTTTGAGTGACGTCATAGGAAAACATCCGTATTGTACAACTAAGGTTTTTTTAATACGTTTATTTAAAAATGTGATTTAAATAAAACACTGTGCGTTTCCTTTTGCACAAAATGTGTTTGTTTCACTTTTTTTGCATTGATATGATTTTTGAGAAGTAAATACTTTCTCTGGTTATGTTTTGTACTTATGTAGCCTACTTAGCAAAGAAAGTATCTGGTATATGTATACAAGTATACGTAGCATATGTATATGTATACAAATACAATTCCCACCACTGTATACCTGAAGTAATAAATAATTGTTTCCCTAAAATATTACTCACCAAGCTTAATGAAGCCTTGTGTAACTGTTGCACTACATGTGATATGTAACCAGACCACTGCAGTCCGAAATGTTATTTTCTCTCTGCCCATACATTTTATGACGTTTGAAAATCTTTTAAAATAAAATAATTGCTTATATATTATTACATTATTAAATAAATACACAGACATGTATTTATCAGGATCTCACATGTAACATTACACAGCCGTTCAGTTATTATTAACGTTCAGTACCACCTAAATCCTTTAGAGGGAGCCATTAATCCATTCCAAAAAAAACAGAGAATAACGGGCCATGTTGATAAAAGAAGGGAAACGACTGTGAATTTGTTTAGGACCTGCCTGACAAATCTTATATCACATATATATCTCTTCCACACTGAGCTGTTGATCAGCTTAAATACAAATGTGTCGCATTTGTTTATATCTCATCAATTTGATGCCGTTTCGATAGCTCTTGTACCCTTACCAAACCTTGCTTTTTTATTTTTTTTATTTTTCATGGAAATTATCAAGATTTACAAACAAACATGGCTGCATAACATCCGTTTCTTCATAATATAATACAGATAATACATAGCCTGAGGGAGCAGCTCTTAATACAAACAGGAAATATATATGCAGTCTTAGAAAAAATATGATTTATTAAAGGAAAAAATAATTAAATAAATTAAAAATTAAGAAAACTACAAGATGACATAAGGGGAGAATTCCGTTATTGTTCAGCTATTAACCTCAGTTGGAAAATTATTTTAAGGTCTCATATATTTTTTGTGCTTTAGGACCTTTCAACATTTTTAAAGACTTCATATACAGTTTAAATTCATTTAAAAAACATTTGGGAGAGGATTTTACAATTCTACATTTGTGGATGAAGAATTTAGCTAGACATACAATCGTATTAGTACAGACCTCATCACCATTGCTGACTTGCTTTGCAATAACAATCAAAATGTTATATCGTCCCTAGAGAAATACGTTGGAAATGAAGACATCTGTTGCTTGACCCATTTATATTCATCATACCAAAATGTCTGTATCGCATTACATGAGAAAAACACATGGTCCGTAGTTTCATCACTTACCAAACCTTCCTTACTACCACACTTAAAAACACGCTGACCCAAAACATCCTCATTAGGGCGTGTTCGGTGCCTACGCGATGACGTTCCCTGCGTGATGACATCGTTGGCCATCACAGGGTTGTTTTGGAGGAAGTTAAAGCAGATCCCGAAACAGAAAGAGAAAAGAGCCGTCAGGTAACAGGGGCAGCAACGGTTTTAGCACTCGTGTCGGTATTCCCCATTCCGGATTAATTCACCCCACACAACAGGGGCGGGAGTTGTTTTTGTTGTGCACCATAAACATTTCTTCACAAGCGTCTTGTGAAAGGACACGGTAGCATTTTAGCTCCCAGGCTAAAACACTAAAGCAAATACAGACGGATATTCGCTAGATCTCCTGCTTTATAAACCAGGTGAGTGAAGATGTCGAGTCGTATTATCGTAGCTTTTGAAACACGGGCCGATCGTGTGTTTATGAATGTATGGTGTGATTGACTTGATCGGTGTCAGCTAACTGACGTTAGCAAACGGGCTGGCCGAGAGCTCATTTTTTATGCAGTATACGTTTAGAAATATGGCTGCCCTGTGTAAACCACTGCGTGCTGGTTTAAATCAAGTAAGATAACGTTACCTCATTGTTGACTCGGGCACTGAACGGTCGGGTGTTTCTAGTTACATTGACAGGCCTGACAATAGCAATGGCTTGTCATAAAGTTGCCCTTTAAATAATCCTCCTCGAATTTAACAATTGAGTGTTTTGAGTTAACAATTGCACTTTCATAATGTTATCAAACAAAGTGAGTCGGACTCCTCAGCGCTGTTGACTTTCGGATCAGATCAGATCAGCTGATTGCACAAGCGGCACGCGCATCAAACACATTGACTTCTATCTGACTGTTGACAACATACTTACAGTCGCCTGAACACTTGTCTGGTATTGCGAAAGAAATGATATTGAGATGAAAAACGACTCACTTTCATGGAAATCTAACGGCTCCATATCACTATAAACCAAGCGCCCGTATAGTTCAGCAGTAGAATGTAAGTCAGTTACTTATGTGAATACGTGCAAAGGCCGATTGTCAGTTGTGAAATGTGTGGATGTTCCTATTCACTATGGAAAAGTGCTTTGTAGCATGTGATCCGATTTTAGCGAGTGTCATGGGTTCCAGATTAAATACGGAGTCGTTACACTCTTGGGTTGTGCCGTTACCTACCCAGACAACATTTTTAGATATTGTAGCTATGTTCCAGGTCGGCTCGACTGTAAATCACGTGTTTATGATGCTCTGAAAGCAATGTATGTTGTCAGCTCACAAGGTTAAAGCAATAGTTTTATGAGGTTACACAGACGAGGCATTTGTTGTAGGGAAGCACCGATATGTACATTTTGTCCGATAACCGGAACTTCTTTACCATTGGAAGCCGATAACCGATATATTGGCCGATATACAGTATCTAAATATTAATATAACATTCCATGAAACGAAAGGCAAAATGCTTTTATTTGAAAACATTTACCGCAGAAAACAAAGTTACCATTAGTGCCACACTTTTTTGCCTTAAAACGATGTACCAAGCCTACTTTATGATTATTTAACCTTTAAACGTTTTGGGTATATTTTATATTTAATAAACAAATGATTGATGTTCTTCCAGAGCAACCCAGAAAAATGTTCTTAATAGTCACAAGTCTAACAGGTCTCAAGACAGAAAGCATTCAGACAGCAGTCTGATTCGAACAATATGCTTTTGTTCCTGTCATTGACATATAAATACTTTATCTACATACTGCACATACATCAACAATGTTTTGCTAATGGCAGTAAGTAAATGATCACGACAGAAAGACCGTACTGTACTGTATTTTAATAGTGTAACCAGAGATTTGATTTATGGGCTTTCATTTATCTGCCTAAATTGTATTATCGGCCGATACCGATATGGTTGATAGTTTATCGCGCATCACTCATTTTTAGCCATCGTAGTGATTTTATGTGAGTCTGTCTGTAGTGAGAATGTGTTTTGTGGATATCCATGATACACAGTATTTTTATTATTAAATATTTGTTCCTATTTGTTTTGTGGTAATGGTGAAACAATACGGGCATCAATATCTGATGAAAGACATCATCATTTATTTTCTTTTAGGAATATTTTCACTATATTAATTATTGATCATTTCTCTTCATATTGGTAAGTTGAAACAGTGTCCGTAAGTTACTGCAAGTACTTCAAAAGAAAGTTAAAGTGTTCCAGGTTTGTGACTTTACGTTATGATAAACAGAATCAAGCACTTTGTGAAGGAGATCTTCAGACTCTCAGCAGATGTGAGTACTGTTAAAGTGTGTTGACTTGAGCGTTCAGGATCAGCTGTTGTGTTCTTTACAGTATTTGCTGCTTCAGGGAGTGTTCTCTTCTAGTTCAACGGCATGTCATTTGTTATTTTGGTCAACCTGGTTTTGAAATAAAGTATTTTGTTTACCTCCTGAATTTTGTTTCACAAGGTTTTGTTTATTTTGAGTTTGAATGTTTGTCAGTTAACACGGGCTGTGTTAGTAATGGCCAGGTCCATGTTGAATCTCTCTCTGAAGTTCTGTTCTGTATACTCATTTTCTGCGAGGGACTCGTAATACCAATTTCTTTTTCAATAAAACATTGTATATTAACATTACGGCTAGTTTTACAAATTCTCTATTGTGTTTTCCCCAAAATGTAAGTTTTTGTATTGTGTTTTTACATTATAGAAAGTAGAAAAGAAATTAAAGAAATGTATGGCTTTAGACAATTGTATGTGCACTCCAATGCTTCATGCTTATAAATGAAAGGTTAAAGGGATGGTTCACCCAAAAATTCTGTCATCATTTACTCACCCTTTTCACACCTGTATAACCGGCATCGACATCACCGACTACCATAGTAGGAAAAATATAAAGGGAGTCAAAGGTGCTCCAGAACTGTTTGTGTTCCTAAATTCTTCATCTTGTTTTGTGCTAAACAGTACAAAACATATAAAAATGTTCTACCTGCTATGGTAGTGGATGATTTCCCAAAACTGAACATTTCTAACATTCTTCCAAATATCTTCCTTTGTGAACAAAAAAAGAACAAAGAAATGTATACAGGTTCAATAAAAAACCTGAGGATGAGTAAATGATGACAGAAGATTCATTGTTGCATTATGTTAACAATTATTTATTTACTAATGGATCTGTACACTACCAGTCAAAAGTCTTTGAACACTTAGAATCACACAAAGAGAACTAAGAGGGTTTCGACTAAAACATCTCAAACTTGTTATAATTGTGTGACATTTTTCTAAAACTTGCAAAAATGACATGTTCTCTTACCATTTTCTCAAGCAGCTTTTTACATTTTAGGACCGAGGAAACGTTATTATTGTCTTTTCTTATAACGTCAAAGCCATTTTATTGTAATTGCTTCACAGAAACATTGAACTCTTTCTTCCCTACATTGTGATTTAATTGTGAAGTAAGGTTTTAGAAGGTTTGTGTCAAAACCCAGCCCACAGTTGATGATATTTTTCTCTCAATGTACCAGTCTACATGATTCATGTCAGTATGCCACGTGACCTGAGATCTGCCAGTAAAGACCTGCTGGCATTTTGTTTTTAACTTATTGTTGTACAAGCATTCCATCATCTTGGATATAGTTCCCAGAGACTAAAGTAATGATCCATTCTCTATGATCTATCTCCATTTCCTGGCCTGAGTATAGAGCTGTACCTCAGCGGATGGGCCTGTATTGATTGAAAATGTTTGTAGTAAGCAACGTCTTCAAAAGGAAGTCTGTGAGCGAACGGCAGCAGGCATGTGCATGCCGTTTGTGAGTTTGTTTCTCGTGACTTCGGTAGTAGGGCACATGACCAATTTGAGGGTGCGTGTAGAATCATGGGTTTGGTCTGTTGTAAAAACAAAAAGGCTTTTGTAGCTCACTGCAGAGTAAGTTAACATTTATGAATGGCATTTTATAGTGTAGAAATTTACGTTTTGCATCCATGTCCTTGAAATAAAAGTTTTTTGCTTTCACTTCCTTTTTATTTGAATTAGCTGTGCTGTTGAAATCTGTTGTCCTTCCCCCCACAGTTGTGACACTATGACATCAAGGAAGAAAGTTCTTCTCAAGGTGATCATCCTTGGAGACTCCGGGTGAGTTTCCACATTTCAACATGGTGCCGTTGTAGCATAGGTCTGCTTTCGTGTTTTACTTCCGCATTTGAGGATTACGTTATATGGGACATATTTGGGACCCACACCCCATCTGATTCATTTACAAACTGCACATTTTTTTCATTTACAGTGTGTAAAGATATGCATCGATCGACAGAAATGTATTTGAATGCAAAACGTGTTAAAGGATTAGTTCACCCAACCTTAACATTTTCTATTATTTAATCTCTCATGTTGTTCAAGCCCCTCCTATGTCTTGCTTCGATAATCAAAACCAAGACATTGATTTTTATAGAAAGCCTTGTTGTGGGTTGACTGGTAACAGTGGTTGTGGATAGTAACTAGATCTTCTTAAAGGTGCAACATGCAAGATTAAAGGGATACTTCACCCAAAAATGAAAAAAACCTTTACTCACCTTCAAGTTGTTCCAAATCTGTATAAATTAAATCGTGAACACAGAGAAAGATATTTGGTAGAATGCTTATAAGCAAACAGATCTTGCACCCAACCTTGCATTCTCCATGTTGTTTCTACAGAAGCCCTAAATGGACAAAGTGCTCTACAGAGCGTGTTTCGTAAATGCGTTATCTCCTTCGGCAAAGAAGCGAAAGCGTGACGTTTTCATCTACACTACACAATCTACACTAATCTACACACACAGTTATTGCCTTTGAGTGTAGAGAGAATATGCACATTCATGTCTCATGAGCGTTTAGATGTTCAGCTCTAAACTGTAGAAAGATATGTTTGAATGTGGCTAGAAATTCCAGCAATTACCTGATGAATGTAGTATGTCTAACCATATAAACATGTATTTTTTATGAAGTTTACTTCCCTAGTACAGATGACACAAGTTAAGTCAACAACTCAAATATGTGTTATATAGTTTGGAAATAGGGTGAGGAAGGGAGAGTTTGTGGGTGTAAGGTAATCTTAAATGCTCAAAGAAATTAGTTTCAGTTCCACTCTTTTCTCTATCCTATGTTTTTTGCTTTCTAATCTTTTTCTATACATTGCTCTTCTCAGTTCCCTGTTCTATTCACCAGTATTTATTTACCACACAGTGGTTAACAGCATTCTCTGTTTGTCTCAACAGGGTCGGGAAGACGTCTCTGATGAACCAGTATGTGAATAAGAAGTTCAGTAATCAGTATAAAGCTACTATAGGAGCAGATTTCTTGACAAAAGAAGTGATGGTGGATGACCGACTTGTCACAATGCAGGTAGAGATGCTTGCAAGTTTTTATAGACAAATAGTTCTGAAAGCACATGACGAACTGATAATAAAAGTGCCTAAAGCCTTTTCATTTCCTGCTTCCTCACGAAGAGTTGGATCACTCAAAAACAATAATATTGTCTGAAGTGATGTCTGGGGGGGGCGTATTTGTACTAGATTTGCTTTTAATGGCCCGTCAGGTTCAATTAAACCATTAAAATAAGAGTTCTATGGTACACAATGTACAAATGACGTTTAAGTGGTTTATTTAATTCAATTATTTGTCAAAAAGGCAAACCACAGCACATCAGGGAATATGGCTTTTATTCTAATATACAAAAAATGCGTAGAAAATCAAAAAGCAGGAAATAAGGCATAAATTGACTGCAATTTTCTGTTATAAAACTGCTAACCAGGGCTTTGACTCCATCAGTTTTTAACATGTTTGTTTTATCCAAGCATTCTTAAATGTTCAGCTTCAGTTTATGCAGCAAGCAGAACTATGCAAAAAGCAAACACTAGTTTGAATACATCCTTAATAACATTGTTGTAAATCAAATGTATACGACTGTATATTATTGGGAAATGGTTTTAAATAGATGAAAATGATATAGAAATATATTTTTTACGGTTCTGTAATAAATTGAGATCCTTCACACATTAGATATTCTAAAGATGTTTAGCCTGACCAAACAAATTCATGTATAAACTCGGATAAAACCCGTTATCATTTAACTTCCATGTGGTAAAATAGGAGTGAAAGGGTGTTGACTTTTTGAAGCTCCAAAAAGCGCATCCATCGATCAAAGAACTGCTCGACACGGCTCTGTGGTCTTAACAAAGGTCTTCTGAACCAAATCGATGTGTTTAAGAGAAATATTCATATTGACAGTGTTATTAACGTTGATGTCTAGCTTCCGTCATCCCTCGAATTTACGTTAACCAGTGGCTTGTTTTTCTGGCAAATCATGTTGACGAAAGCTCCTGCCTGAGTAAATGTATATATTTGGAACAAAATTCAAAATAAAGTGTTTGTCACCAGAATGCCTGTGTTATCTAAATGTTTGCATAATTCTGTATCCTCCTCCAGATATGGGACACAGCCGGTCAGGAGAGGTTCCAGTCGCTGGGTGTGGCTTTTTACCGCGGTGCTGACTGTTGCGTGTTGGTGTTTGACGTCACTGCCCCCAACACCTTTAAGACACTGGACAGCTGGAGGGACGAGTTCCTCATCCAGGCCAGTCCGCGCGACCCAGAAAACTTCCCATTCGTGGTTCTGGGCAACAAAATTGATCTGGAGAATAGGCAGGTGGGTGGTGTGATGTACCAACTTCTGGGTTTATTTGTAGGTTTATATTCATCCATGTCCAGTGTCTGTTTGATTTGAAAGCACCAGGTCGGTTAACTAAAACCAGAAAATGTAGACATGGCGCTAATAAAGTGTTAGTTACACCCTGTCCACACATCCAGAATACAGCTGTTTTTGTTGGTAATATAAGCTTTTTCAAAGGCCATAAACATAATTGTTATACTTTGACACACAACTCGCCCACACACCATTTGTTATATGCAGATAACTGATACCATGAATCGTGTGCAAGTATATTTAAGATTTGCACACATGCTTACATGCTTAAATGGTCACAAAATGCCTCCCACTTTAAATGGGGAGACAAAAAAATGTAGTGATCAAAATATGAGACATAAGATTTTAACCTTCTTACATTCTAGTTCTATCAGATAAGCATTTTGTGTTTTTTAAGTATTGACCTACGACCTTGCAAGCAATTTTATCTCATCAAATTGACCCATTCTTGCCCTCAGGTAACAACCAAGAGATCACAGGCTTGGTGCCAGAGTAAGAACAATATCCCATACTTTGAGACCAGTGCAAAGGAAGCCATCAACGTAGAGCAGGCTTTCCAAACCATCGCACGCAACGCACTCAAACAGGTACGTGTACTAAAATATGTACACATGCGATTCGTAATGCATAGAAAAATACACTGCATTTGTTTAATAAATTGTCTTTGAAGTTATTCCATATTATCTTTCCTCTGCATTAAGAAATGCAACGCCAAGATTTTCTTTCTATTTTGTAGGAAACCGAAGTGGAGTTATACAACGAGTTTCCAGAGCCAATCAAACTTGACCGGAATGATAGAGCCAAACAATCAGCGGAGTCTTGTAGCTGCTGAAGACCTCCAGGGGGCGCAACATTTCACCCTCAGCCTCTCTGGCCTTGCCTCTGACTCTCTCTCTCTCTCTTTCTCTAATTATTTTTCTCACCCCATCCTCACCCTTTACCTTAATGTAATCACTGGCCTTTGTCATTCAGTATCTTGCTCAGTTTACATTCACAGCCACACACTTGAGAGGCTAAATCTCTCTTCCATAGAAAGCAAGGCGACATTTTCCTGCACAGTCCCAACACCTCTCACCAGTTCTATGAATCGTCCTACTAAACTCTTCAGAAAACGTTAATGGCTCATGGGATTTTTTTATATATGAACCAGTCCCGCAGTGTAATTGGAACATGTGCGATTTGAGCCGGGGGGTGTATCAGTGCGTTAAAGCTGTACATACCAAAACTTCCAGACACTCTCAACTGCTTCCTCATTCTGCTTTAAATAAAGTGATAACCTGACAGAAAGCATATTCTACATGCTTTATTTGCATTTCAGTCATATATTAAAAAATGCTTCTATTGGCAGGATGTACCACCATCCAAGTCTTGAAGCACTGGAGTCCAACACTGCCCCCACCCCTCCCACAGTAATGAATCCAGTACACATAAAAATGCAAAACATAATGTAACCGTTGGTGGTGAAGCTCTCTTTACAATTCGTTCTATGATGACGATTCTGATTTCTGTATTGTCTTTTTACTATCAAACCTCTGCGAGTCTGCCATGAACAAGATGTGGCTTAGGCCATCTCTCATCTATTGTTTTTTATTCATATCTTGCCAGGCCTCCACCAGTAGCTCAGGATGGTGGAGAATTAAAGTGCTCAGGCCTTTTCCTGTCTCTTTTTGTTCATTATAATTGTAATTATTATTATTATTATCAGCATTGCATATACAAATAAACACAACAACGGGGTAAACTGGTTCATTCATGACATTTATTGAATCAAAGTGCATATACATTGTTCAAGGTAAATCTATTTCAAAGTAATGATGGGAATAAAATTAAGTTGTTGAATACATCTTTTGTAAATTGAATGTTTGATTTAAATTATATTTATTTTTATGGAATTGGTTTTATGGAATTAATGTTATGTCTGATATGGAGAGCAATGTTTATGTTTAACATGCAAAGTCAATATCAACCAAAACTTTGAAATGAACAAGCTGTATCCACTACAACAAACTGTGAATATGTATTGCATTGTATAAAATCATGAAAGGAACGACATCAAAAACATTCTTACGGGTTCACACTGAATACTTTCTGATGATGTTCGTCATTCATCATCTTCAATTGAATAAAAAGAAAGCTCGCCCACTATATATAAGAAAGGACATGACGGTCCACAAATAGTTTTGTTTTTTATAAATAAGTCCTTGGTTTCTTACTAGAACCTGCACCCAGCAGCCATTGCTGGAGAGGCCCAGATGGCTTCGTCTGCTTTTCTGATTCAAGCTTTCCTTCAGGTCCTTTAGCAGTAGTATCTACATCAGGATCCTTCCTCTTGGTGGGCGATGCAGTCTTCAGCCAGCTCATCATCATTTTACTACTGGCTGAAGGTTGAGGGGTCTGGGCGGGGGTTAAAGGTAGTAGTAAAGAAATAGTCGCAGTAATCAGGAATGTGATGTCTATGGTTTGAAGCGTATAACTCATTTTCCTACTAGATGCAACTATGTAAAAGATTGAAGAAATATTCAAATGCCTAGTGCATTACAATTAAAAAATATCATAATATTTAAAACAGTTATGTTAAGAGGACAAACACTTTTTGGCTTTACCACTAACATCTATTAAGCAAAAATATTTCTCACCTTCTTAATCGTGGGCTCTACAGGCTGCAAACATTCTGGAGAATTGTTGCGGGAATTGTTAACCAATGACGAGACCGGGTGAAAGGTCAGGCAGGACTTTGACTGAAGTAATTTCATGGCTTCCAGTGACTTCACCTCTCCAAAGTCCAACCACCGTTTTACTTCTTCCTCTCCATCCAGCACAGCAGGCATCCTGCGAGATAACAACACACCACTCATGACACCAAGGACAGAGGACTCTCTACACAAGATAATGAAACGCTACTATTGATCAAATTTGTATGGTCAACCTGTCATGGATGCTTTGAATATTTGGTGCTGCATCTACAGTAATAACGGTGTATGTGTAGAGAGCCTCTCCGCCACCAGGAGGAGTCCAACAGTCAAAGAGTCCGGCGATTGTTAACAAACGCCACCCTGTCCACTCACTGTCTTGATCACTCTGTGGATGCAATAGACAAAGTGAAATAAATGTAAGATCGGAATGAGAGAACAAATGCACTTCTAAGCCCAAATGTCACACGTTGCTCTACCTCCAGACTTTGAGAATTCTTGTCTGTTGTGCCGTGTTGACTAGGCATCTTTCCAACTTGGCTTTGTGGGAAATACATGAAAAAAGGCTGTTTCTCTTTCTCTTGTCGTCGCCATTCGTAAAAGCCATCAGCTAGAATAACGCAGCGCTGTCCTTTCAGAAGAGGATCCTGTGAAACACATTTTTTTATATTATGAATACAATCACACTGTCAGTGTGCAAAAACGTGGGTCTTAACAGGAAAGACAGTAACACTTGTACCTTGTAAGACTTCTTTTCCAGAAGACTCTCACTGCGGCAGTTAGAGGTGCTGTACTGCATTTTGTTGGGATCATTTTCCTTGAACCAAGCCGGGACAAGACCCCAGCGCATAGCTGCCAATACGCACTCATCTACAGGGGCATCCTGTGGAAAACAACTCATAAAAGGAAAAGTTCCCACCAGAATTATGTTATAAATAATTGACTCAACCGTGATATCATGAGGATGCATAAATTGCAAGATCATTTTTATTTTGGATACACTGTTCGTTCAAATGGCTGACAGACCCATGTTCTTGCCTTGTTGAAGTGTCTATTGGACAGCAGGACAGGGCTGAAGGACTGAGGACTCTTGTTGTATGACGGTCTGTATTTGTCAGAGTCTCCATCCTTCCACCGGGGTTGACGTTGCTGTCCTCTCCGGTCCCGATACCGAGAAGCGCGACTGAGCTCTTCCGCCGCGAGCGTGCACGCAGTTCTCCCACACATGCTGGCGCGCCAAAACTGCTTGACGTCAATACACCAGAAGCTACGTTTATTGATCTCTTCACGATTTTAGCCTTCAAAATGACACTTAAGTAGCGTTAAATGCAATAATTGGTTAGTAATTCAGCAGACGGTGGTTACGCGACGACGTCCTTCCTCCCCATAAGGCAAAAAGTGGGGATCAAATCAAATTAAATAACCAAGTTAGAGGTTAAACGCTGACAAATGCTACCTCAAAATGTATTTGAAACCTAGCTAACTGTTAATCAACGTTATATCATTTTACCTCAAAACTAAGAGCTAATCGCAGGCATTTAAACTTTACAGCAGCTGCTTAGTTAGTTGTTGCACGGCAAGTTGTCTTCTTTAAAAATGTCAAACAATAAAATAATACAGATTAGTTAAAGAACAGACGTTATAGTTATAATGTAAAGCACTCTCACCCAAAACAAGAACTCTTGTTATGAAGCGATAAGACTAGAGCGATGTTGATGACTGAACAAGTTGTGTAAACATAACAGCGCCCTCTATCAGCACCGCCGATTATAACACTTTCAATCGCTGATGGGAAATAAAAGAACACCAGTACGAAAAACAAGTTTATTTTTACACATACATGCAACAGCTGTGTCAAAGTCTAGTAGAAGAACAATTACAAAAAGGTAAGACAGACATTCATATTCACTGTAGACTCGTGTTTTCACACAAATGACCCTTGCTTGTTTTCAACCATAAACTCAAAACAAGAAAATGTCTTTGATCTATCCTACACATTAACACAAATACTTTTAATGATGTATAATGATAATAGCTTTCAATGTCTTTTATGTCAAATATTTGGGAACTGTACGGAACAGAAACAGTACATCTTGTATAAGATCCTGCAATTCTCGTATTATCCATTCTTAGCGGCACTTCAAACCTTTAGTGTCAAATACCTTTATTTACCAGAAGCAGTCATGGTTAGGTTTTACGTTGAATCAAGGACAGTTAAAAAATGGGAATATTTTATTAAAATATTTTCTCACATGTTACCTGCAGTGCAGTGAAATGACATTTGTTAAACCGTCTCTCAAATTAGACTGGGTGCAAAACTGTTTTGTATTATCTGTATAACCTGTCGATAGCCAACAATCACATAAAAAAACATCAAGGAATAGCCGCCGGTCAGATTTATCCATCCAAGAGTTTGAGAATACTTTCTCTCTCCTTCAAAGCTTTCCAGGCCTGATCTTTCTCTTTTTTTGTTGGTGTGCGTTTCTTTTGCCTGGCTGCCATGATGCGACGGAAGGCCTCCATCACCTCATTATCGGCAACTCGAACCCGCTGACGAAGCTCTTGTTTTCTCATCTCTTCTCGCGCCAACCTAAAGGAACAGAAATGAAAGGTCAATTTTCCAAACTCGCATTAACCCTGGTATATTACTACAAAACATATTTAAAACCCACATCTATGACACAGGTTCACCTACAATATTAACTTAACAGGCCTGCTTCAACCACAGTTGTCAAAGAGATCATCTGACTACCACTATGTAAAAAATCTGAACTTGTCACATCAAACTAACTACTTCTAACTCTTCAAAAGGTCTAAAGATTACAGACTTCTTAACTAAGACTAGACTTCATCGTGTGTGGCAAGTTTTTATCTGGATTTTTGAAAAAGACTCACTTGAGCAGCTCTTGCTTGCGTATACGATTGTGAGCTGTAAGCGCTTTGAGTTCAGCTTGTCTTTTCTGTAGCTCAGCTAGTACCTCATCTTCAGACTCGCCTCCGCCACCCTGCCTCTCATCAGAGTCTAGTAAGCCCTGAGACACTAGCTCTTCTCTTATCCGAGCCTCCAGAGAGCGTGTGTGAGGCACACTGTTAAAAGAGAACATGTTTTACTTTCAAATATTATTGCAGTTATTGTGTACAATGTATCAGTATGCTTTATTCCAAAAACCATTTGTGTTTGTCCATGGTATCGTCGCTGTCCTTCTGAAACCTGTATGTCCAAATTCTTATTTTTTCAGAAATTACTTTTTAAATGATTATATATGGTGTTGACAAAGTTGACAACACTTTTAAATGCTATTTATTGGTTAAATAATTTGCAAAACTCAGTGACAAACATAAAGGGTGACTAATAATAATGATTTATCCAAAAAATTAAATAGATGAAAGGTTTCAGGAGGACAGCAGTGATATGTTCAACAGAATCAAAATTTATTTTTCAACTAGGCCACATTAAATAATTTAAACTAATACCCAAAAACAATTTAGCAAAATAGCCATTTACTAGCAAATGGACCAACATATTTACCTGAAGGCTTTCCCCTGGCTACGAGGTGATGTACCTGCACCATCATCCTTTCCTGGAATGTCTGGAATGGGGGAATCCTCCATTGGGGCTATGATGTTTTCCTGCATTCATAATGAAACTTTTATTTTTGTTGCCATATTAGCACAAAAGCGTATTTTAATAGCAAAAATGAAATTCGTATAACTTAACTTCCTTTAACATTACAATAAAGATTTGAAGACAAATAGAATAGAAATATCAAAATAATGCTCTAGTAAAATCTTTTTTTATATCCTTAAAATAACTATAAATTGAAATGTACTGTTGTGATATATGAACTATACAAAAGCCTTCTACATGATGCGCAATATAATTATGTTAAGTGATTTTGACATAACTCACTGACCTCAACCAGTGCTTGTAGAAGCCGCTGAGTAAGAGGGCCAAAGGGACAGCCGTCTTCCGGTGGCTCATGCTGTGACTCTGACTTCTTTAAAAGAGCATCTACATCTACATAAACAATGAAAAACAACTATTTAACATACAAACATGAAAGCATGTATACCAGATTTTAAATGAAACACAACAAAATATATCTTTTTTATCTTTAACGCGAGAGTTACCTTTGGCATCCAGTTCAGAAAGAGGACCCATCAAGCTTTTCTTCTTGTCATTAGCTCTTGCACCTTCTCTTTGCTCCTCTAACAGATCTTCTTGAGCCCAGCGCTGGGAATAATGCTTTCCCAAAGCTGGGATCTGCAAGGCAATAACATGTAAAACAAACAGTTTTACAAAGGCCAAGTCCATGACGCCAAAAGAAGCCTCTAGTTGAGATTTTTACCTTGAAATACTCAGCTTCATCCTCAGGTGGCTTTAGCAACTCTTCAAGAACTCTGATCTCTTCGTTTGTAATATCTGCACAATAAGGCTCCACTGAGGCCCAGAATCTGTTTAACACAGACAAAAAAATTATGACTGACATTGCTGGCCGGGCTGGGTGATCCTTTGCATTCATACAAATTAGTTTTTCAGTATTGGATAAATAAATATATTAAATGAATTCATGGATTTAGTGTGTAACACATATAATGCATAAACACATAGTCTTATACCTGTTGGGAGCATCATTTTTGGGAGTGCGGGGTACATCTTGTGGGTCCACATCAAATTCAAAGTCCTGGACCTTGGTCTGTATGTTCTTTGATTTTGGTCTACCAGGACCAGGCCCAGGACCATGGCTACCTTTTCCATCAAGCTTCTGTTTTTTGGGTTTGGAATGGCGAGATGAGGCTGAAAGTTCTGTGTCTTTCCCTACTTTCAGGAACCTTTTGTCCCCCTTTTTGTCCTGCCAGTCTGTAAGTATCTGTTTCAGAGAAGAAATACAAGTCATATGACATAAGTGTGTCTGAGATACAAAGAGAACCAAGGACCAAAAACAATGCTTTTCACCTGTCTCTGTTCTTCCAGTGCTCGGAGGCGCCGGCTGGCAGAGGACAGGAGCGTCTCCAGTTCAAGCTGAAGTGTGTCCAGCTCTTCAATGCCAATACCATCATCCTCAGAGCGGCTGAGCACTGCAGTGTAGCGTGGACACACTTTCAAGTGGTCCACAGGTTTGAAGTCATAGTACTTCAGAGGGGGACAGTCCTTAAGTTCACTCATCTTCTCAGTAACAGGAACCTATATCTGAAAAAGGCGAGGTTGTGAGAAAATAATAAAGCAAAAAGGTTATATGCTTCCCAGAAATCAAATATTAGTAATAGTAAAGAGATGAATTACAATAAATGTTATTAAAAACGTATACATACATATAATATATACATTTCATACGTTGTTTTGAGTGAGGTGGTAATTGTGTGAACTGCAAGCTGTACGACCCTGTGTTGTGTGCTTTCATTAAACAAATACACACTTTTCATTCGCTAAACTGAGAAATAAGACAAACAAACAAGAACACTGAACACTGACCTCTGTATTTGACTATAGGGACATATAAGGATCCAGTTTAAGCTAGCGGCTACATGCTAGTAATGCTGTATGCTATCCACATCACTGGGAACCGGCAACAATGCATTAACACATATGTGTGGAATTCGATCTATTTTGACAATTACATTTTATAATTTGTAAGCAGACAAAATGGAAAATTAAAATGAACTCAAGTCATGCATTTGCTAAAAAAAATACAATTATTTACCTCCGTCGAAGGGGCATCCATTACTAGCTAAACCATTTTAGAAACGGGGGAATAGCGCACGTCGATCAAGCTTTATTAACAACAATCTATATTACAAAGGACAACAATAGTGATACGGTTATTTCAGACTACGATGCTTTATTATAGTTGTTACTGGATTTTTTATAATCGATATTTAATTACAAATAAGTTACCCAGTGTGAATTTTATTCCCCACAAAAACATAGTTGCACACGGAATAGTATATTCCAGACTGGATCGCGTCCAATAGCTTATTAAACCAGTATAATAAAAGATGATCTCTTTTTATACACTCAAACAATTAGTATTTGCCTAAAAGAGCGACAAAACGGTGCAGTGTGATATTGGCGCTTTATAAAAACTGCAACACATTGGATCTGTCGTGCTATTCGCCATATAAGGAAGAAAAAGCGAATCAAGGTAAATCTGCTACCGAGTTTAACCGTAAAGCTGTGTTGTATCCACAGTGCTTATTCGGTTTTGCTTCTTTAAACCATATAAACGCAAAAATGTATTTTATTATCCAATTTACACTCCAATGTAGTATATTTGTTTCTAATTTATCTAGACAGACACACGAAAGGACGATAATAAAATAGCGTTGCTCTTCTTATAGAAACAATACGGCAGTGTAAGCGAAAAGGGAAGGCGTGGCCTTCATCTCTACAGGCGTGGCGTGCAGACTTCCGTCTTGTAGAACAGACCTCGTATAAGATGGTAAGAGGTTTATATTTCTTGCTTTTTAATTGATTACGATATAATTTTGTGTTCTAGCCTTCACCACCAAATGCCACGCTGAACGTTGTTATCGTAACCCGTTTGCACGACGTTAGAGCGCTGATATTTGTCTTATTTGATCGAAGGATGGAACTCTGTGTTGATTTGTGCTAACGTTAACGTTAGCTTGCTAACGTCACCGAATAAATCACACAGATTTAAATAAAAATGTTCAAATATACATCTTGCCACACATACCTACAATTGAGCAATGTAGTCTGAAAAACTACTCGTTAGTATTTGACTGTGTTTGGCCAGCTGCGAGACAGGTTTTGTAATACTTCTGACCTTAACTTACAGTATTTATAGGACCTGATTGACACCTTAACGCTTAATCAAGTGCAATATATTCACATTCCTCACAGTAGTCAAACATACAACTACTCTTACCAATTAACAATCATGGTTTATGTGTAAATGTATATAAATGGCATGGGACGTCCGGTAAAATGACCAAATGTACACGATGTTTCACTTTTAGACAGCGACATTGCGACCCTACCTGAACGCGGTGCGCGCCACTCTTCAAGCAGCCCTGTGTTTGGAGAACTTCTCCTCTCAGGTAGTGGAGAGGCATAATAAACCAGAGGTGGAAGTCAGGTAAAAAAACGAGTGCGTCCACACATGTACGTTTATTTAGACACAGTAATTTACTAATAGGTTTCAATACAGGAGCAGCAAAGAGCTTCTGTTGCAGCCGGTGGTTATCAGCCGCAATGACAAGGAGAAGGTTCTGATCGAGGGCTCCATAAACTCTGTGAGAGTCAGCATTGCTGTCAAACAGGTATGCACTGCTAAATCTGAAGGATCTTGTGTAAGTAGTTGTTTAAGTTTGTTCTGACCCTTTTATGATGTTCTTAGGCGGATGAGATCGAGAAGATCTTGTGCCATAAATTTATGAGGTTCATGATGATGCGAGCGGAGAACTTCTTCATCCTCAGGAGAAAGCCAGTTGAGGTGAGACAACGTGTCATTTATTAAACAAAACATTCTTGCGTTTAATGTGAGATTTAAAGGCTGAAGTGGGTTATTTGAAATGTGCATACTATAGTTGACAAGTGCAAAGCTGTGAGTGTGAAAGCGCTATTTTTATAATTTAATCTGATTTTGACGCGTTTCCTCATTTGTGTCAGGGCTATGACATCAGCTTCCTGATCACCAACTTCCACACAGAACAGATGTATAAACACAAGCTGGTGGATTTTGTTATCCATTTCATGGAGGAGATTGACAAGGAGATCAGCGAGATGAAGTTGTCCGTCAACGCTCGAGCCCGAATTGTCGCAGAGGAATTTCTCAAGAACGTATGTTCGCCGTTAAATAATATGTATGCAGCATGTCTCTTAACAGCCATGTTTACATAAATGTCAATTTAATTTCTCTGTTTTTTCCAGTTCTGAGGAGCCACGTCTACGTTCCTAAAACCCATCAGAGATTGATGTTGCTTAGGAAAAAACCTCCTCAGAGCAAAGGGGGGGATCAGTTCACTAGTTAGCAACAAATCAGCAAGCAGATCCACAGGAACAACCGACCAATCCTGCAGCACTGCAGTCCCCTTTGCCTTCTGTTCAAGGTGCTCCTTGTGCCCATGGATATTAATAATTGTATTATACATTTAGTCAAGAATTGATTTCTCTTTCTTGTTGTTTAGGGAAAAAACAAGGTCAAGGCAGGTCCTTAAAAGTATTACCTGTAGTTGATATTGATGGGCACAGGAATCTTGTTGATAAACTGTAGAATTTTTTCTGTTGTTTTTTATAAACATGTACTCGTGTGTTTTCAATGTGTTTTAAAAAAAAGTCAATGTTATAGTGATCATGAGAAAAGAATAACTAAATTGGTGTTTATATTTTGAGACCGCTAATCTTCAAGATAACTATGCAGAAAAACTGCGTTAAATATAAACAAATAAATTCAATAAAAATATATTATGCTTTCTGTAGCTCTCTTAATTCTTTTACGGATTTGGTTAATGCGTACGGTTAGTATATAATCATTGCTATACTTCATATACACTTTATCTTACTTTAAGCTTTTACTGGTGTGGTTGCACTTTTCGACCTTTTTTAATATACATATTAACTTCCCCTTGTACAAATACACTTTCTATTTTCGCATTCATGTATCAGCTTTATATTTTGAACAGATAAAGTCATCCAAAGAGTTGAAGTCAACTTTCCATTTGCAGTTTAACTCTTGCCTTGCACACTATCCATCATATTTTCTAATGGATTTTAGACTTGAGCACCGTAGTGGATATTCATTAAATGCTTAGGGATCAATAAAGTACATAAGAGCTATTATTTTTAGCACTGTGGTGATGAGTTAAGGATACCCACCTAGTTTATTCAATGAATTGTAATCAGATTGTGATAAGAGTGTTTATTCATGTTAACTGCATTATAGATTATATTTTATTTGGCTCATGTTAAGATATAAAGATTTCATGTTAAGAGTTGCTTCTAATTTACAATAAATTTGAAAAAATGGTTCTACATCGAGAAAACGGTCTTGCTTTAAATAACGGTTGCTCGACTACATTAAGACAAGTGTGCATGAGTCACACATTTAACTTGCATCCAATAGAGGGTACAATGCATTTTGATAGTGTGATGTCACCCTGCAAGCTATGGCAGTGTGGTCAGAGCCATTTGTGCGCGCACTTGTATCAACAATTGTTGTCACCTGCTATCAGTCTGATGTCATTGTCATGTCTACAAAAAGTGTAATGCAATTCAGAAACCAAATGCTTGAAGTTACATGACTTCTTTCAGCATCGTTGGTTATTCTGTATTGGTTTACAGTCCATTGTTGTCCGTTGTCTTATTTTTAGGTATAAAGAGCACTGGGGTCTTAGAACAGCGCAGGGGGCTTTCAACTGACCCCACAGTGATTCACACTTAGGATAACTAAGAATGGCGAGAGGTTGTGCATGCAGGTTTCTGGCTGGTGGTCTGTTGTTGTACGGATGAGTCTGCTAAAAGCAACTGTGGTCATGAATTCAAACAATACTACACTGAATCCAGCTAAACATCTGACGTTTGTGTGAATTTTGTTCTTTTGAAACTACATTAACAGAATTTGTATTGAGACTAACGTTAAACATGTTGGCCTGGTTTCACAGACAAGGCTGAAGGCTAGTCTCCGACTAAAAGGAATGCGTGACCTGTTTTAACTTAATATCATTTGCCCAGAAATACCTTAAAATATATCCGTGCATTGTTTTGTCTCAAGATTCACACCAGTAAAGTATTCTTCTAAGGAATCTTTATAAAAGCCATTCATATCTTAATTCAAAGACAAATTGTGCTGGCTAAGCTGTGTCTGTGAAACCGGGCTGTTGTCTTTGGGACAAAATGTCCACTAAAATTAGATTTTTTTAGCAAGGTTTATCTGCGTTTCATTGCTTGGTATGTGTTGGTTGGTTAATGCATTGTGATTTTAAACGCAGAGCAAGGAACATGCTTTAGTGTTTGCAAGTTAATACTCCATCCTATGTCATCTTAGGCCTTTAAAAGATCTCAAAGATCTCAAACACTCTTTTTACTTCAATGCCGTGTCACATCTGTCTGCATAGCTGTGATCTAGGCAAAGAATATCTATTTTAATAAGAGCTGAAATAAAGTATATGTTATGTATTTACAGTTTAGATCACTTCATATATTGCCCATATATCCATTTAAGGTCATGATTGCTGTTATCTGTTTATGGAAAATAGTAGTAGTAAGCAATGAGTAAACGTGGTCAAATAGGTAATATAAATGGGCTGGTTCTGTTTAATGTAGTTTGCGTTTCTCCAAAGATCGACAGCAGAGGGAGCCAAAGTGCCACAGAGGACAGAGAGTAGGCAGATTTACAACTTGCCTATACTGTACCATATACACATCAGTACAATGACAGAATACTTTATTGTGAGTCTACTCCTGCTGAAAAATATTTTAATCCCAGTTTTTAGCTACAAACGAAAATCATTCTTATTAACACCTTGAGAAATTGTATTCATATGCCATTCACATCTTAACGCTTTCTGTACTTTTTGGTTAGTGTACAGATAAAAGGATATAGCCTCAATTGACCAGTTTTTTTTTACACTGTAAAAATTGTAAGTCATTAAATAATTTATCCCACATTTGACTAGTTATCAGTAAAACAAGCTTTTTATTAATTAATTAAAAAATATATGTTGCCATCAATGTTTGATTATATAGTTTGTCTTTATGTTGTATAGTGATAGTTCATCCAAAAATGAAAATCCTGGCATGAATTACCCAAGTTGTTTCAAACCTGTATTTATTTATTTGTTTGGTTGTCCACATAGAAATATATTTGGAATAGTATTAGCAACTGAGATGTATGAGGCATCATTGACTACCATAGTAGCAAAACAGATAGTTTTAGTTTTTTGTTCTGTCGAAAGAGGAAACTTTTGACTACCATTTCAATTTTTCTTACTATGGTAGTCAATGGTGGCTAATAACTGTTTGGCTACAAGCATTCTTCCAAATATCTTTCTTTGTGTTTAACAAAATAAAGACAGATTTGAAACAACTTTAGGGTGAGGAAATCATGATAGAATTTTCATTTTGGGGTGAACTATCCATTTAACCATTTAAATAAAATACAACAAACTTAACTCATCAAATTTTTAACATTTATTAATGTATGTACAAAAAAAATGTAATAAAAAGGAATCCGGAAGTGCTTCTGGACCAGTGTTTACATCTTGCAATATAGAGTAAAAACAGAATAAATGTATGTCTGTGGGATTTGTCTCAACAGGTAGTGGTCTAGCTTTTGTTGAAACTAGTAACTTTGTATTAGCACCTATCGTACTATTGCTCTTTTATGACATATCACTTATTGCTTTGGATAAAAGCGTCTACTAAATGACTAAATGTAAATGTTACATATATATATATATATCTGCAATAAAAACAGTGCATGACATCACACTGACATTAATGATGAGGGTTAAAGGTCTGTTCAAATCACAAACTTTAAATATAAGCACGCAGCACAGCAGTAATTATCAGCTTCTTCTCAAGTGCTTCCTCTGCCGAGTCCTCAGCCCCTCTCGGGCAGATCCACACACAGATGTCCCTGTTTAACAAAGCCCACAGCTGCATGGATCAAGCACAGGAAGGACCATATTTGTGAGGAAGTGTCCGTCAGGTCATGATCATGTTCTGTTGCCAGGGGAACAGCAGGAAGTGTGGGCTTTCCTGTTCCCAGATAAGGGAGAGGGAGAGAGATGGCCCTGTTCATTGTGTGTTGAGGTGAAATGGGGCAACAAACTTGCTAAATGTTTTGTCTCAACTGCCTCGCGATAACAGCTACATCACCTGAACCATCATACCTGTGCTGTTTATCTATTCTGAGCCTTTATTTTATTAATATACTGTATATCCAAAATCTGTCACATTGTACATTTTGCATTTCTGCTCCAAAAACACACCACTGGATTGTTTGTGTCTAAAACTGGTGATTTATATTTTTATAAAGGCCATTAAATTAGCTATGATGTTCTATTGAATGCATATTATATGACTAGGTTTGACAAAAGACCGTAAACCAGTCCGTCGCGTCTGAAACAGAAATCAGACCCTGCTGTGAACTTCATCGCCATATCCCATCACTCTGTCTGGCAGATAGTTATTCTGGAGTTATGAGCAATACCTTGCTTGCAGACCCAATAAAACTCTCTAGATCAGACAGATCCCATCAACTGGCCAACAGGACCAATGGTGTGTCACCGCAAACCAAATCAAACCCAGCAGAAAAATGACATGGCCGTCCTCTTCTTTTTTACAACTGAGTTGTAAATAATAACATCTTAAAACTTAAGCTCAGATGCTGCCTTCAATTTAAATCAAATTGTTTAAATCAAATTTACAAGTTACTTTACATTACATTACATTACGTTGCAATTAATTGGTTCAAGTTGGTTAAATTATGAATAAATCATGAATTTATGTATGTTAGAAATAGGAAGTGTAACATCAAAACTATTGGAGCTGAAATATATTAAACAATGACCAACAATTTCAATCAAAACATATATCTGTTAACATTAGTTAACATTATGGACAATGAACTTGCCTTAACACAGATTTATAAATGTTGTAACAATGTATGTGGTTCATTGTAAGTAGCTAATGCATTTACTATTGAAACATTGCTGTAAAATGTTACTGAATTAATGTGCATGTGATTCTTTGCATGTTTAGTATGTTTCAAATAATGTTAACTGACCAGGAGGCTTTACCGTTTTTATTCATTCGCTGTAAAAAAGAGGCACTGTTGATTCTTTCTGTGCAAAATTCTAAACATCATTCAGTTATCCTGCTGTGTTTGATTGGCAAAAGACAAAATACATCAAACATCTTCAACCTACAAACAACGTATGATTTAAGGATCCTTCTTAACATAAAGCCATTTCATTAACCATGTAACAATAAATGCAGATCTGTGATAAACAGATTCATTTTCACAGTTGATGTGAAAATGCTACAAGCCGCTTTGTACTGTATACCCATAAATGTATGCAGGACTAATTCAACAGTAAACCTAGAAGCACTTCTCCCAAAACTGTTTCTAAATGTGTGAAAATTCTCTCCCTCACGTCATTTCCAAACCTGTGTGACTTTCTTTCTTGACCAGCACACAAAAGAAGATATTTTGAAGAATGTTTGTAACCATACAACACTGGTCCTATTGACTTATATGGACATTTCAGAAAAATCTTCCTTTTAGTTCTACGAAGAAAAAGTCAGGTTTAAATCATACAAGGGTAAATAAATGATGAAAGAATATTGGGGTACCACACAGGCGTAGTCACACTCAACGTTGAATTGCCATCAGTAGAAAACAATGTTGCTTGATGTTAGCATGCGGCTAATAGCCAAAGTATCGATACAATACTCTATGAAAAATAAATATTGTGAATTGCCTACGATTCCTTTAAACGCTGTCTAGGTAGACAACTCACTAGTATTTGGAACACAGCTGCTGAGCTTTTGCTCATTCACACCGTAACTTTAACAGTTTACTACTGGATTTTCCACAAAAAAGCACTCAGCAGTTAGAAGACACATATTAGTAGCACTTAACAAAATGACCTTTGGTTTTAAGAGAAGTGTTTATCAAATAGACACGAATGCCAGCAGTCACATACAGCAGCAGATGGAAGTATGCAGGTGACAGCGCCGGTCGATTAGATTCAGCCTTCATGGAATTAAGTCGCTGCAGTCCGGTGGTCAGCGAATGTAATGTACACCCACATCTAGTTTGTATACGTTGCTCATTGAGTTTCAAAAGAAGTCTGGAAATCCCAACTACGACCACTAGGGGCCCTGCTGAGCCAACACAACCTGCTGTCAACACAACCTGAATAGATTAACAGGGGTGATGGGGGGTCAGAGGAAGACCACGCGAGCCAAAACGCCTCAAGTCTCATGTGTTGGTTTCTGTGTCTGTTGACTTATACGTGTGCGCTGACAGCTTGTGTTGCGTTTAAACCCCGTCCTGGATGCCGCCGTTATACTTCCGAATACTGACCCTGCCCTGAGAGTTTCCAGTTAGAGAGTACAGCCCCATCCTGCAAGGAACACAGCGATTAGAGACCTCTCTCCGTCTCTCCAGCCCATCTGATGTTAGTGCAAATGAGAAGCTGCCGCCCTCCGGTCTGGGGTGATCTATCTCCACACCATCAGTCTCACCTTTTGATACGACTGATCTGCTCGCACAGGAAAGACAGATACTGATTGAGCTTCACCATGGCGATGATAAGCATGCCTCCCACAAGCGTGCACGTGGGCCAGAGGAGAGAGCTCATGATGGCCCGCCGACCATAGAGACGCGTCAGGAGAACGCTGTCGTGCTGCTCCGAAGGGTCGTAGTAACACGATACCTGCATGTGCGTCTTTAGCCGCTCTGAGATGTTCATCACGATGGTGTGCATCAGCGTGTGATCCTTGTGACATTTTGGCATATAAAAACACTGGGGAATGAAGGAAATGTGTTTAGTAAAAATCAAACATAGCTAGACACCCTAAAAATAAAGAGACCATTCCAAATTCTAATTGAATCAGCATTTTCAGATGTATTGTGGTCATTCCAGTCTAGTGTCTATTGAATTTCAACAAAATTAAACCACAGGAGTGACAAAGTCATCCAACAGTAATGTGAAAGACTTACAGCATGACCAGACACATTTATACTGTGATATAAATCAAGGCTATGACATCATTGTTTTACTTAAATATATGTGCAAACATAACTGTTGTGTTGCCTAAAAGTGAATGTGATTTGTTTTCCTAGAAGTATTGGAGGTCTGAAAAATGCTGAACGTCTTTTCTGTTATTTTCTGCAGATAAATGCAAATGTGAATTTGAAATTTGGGATAAATATTGTCAGTAGTTAACTTCACAAAACAAACATGATCATTTTACCTAAACACATACCTATAAATAGCAATGAAAATATTGCTCAAATGGTCCCATAAATTTGTCCACGCCTGTATATTTTTCTATACATAGAAATAGAATGTATTTCTAACCCAGATGTAAATAAAATATAGTTTTTACTAAATATTTAATATGATATATCTGTAATGCAAGTACTGTATATCATGACTACTGCAATTGTTTTTAATTACTTACAGTAATTACACCCATATTATGGAAAATGAGCATGATTTCCCTTCTTTTACTCTGTGTACCATAATCCTCAGGGATTTTTTCACAAAGCAGAAAGGAACCTGTTATCTCCATTTAAGATTAAATGATTTGTTAATTGGGTTGTCACAGATAATAATGAATATACTAACTGATAATTAGTGCCGTTTCAAGTTTATCCAAATACAAGCAAAGCGACAAAGCAGAACTGATGAAGTAGAGTCTGAAAGCACATTCATCTTCTCCTTTCCCAATCATATACAGTATGAATTTGGTATAAATGTGTGCTCTTGATTTTTCGCAAGATAGTAGTTTCACCGATACATTTCATCATGGACAGGAAATGGGATATAGTGTATAGGGTGTATAGTGTATAGGATATAGTGTAATGCATATGGTCAGGTGTGGTGTACCTCAGGGTTGGCCTCATAGACCTCTTCGTTGTGGGAGAGTTTCATAACCCTGCCAGTGGAGTTCAGACTGACGTACACCTGAAGACACGGATACCTGGAGCTCTTCCAGCATTCAGAGCCACAACTGTAGCTACAGTTTACTTCGACAACTACACTAGAGTTCAGCACTGTGCAGATTGACTCTCCTGTCCAAACGCTGAGAGAAAGAAGAGAAATGTTAAAACATTTTGAGATTTTTGGTTACCTACCCTTAGTGCCCTTACTTAGAGAGGACGCCTAATTATTTTTTCATGCAGGAAGGGATGTGGTGATGTGTGGGTCAGTTAAAAGCAGGAGACAGACCTTTCTACAAAGTTTTGTTCCAAATGTTCAATGTTTACATAAATACATCAATTTGCAAACATAGGATGAACAGAAATATCGTATTAACTGCACATTGCAACATATAATCAAAGCTTTCATTCTGAGCCATCATCATGACAGACCAAGCATGACATCAGGGTCACCATCCATATGCACTTGGGCACATGTTGGTAATTTGGCCGTCTGTTGTGATGCTCAACTGCATGTTAGTCAATGTCTTTGCTATGAATATCAAGATTCATGTTCCCTTTTATTCCAAATGCTCAGCTGCCTCTTTAATTGTCTTTGACTGAAGCCTATGTCAGTGCTTATCTAAATGCAATCTGTAGTGGGCCAGTGTGTTATTTGGAATGGCAGGACCAAATTTCAGCTGCTAGTAATGATGGCAGGGACGGAATCTGTTAATGTGCACTACACCGTGAACAAGAATTAGTGTTTTACCGGATTACTGAAATTGGAAAACATTTTATGAACCAGGTGAGGAGAGTAATAATAATATATAATAATGTGTTATATTTAAAGGAAACACCTGTAATCACAAGCATTCACAAGCAGGACAGAATAAAGCACTATAGTACCTTATACAATCTAAAACATGCAAAGATCAGAGAAGAATGAGAAATAGCTCTCACGAATACAATAGAATGACATACTGCTGCATAACATAAAAAACATAAAAAGACCAGAAAATGAGAAACAGCTTCAATCTACAGATTTCTAGAATAGAATAGAGTAGGGTACAGTAGAATAGAGTACAATAGAATAGAATAATGACAGCATTTGAGAAATGGCAGCAATCTACAGATTTATAGAATAGAACATGATGTGACCAGAAAACAATAGCATATGAATAGAATATGAGAAACTGTTGTGATCTAAAGATTTATAGAATATAATGGAATGGAAATGAATATGAGAAACTGTTATAATCTACCAATCAAATTTATAGAATGGAATGGTATGGCATGGAATAGAATAGAACTCTATTCTATAGAATGTAATATAATAGTTCTAATCTACAGTTCTAATCTACAGATTTATAGAATAGAATAGAACATGTGAAACTGTTCTAATCTACAGATGTATAGAATAGAATAGAATAGAATAGAATAGAATAGAATAGAATAGAATAGCATGGCATGGCATAGAATAGAATAGAATAGAATAGAATAGAATATGAGAAACTGTTATCTACAGATTTATAAAATAAAATAGAATGGAATATGGGAAACTGTTATAATCTACAAATCAAATGTATAGAATAGAACAGAACAGAACAATGACAGCATTTGCGAAATTAGATTTAGAAATAGAACAAGATGTGTCCAGATAATAGAACAGAATAGGATAGATAGCTGCCCCAAGTCACTCAAGAACACATGATGAGTATTTGTTGTGATATTATTGAGTCTGTGTGGTCCAGGGTGACTGAGCATCTTTACCTGTCTGAGTATGAGCGGACCATTGTAATGCCCAACACAAAGTACATCATGGCTGAAAAGAGAATCATGCTGAGGCCTAAAAGGATGGCTCTGTCCTCTCCAGCTTTCAGTGCGGTCACCGTCCTCCTCTTCTCCAAAATATCATACTCACGGATCTTCTGATAAATGCTCCTGAACAAGTGACATGTGAAAACCCACAAAGACACTTGAAGAGATGAATGTAGGCAAGGTTCGTATAAAAACTTTAAAACTAAACTAATAATTATTATATGAAACATGGTGGTTTGACCACACATTTTTAAGAAACTGATGCTTTGGTTCATCGGTTACTGCATAATAACAAATTACAAAGAACAATCTTATTGTTCAGGACGAATTTGCTGTGTTTCCTAGACTAAACCCATACTGACACAGGAATGTGCCATGCACTGTTCTATTACATATGCATAGTTAAGTCCCTTGCAAATATTTAGCTTATGATTATTTAATCATGTTTCAACAGCAGGTCATATTGCTTTTGAAGATTATGCATGGTGCTGAAGGGAAGCTGTCTAACCTGTCTATCTTTATCAGTGACCTTTGGATAATTACTGTGAGTACAGTGGTCAAAAGCATCACAAACCCACAAATTACTTCCTGGGATTTACGTCAGTATCCAACATTGGTTTGCTCATGATTTCATGCTCATTCATTATATTATGCGCATTCAAGTATAAATAATTTATCACGGCTAAATCAAAATACATGCAGACTTAACTGCTAGTAATAGTGAGTGAATTCTCTGCATTGATAAACTATAGTTTATTCATATATGAAGTAACAGTAATAGTCACTAAAATCTCTGTGGGTGAATAAACAATTTTCCTTCTTTATATGAACTATGATGTAATAATAAGAGAAAAATATTTGCACTAAATGAACTTGTATGATGTGCCGTCACACAAATAGTGAATGATGCAACAATTGCAAAAATCTCTCCATTAAATCCACTATTATGCAGTGGAACCAAACTTTTTGAATTAAATAAAGTACGATTTAATATCAAGACTGAGTTAAATCTTTACATCAAATAAACTATGATGTTACAATACTAAGGAATACAATCTTTGCATTAAATAAACTATGTATTGTAACAATAACACTAAGAGAACTTTCATGTAATTAAATTAAAAAAAAATGTAATTAAATTAAATCATTATCAATAACTAAATATGAAATGATTCATCTCTAAATTAAATAAATATATTATGTATAAACAAGAGATTGTGAATATTTTAGTTTAGCTTTGCAAGTTTGTCTTCTTTTCTTGTTGCTTCTCACAAGCGAACCCAAAATTATACAGTACTTATACAGTGGTTTAGTTAGTTTGTCGTTTTACTTTACCTCCTCCCACTTCCTGATGTTTGAGCTCCTTTGCTTCCAGCCCATAGAAACATTCTTCCAGTTAATCCAATGTGTGCAGCTCTCTGTGAAGAATCCGTAAAGCACTGCCGGGATGACCTGACGGAAAACACACACTTTTAAATCCACCATGTGTTCCCCAAACACAGGTCTGCCTCCACACCGTCCCCAATTCAAACAGCTGAACGTGTGCCCTCTATACCGCCTGACACCAACAGCCTTATATGTCAGACAATATTCAATGTTCTCTCTATGCAGATTCTGCCCTTCATAGATCCGTTACGAGGCAGGTGCCGTAAATTTTACATAGTAAATCCAAAAAGAAAGACAAACTGTGTTCCAAGTGAAAAAAAGAAGAGTTTAAAAAGTCAAATTGTAATCCTCTGTCACATGTGGTCAGAACCGTCTCTTCATACATACAACTCCAAGCATGGATCTCAGCATCTGGTCCTCACTTCCTGCCTGTTGTTTTGTTATTGACTATTCATGGGCTGGCGAGAATCAGGATGGAAAATAATAATAAGAGGAGTGAGCAGTGAGGGAGACCATTCACAGCATTCATCCCTTCCTCCAGCCCCATTAGAGAGAGAGAGAGAGGAAAGGGAGAGAGAGAGAGAGAGAGAGAGAGAGAGAGGGAGAGAGAGAGAAAGGGAGAGAGAGAGAGAGAGAGAGAGAGAGGGAGAGAGAGGAGAGGTAGAGAGAGAGAGAGAGAGAAAGGGAGAGAGACAGAGGGAGTCCTCTCCTCCTCCATCCGCCTGTTGCTGATTTGTGTTGATGGAGAGTCCAGTAGCATCAAGGTGACACAGGTGTTTTAGAGCCACATGCCCAGGATTGACTGCACACTCGTGTCCTCAGATGATATCAGATTCAAAATGGGAGGAGACCACTTAATTTAGTGAGTCTACAAAGTGTTTAAAGGGATAGTTCACCCCAAAATGAAAAATAATTTCATCATTTACTCACCCTCATGTCATTTCAAACCTGTCTTGCTTGTATGACCTTTATGCAGAACATAAAAGATGTTTTGAAGAACACTGGTAGCCAAACAACATTGGCCTGTATTGACTTTAGACACAAAAATAAAGAATAATATAAAATATCTCCTTTTGTGTTCCACAGACATAAAGAGTCAGATTTTAAACAACATGCAGGAAAATAAATGAAAACAGATTTTTTTTATTTTGTGTGAACAATCCCTTAAAGCTGAAATGTAAAGTACATATGAATCAAAGACATATAAAAAAGGACGTTGTGAAGGACTTTTGGCATATGATGTTGTCAAAGCTACTGTGACAGTATTAGAACGTAATAATAATGAGATTCCAGAGCAAAGGGTAGATTTTATTTCTTACATTTTGAGCTGTTCCTCACACAAGGCTAAAATCTTGGAAAAGAGCATACAAAGAGTGTCTATGAACTAGAAATGCCTTGTTTTTTCTGCTTGAAAGTATAGTTGACAGTGCTTTTAAAGGTACTGCAGTGGCATGCAACCAAATGAAAATACATAACATTTTGTCTTGGATCAAGTACATTAATTATTACCCAATGTACCACTGTATTTAAAAATTTGATTATAGTATGTTAAGTTAGAATAAACATCAAATAGAATAAACGTATTTACCTATCTTACATATAAAGTGCGGGGCAGCAGAGAGATTAACTAGATATAAGGCTGAGCCAGACAGTAGCACTGACCCAAGAAAACCAGCTGTCCCCCTGCTATAAAACACCTGCCAGAAAACCGCAGAGCAGGGCAAAATGCCACCATTGTTGCCAGATATTTCAAGAAAAGTCCAGTCTAAACCAAAACCATAGGACATAGCTGAAATCAAACTCAGGAGATAAATAATACTGTATGTAAAGTGAAGCAAAAACAACTGCTGTTTGTTTCATTATTAATAAAATTGGCTGAAATTATGTGGATATGGCAACACAGAAAGGCACAAAGACAACCGCATTCCATAATTGTAATATTGAATATGGAAGCTTGGTCTGTAGACAGTTGTCAGTATTTGACCTTGATAGGTAAAGAACTGTTTGCATGAGACTTTTGCATTGCAAAAACCACAAACATCTGGCGTTCAACCAAAGCATCTGGAATGTTTATGGGATGTGACTGCGCATCATGGGAGTTACTAAACCCATATTGTCACTACAGTGATTTATGAGCTGCTGTCGATACTCCACATTCCAGCTTGGTGGGAATAACGCTGTGAAGAAAAGGCTGGAAACAAAGAAGCTGCAGGGAACGGAGTGTGTCAGGAGATGATGATATATTCAAGAAAGCTAATGAACACAAAGAGATTCTGTTGTAGTTTCTTTTTATGCCCATTTAGTTCGGTTGGGACGGGAATCTGTTGTTCCAGGTGGGCTGCTCTTCCGTCATCCAGTCTTTAGCTAAATGACACAGTAATGTTGCCTTCTGGAAGCCTGACACTTGAAAATGATAAATAATAATAGCTTTTTCCTATTAAAACTGTTGGCATGAGACCCAGGTGTCGGAGTGCGAAACCACCTGTGAGCGAAAATGGAGCTTAAAGGGAAACTTTACTAGCAAATCAAAATGTCCCCATGTTTTACTAACCCCCCAGCCATCCTAACTGAATATGGTTTTCTTCTTGAACAATAATGCAGTCGGATAATACCACGTATCATATTAGTATCATTTGTTGAAGAGAAATATCCTTATTGACAGCGCTATTAAAGTTTATGTCTATTTTCGTCATCTCTCGAATGCACGTGAACCATAGGCTTGTTTTCATTTTTGGGTAAAATATAACTTATTGATAGCTTTTCTTTATGTCAGTTACATTTCTAGATTTCTTGGTCTATCACAAAAACATTGATGACTTTGGAATCAATTGAGCATTGGAAATTGGGAAAAGTTTTCATTTTCCAATATACTCCTTTACAACTGAGATATTTAAGAGTTATCATTTGTGATTTTCATTCTTATGGGGCTAACTATGGTTTTGTGTCCATTGAGACTCTTAAACAACGTGGCATTCATTAGCAATGTGATCCTAGCTAACCCTTGTTATTTAACAAACAATTACACAGCTAATGTTGCATGAAATTATGACTCTAACGTAAAAAACGAAGGAAACCTCTATAGAACGACATTAGTAAAAAGGTGAAAATGGGTTAAATGAAATCAAAGCTGAATGAATCGATGTGTACCAAACAGCTAACTCAGATGTTGGGATGGCTAATGCACTCATACCTGGTATTTACAAATGTGACAAGTAAAAAAGAAATATCAAAGTTTCCAATGTATCAAATATCATCATAAATAATTAAAAAGGACATTTATGGTGTGTGACAAGCTCATCAATATTCCTATAGTCTTTGGCCTTTGGAGAATTTGGTGTGTTCTGGGATTGAAAAAGCATTGAAAAGTAGGCGAATCAATCAAGTTGTCATCGGACTCCGTAATGAAAAACTTAATTAGGTAGGAGCATTGTCATCAAAAGATGCCGAGATTTACTGTCGGTTAATCACTGGCTGTTTACAGGGTCAGACCGATCACAAAAGACGTCGCTTTCATTCTAAAAACTCCATTCAGTTACTGCTTTGGATCTTGACAAGTGTTTGTTTTTGTGTTCATTTACAGCTCTCATCAACCAAACATAATTACCTTTTAATGGAGCATTTTGAGCTCTATTACACTAATGAGATTTTTATTTTTAACGCTGCTGGCATGCAAACGTTTTCTAAACGCTCGTGTACGAGGGGCTTCGAAATAACAAATGCTTTCTTTTGCACAGATGCAAATGCATACAAGTTAGATTGATGAAACCGACTAAAAAACAACAAACAAACATCATTCTGGTCCTCAAATAGTTCAGGTTTATGAGATAAATGCACTACAGTAAGTGATCTTTCAATCATGAATATTTAGTGCTTTGATAAGGGTTGTTTGCTAAAACCAAGTTTTGTGACTAAGTACTCAAGTCTATTTTTAAAGCTGAATTAATAATTGAACACTTAAGTGGTACCTGTGGAAACTACCAGAGATACAAAGATGGGGATAACAAAACAGTTTGGGGTTATAAAGCTCAACTGGAAGTGCTCACTGTGAATACAAAGCTCTACATATTGAGGAACATGAAAAATGCTTTAAAAACTAAGCACATAACTTAAAGGGATAGTTCACCCAAAAATATATGACTTTTGTATGACTTTTCTACGCAAAACACAAAAGATGGTATTTTGAAGAAAGCTGGTACCTGAAAAGCACCAGCACCCATTCACTTATGGACACAAAACCAATGCAAGTGAATAAGTGCCGGTTACCAACATTCTTCAAAATATCTTCTTTTGTGTGCTGTGGGGAAAAAAATGTCATACAGGTTTGAAATGACGAGAGGCTGAATGAATGATGACAGACTTTTTTATTTTTGGGTGAACTAGCCCTTTAACATCCATAGCTAGCAGATGGTTTTTACCGGGTATCACAAAAAACAAACCATTAGACATCAGGTCTGTTCATGTTCCAATTCAACAGAGACACTCAGCAGAAAGCAGGTGAGTTCAGGACATTCCTGAACTAAGAACTTGAAGCAGATGGTGTAAGAGGACTTGTGTGTATCCGCAAGACTTCTGTGTTGGAAGGTCAGTGTCTCTTTCACGACTACACAGCAGCTGGAGACTGACATCACTACAGCAAAACATGCTTTACATTTTACAACGTGAAATTTACAACCATCAGTGCCACGATTAGCTTTAAATGTATGTGTGGGGGTCGGAATGCTCTAGCGTTGGGTGCGTTTGACAAGCGAGAACTAGGTCGTAAATATTGGTGAGTGTGTTTACGACAACCAAACAGAAACTGTGTTTTCGCTTCAGTGTCATAGTGCGTGATGACAGGGCAAACAGGAGAGTTGCTTGTTGAAAAGAGGGTGTCTAGATGATAACATTTATTACCCCAGTAAACACATCCAAGTAACTGGCTGACTCGCTTGTGGAGACTGGAACGTGGTATTTCAAGTCTGACACCAGCTGGATGCTATTTTTGGGTCCTGATTCAAGAGGAGCAGAATTCAGATGAACACAGTGATATATGTAATTATTTAACTTTAGCACCCTGATACAATTTCTTATCAGTCATAGGGCTTTATACACTTGTTAGATCAACCTGCATAAGCCCAAAACTAAACACTTACTAGTAATTTAATTTATATATATATATATATATAAATATTCTGAGATTTTGATCTAGAATCAGTTTGCAATCTAAAGGTTTAGGAAAGTGGGAACAATTCTGTTTTGTTTAACTTGTCTAAATAGTCAAATAACAATATACAAACCAATCTCTAAAAAACTACTTTACAGAAGCCTGTTGCAGGAAGAAATTTGATATGCAGACCTAAAAAAGTCTAGGAAAAGCCTATAGCCAGGTATATACAGCTTTCTTTTTTTTGTCATTCCTAGAATGGCTTTGTCTTTTCTTGGAAAAGAAGCGTGGCTCATACATTTGAGTCATTACGCTGTCAAGTCAAGAGAAACTGTCTAATCTTTTATAAGCTCTTAAATACACACTGGTCTCACATCATCTTTCACATCCTGAACTGTACGGAGAGACGTTCAATCAATGGTTCACAGAAGAAAAAGTACGTCAGTGGTACAACATCAGTGGTACAACAAGGCCCCTATTTCAGATCTCGTACATTCTGGCTGAAAGACTTTAAGTTCTTCAACAACATTATCAAAGGTGTTTTATAACACACTCTACTTACATTTCGAGTAGCTCAGGTTCAGGTGAGGTCCTCATTGTATTTGCTCGCATTGAGATAGATTTCATTTTACCATCAAGACTATAAATCCTTCGGGTTTGAAGGTTTTTGTCTGTGGTGGTTCCTTTTGAAATACCACAAATCACAAAGCCTTCCCGGCAGTCATCGCATTCAACATCAGCCAAAACATGAGGGTCCTAATGTGATCAGACGTGTGCCAACAGATTATTTAACAAACCCGATGAACCGGCCATGAGAGATTGACACGGAGAGCGCTTTAGTCAATACCGCTTCGAGCGAGAAGGCAGAAAGCTCACGACAGAACCCATCAATTTGGCGAATGTAAAAGCTGGCTGTTTTCCTCCAGCTCTGTCTCTGGTCAGAGATCCAGTCACCAGATTGTTAATCACGCTTACTCAGACTCATTCACACTGCCACAGAGTAATGACACCTAAACAACGGGAATAAATCACAAAGCATAGTCCAAGACACGCACAAAACAAGTCACGCAACATTGATTTTGTTGTTATGGGTGTGGTACAGTCAGTCGATCTATGTCTTGTTTATCTTTTAATTTTTTTTATTAAAATTAAAAAACAGACTTGTTTTCTGAGGATATATGCAGTATAGAATTTATTTTCAAACTTTACAGGAAATTTGTTTCATAAATCCGACATAAAGGAATAGTTCACCTTCAAAATGAAAATTCTGTCATAATGAACACACCCTATTTTCATTTGAAACCTGTATGACTTGTATCCCTTAAGTGAGGTGTGCCCAAAACGAGAAAATAAAAGATCCTAAAGGGTTTCGTTTTTAAAACTCTGCCCTTTCTTAACTGACGGTTGATTGTGCCAAATGAAAAAGTCACATGAAAAGTTTGAGCCGAGGTCTTATATATACATTTACTCAATGTATATTTCTTTACAGAGTTGGACAAATACATTTAAAAGATATAAAGATATACAGTGGGGCAAAAAAGTATTTAGTCAGCCACCAATTGTGCAAGTTCTCCCACTTAAAAAGATGAGAGAGGCCTGTAATTTTCATCATAGGTACACTTCAACTATGAGAGACAGAAAATCACATTGTCTGATTTTTAAAGAATTTATTTGCAAATTATGGTGGAAAATAAGTTTTTGGTCAATAACAAAAGTTCATCTCAATTCTTTGTTATATAACCTTTGTTGGCAATATATTCTGAGAATTTTTTTTTCTCAATCTTTTAAAACAAATTTTTTGACTAAACTAAAAATTTTTACTATAAACTAGGAAGAAACATTTTATTTATCTTCTCCACAGTGTCTTGGATTGCACAATACCTTGATGGGTTTGAGAGATTTTATTTCAGCATTATGTACTGTACAGTATAATTTTGTGTTATGGATGTGACATGTACATTCTCAGAGAATGTATTTGTTACCAATATATTGAACCATCAGTTTATATTTTACTAGACCCCTGATGATAGAGTCCAGACATCTGGAACATATCGGTCTGTGCACAAGTTTTCTATTTTAAACAAGATCAATAAACATGTTATGGATGGACAAAAACGAAAGACAACATTCTCTGTAGGATTTCCGTAAATCAAAATGCACAAACCAGAAGCAAAAATACCGGACAAATGGAGCAGGGACGGCTCTTTATAGAACATAAAATAGTTGTTTTGTTATTTAAATTTTCATGTGACCATTTATGAGGAATGTGGACGGTTGCAGATGTGACTATTTTGAAAGCAGCACTCCCCTGACTTTGTAAAACATGCTTAAAAAAAGAAACTTCACTTGATCATTTATACCACATATTGTTAATATTTGTGCTATCAGTGTGGTGAAAAACTTTAATACTGTCAAAAACTTTTCATAACCTTCATACATAGGCCTAATTTCAAACCTTTTTTATAGTAAGATTGACATTAGCATGAAGTTGCCCATACGTTAGAGCACATGCTGATTCTGGCAATCACAGTTCGCCTACAGTCAATAAACACATTCCCTCCATTAGCTGCACTTATTAGTCTGAACAATCAAGCTGAAGTCTAAAATAGAATAATCACAATAAACTGTAGCCAACTTTTCAAAGTTTTACCTTGCAGTAGTTTTAGTATATAAACGTACACAACCTTTTCATGCATGTCGCTGCTACATTTTTACTACCAATTTTAAATGGGGTCCAACTTTCCTCTGTTGTAATGGATGCCCTGCTTGTCCTCTGGCCTCCATTGAGAGTTATTCTAGTGTGAAAGCTAGTCGAATGACAGCTCGTGTCAGACATTAAAGAGACAGTAGACCATAAAAAAAAGAACTTTCATCATTTACTCATCATCACGTATTGTCGAACAAACGCAAATCAACAAAATGTACTCGATGTTAGTCTCTCTTTCAATAAATTGCTATATAGGTCTGCGTAACAGGCACAAGAGGGATGCCAACGTGTAAAAACCTTCTGTAAACACAGACATGTACTTACAGCTGACAAGTTAAACATACAAGAGGTCAATGACCCCTCTGAATCATTGTCCGACCCAGACAGCTAAAACATAAACAAGAGACTCTCTATTATCACACCACCAAGCCATTGTGAATTACAATAGCCAACCGGATCATATCGTGTTATTTACTGTTTGCTTTTGTAGTTCTTTCAAAACCATTTACAGCCGAATAAAGGTCATCTAAAGAAAATCACTTCATTGTATCAGGTGATGGTGACCCTGTGGCCATCTGCTCAGTATTAAAAGATGGTCCACATGTTTATGCTTTGTGTGCAGGTGGCCAGAAACGCTCGACCCCCGCAGAACATGTAACCTAAGACGAGTAAATGAGCTTGTGCACTTGCTCCCTCAAAAGAGCCTAAAGAATCTTTCTGAGAAGTCAATGTCTGCTGTCACAAAGCTTTTTGGCGCTGTCAGACCTTCAGTAATGATCTCCCAATATATCTACAAACAGTAGCACGTCATCGTCTGCGCTAACAGACCTTTAGTGACAAATCCCGGGCAGGTCAGGTGGAAATATCTGACAGACACAAGGTCAAAATAATTATAGCGTTCCGTCACTGAATAGGTTTCTCTATGAACAAGTTCAAATGTTGTACGCACAATTGCTTAAGGCAAGCTGTAGGGACAGCTCTAAAACAAAATAATATCAATAGCGCTTTGCGTCCCGGTTGCAAAGGTCAGAAAATGTCACGTTTCATTTCCATCCGTACACTTTCGATTCACTGCGATCAGGGCTTTTGTACTTGTTTGACCTCATTTAGATGATTACCGCTAGACCAAACGCTGGTTTGACACAGACCAAAATGTCCCAGGAATTGTGGGAATGAGCTACCGTGATATGTAAAGAGGGTGGCTGGCAACAGCTAGCACTTCAAAGCTGTCTGTGCCCGTCCAAGAAGGAAAGGCTGCGATGAAAGCCTCTGCTCATTTAAATATGCTCATACACTGCTATTACCAGTTTGCTCAGTTGCACACAACGTGACTTTTATGATGATGCGGACAATAAGGTCACTGTATTTAGGCTTTTCTTCACTTCAACGCAGTACATTGTGTCATTTCATACTTCATACAAATTAAATTGGACAATAGCCTACAGATAAAACATGTTTTCGTGCAGTGAAGTCGCCTGTTATAGCTAATCAGTTTCATATGAGAAGAAGACAAGAAGAATCTCCTAAATTTCTGAAGACGTGCCGGTAGTGAGTAAAATTGTGCTCAGATATGCGATATGATGTGTTTTCAATATGAACTTTATCAACTTTATAATACTTTTTCTTTGGAATTATGCTATCAAAATGTATTTTATAGGTCTACATTGGGGTAAAACAAATAGATAACAAACATTTAACATCACTAAGACTAAATGTGCTTATAGTTTAAAAAGAGTTTGGAGTCTTAAAAAGGAGTTAAACTAGAACTATCATCAACACACTGTATGGTCTTCAGTAGAAACGCAAGACAAAACTGGATTTACAAGGACTCTCTACTGTACCGACGTGTTGTCAAAAATCTGTTGGAATATATCACATCATGTGGACTACATTTTACATCTAATATATGTGATGTAAAGTAGGTATTTCTTCCACTTATCGTCTTATCAACAAAACGAAGAGAGAATGTTTAAAAGTGTAAAAAGGCAGCTTTAGGATGCAATCTTTAGCAGGCTATAATGTTTATCAGATCAATGGCTAGCTGACGATACAGCAGCTTTATGATATGTGCACATGAGACGCCAACTGTGTAACACATGCAGTTCGCTTTCAAATACAAAAATATATACTGTATATTTACCACATCTTTAAATAGCACACAATCGACATCATGTAAAGAAACTGAAAACCCTCCATAATTTTCTAATTGCTCATTGGTTTACTGTCCTCTATAAAGTCGTGGACAGAATGGTAATGTAGTTTATACGTGCTGTTAGTGTGTAAGTTCACATTCTGCTATTGACGAATGACTTGAAATACAGCAGAAATTAGTTTGGTAACAATGGACCGGAAGTTTCTCCCATGTTTCACGCAAAGCATCATGGGGAGTAGGAAACTTGTGGATACATGGGAGAAAGGTCCGGTTCATTGTTACCAAACTAATGTCCAAAGTTGTTTATTCACTTCCTTAAAGGACCTAAAAATGAAATTTCTGTAATCATTTACTCATCTTCGAGTTGTTTAAAATCTGTATACATTTCTTTGTTCTGATGATCACAGAGAAAGATATTTGGGAGAATGCTTATAACCAGCTAGCTGACAAAGCTACAGGTCAGCATTTTGAGTCCCTCTGTGATCAAGTCTCAAGTAAGTGTAAAGTTTACTTTGTTTTTTAGACACGTTGACCGTAATCCTATGTGCATCTTAAGTGAAAACGTCATTGTTCACTATGAACGCTACGTGCGCCGGATGTAACTGAGCAGACTTGAGACAAAACGTGCAAGCGAGTCTATTCAATGTAGACTACTGTTAAAAAGTTTATTAAAAAGATTGCTTATTCATTCCTTTTTATAATTGTTTCTACATTGTAAAAAACTCAAAACAGTTATGTCATGATGAGAATTGTTATAACTCTAAAAATAACTCTCAAAAAGTTGGTGTTAAGCTTTTTAACACATTTTTATGTAGTCGCCGAAATAACACAAAGATGTGTCTGGGTAAGGACAACATTTTGTGTGATTTCAGAGCGTAAAACAAATCAAAGCTATGCTATACTTTAGTGTCTTCATAGCAGCAACTATTTGCCTTGAATTTGCTGATAAAAACGTCCAGTTTCTTCAGCTCTCACACTGAGATGCTTTTTAAGCTAGTTCCCATCTATGCTGGGCTATTACTGGTGGTCTTGTTCTCATTATTAGTTAATATCATCCATTTCAAAAACGAATTTATTAAATACAATTGTTGTTTTAATAACAAAAGTTATTATGTTCATTTTTTGTCTAAATATAACAGCAAATGACTTCAGAACAAATTATTCTTAAAATCACAAAATACATTTCAGTCAAGTGATCCTAAAGTGTATATACTGTGTTCCCTGCAAATCGAATACATGACCTCTGTGCTTCTAACACAATATTCTCCCACTTGACCCACACACAGTGGTAGGGACATACTGTCTATACCCAAGCCTACACCATGGTACAACTGTTGGCTCTAAAGTCACTGACATCCAATTATAAAGCATAATGGAGCCACTACAACCCCCTGTGTGCTAAGTGCTAATGGGATACAGCTTTGCTGTCTGCTGGCTTGGGATTTGGTATCGTAGCTGTTAACACTGGCACCAGAAAGACTGTGGGCTCCTATTCGACACGGTGAGGGTCAACCAAATACAGATCAAGAGGTCAACACGACAATTCACACAGCCTCCTGTTACACCTGGAGAATCTGAAAATTTCCCAACAGCAGAGAATTGTCTGTTTTTGTGATAAACTAGAATGGATTAATTTTTAATTTTATAAAATCAGAGGGAATGTCATTAGATTTCTCGAAGGGGACATTGTAACAGCCAAGCAATCGTAGCTGTTTTCAGAGACTCAAAGTTTGATAAAAAAAACAAGACTTAAAAGTAAAATGATGGAACGCCTTGTTGTCTTTAGGCTAGAAGTTTCATTTCTGTGTGTTTACAAAAGTATTTCTATTTATTACGATGTCACGACAGTTTGCACGCACACACACAATAAATCACTTTATAAAGTATGAAAGAAAACATTTAACTAACAACTCCAATTTAAAGAAAATGGCTCCCCCTTTCTAAACCAAACCTAATCTCTTTACCCGAATCTCAGAGGTTCACTAAAACTCTGCCTACCTTCAATTGTCTTCGTTCTCTTTAGACTAACCAATGATTTCGTTCCCAGCAGGCGACTGTACCTGTCAGTGACAGTTTAGTTTTCTGCAGATGTTCTATTGTTTAAGCCTGTTTGTGAGGAGCACCATGAGCTCCAGAGACGTGTTAACTCGGAGTATAAGCCTGTGTGCTCAAAATGTTTCAGATGGCTGCTGGTGAAACAAGAGTCGCAGGCACAATAGACTCACTTGCTCTGTCATGCTTAAAATTAGTCAATAAGTATCTGTATATCAATACACACAGACACACAACTTCTGGCAGTGACAGCCAGTCTAATTCTCTGGAAAGTGAACAGATCTGTTAAAAGGATATTGAGCCCAAATATGAAATTTACTGACCCTCACGTTGTTCCAAATGTGTATAAATCTTTGTTCTGTTGAACACAGAAAATTACATTTGGAAGAATGTCAACAACTGAGATTTTTGGGGCACCATTGACTAGAAAGAATTATTGTATATTTGTTTTGTTCTGTTAAACAAAAGATCATATTTTGAAGATTTTAGGAAAGCAAACAGCGGGGGCACCTTTGACAACCATTTTAATGGTACTGTAGCCTATGGTGCCCCAGAAATCTCAGTTGCTAACATTTTTCCAAATATCTGTCTTTTTCTTTTTACATAAAACTAGATTTTTGGAACAACTTGAGGTTGATTAATTCATGACATCATTTTCTCATTGGGTGAACAATCCCCTTACGTATACTCTTAAAACAGGGGTTTAAATAGCATCAGATTCGGGTTCTCGGGACTGTAACAAAAATGGCGAAACCTTTTTTGGTACTTTTCTTGTTACTGTTGTCATACCGTAAAAATGAAGAGAATCAGCTCGATGGGCTTCAAGACTAAATTAATAATAATCATTATTAAAAGTATTCCTTTTTGGTAAAGTTAATTTATTGTGATTATTTACGAGGTGCAACTCATTATAAAGAATATTGTTTTGATAAAGTCTCAGTTTGGACTGCTGTTAACATCGGTCATCAAAAGAAATATAAAATTAAATTAAATAAATAAACTAAAAGTATTTTCCTAATCTGCATTAGAAACTTGTTAAAGTATTTTATTTAAACCTTTCTGGAACTTGCTCTCTTTTAGGTGCTATGATTTTTTTAGACAGCTACACTAAAGCGATCTTGAGGACTCTTGGGGACAAAGCTTTTTGAATTACTATGCCATCTAGTGCTAAGCCTTCAAATTGCAGGTGAGTCTGTAAATCTGAATGCTGTCAGGAAACTTTGCGTTTTAAATGATAGAATAAATGCACAAAAATCCCACAAATAATCATTCAACATCAAATAATAAAAACAAGTTTATAGAAAAATGCTGACTTTGTTGGCGCGCAGGTCTGGTTGTTTTGAAAACACACTAAAATTAAACGAGGCATGAATTTTATACAAATCATTCGTTTTTCATACTTGACTTTGGGGGGAAACAACTTGAAAATGTAACCCAACTTTTTCACTAATCCTGAAAACTATTTTCTGAGGCCATTATCTTAAAGCCTCTAACCATATCGTTTGGAAGAGAGAAGTAATCAACAAGCCACAATATCACCAGATAAAAATCATGACAGTTGAAAAGCAAGACCAGAAACTCAGAGAGATAGAAAGAAAAAGATTAAAGAAGTTAAGAAAACCCTTACCCCTGTTCTCTCATAGGTCCTCTCATGTACCTCTCTGACTAGCAGTTGTGTTATGTAATGACGGAGAACTTTATGTTGTTCTCTGAAGGAAATAATTGAAGGAAGTATGCAGCACTTCCGACATTTCTGATAGCACTAGAGTAGCGAACTGAAGCACAGACTTCAGTTATATACAATATCTACAATGACAAAAATACATATCTGAACAGGGACTTCTTTGGTCCTGAACTTCGGAGACGCATGGGCAACACTGGCCTGTAGCAAATGTTAATTCTTCTACACTAAAATCAAATTAAATTGTCAATTTAAACGTTTGTTCAGTATGGATCTCAACATCTGTTGATTATGATGAAAACAAATGATTGCTATCATTATACTGTGAAAAGTAAAAACGACTATTAAACGGTAATATATTTCAGTCATGTTCATAGTAACCGAACTTAAATTGTTATTCGTGAGATTTTTACGCTACTTACTAATTGTATAATGGAAATCAGCCCTTAATAAATACATATAAAAATCATTTTCTTCGACGTTTTTCGATTCTCCACGATACATTTAAACCGCATCAATGATGCTGGAGACGTTAAGCAAACGCCATAACCAAATGGCTTCAAAGTTGATAAGGAGTTGTGATTGGATGGCAATTTTGTTTGTCAAAATACACTGTGACGTGATTGGCTACCCCGCAGGACAAAGCTATATGAATAAATTGAAACATACTTTTGTTTAAGGTATAGCTACTTGTGCAAATCGCCTCATGTTCAATTAATTTAACTGTTAGCATGTAGCCTAAACGACCTAACTAGAGGGTACCAGTGGCCCAGAAAATTTGAATGGGGAGGCCACTAGGAGGCTACAGCAAAAACAACCAAAATATTCAGTGTAATGTGTGATATACTTGTTTATGTTTGTTTCTAGTTAATGTAATAATATGAATCCAAAGCTGCAGTCCGTAACCGTTTTTGGTAAAACATTTTCCAAAATCAATTTGTCGCATGTGAAGATCCAGCCGGTGGCAGATCGTTTGTAGCCTCTTCTTACTGCAGCTGGAATGTAATTAATACAGAAGATTAGATTAGATTCAACTTTATCGTCATTACACATGTACAAGTACAGTGTAACGAAATGTAGTTTAGGTCTAACCAGAAGTGCAATTAGCAAGTGCAAGGATATACAGTTAGAATAAATACAGAATACATTATGGGAGAATATAATACAGTGGGAATGGACTATAAAAATATTTTGCAGTAGACTACCGTATGGCAAACATTCCCATTAACGTTTGTCGTCTCTCCAAAAAGTGAAGAATAGATGCTCTCCTTAGTCTTGTGATCGAATCAGTCACTCCTGTTTCTTGCACTTGCACTGACTGAGCAGTCAAAGACCAACGCAATAGGAGAGGGGCAGTGAAACAGCTACTCTGGTGTTTATTTAATCATTTATATTATTATTTACAAACATTCGTGTATACAATGAAATACAACATATATATAATAAAGATTTGCACATTAGGGGGCTATTGTTCATTTACATGAAGATATTAAAGCATTTACAAATGTTCAATGTTTTAATTGCTTTTTGCTTCATAGAAAATCGGAGTGAATCAATATAAAGCTCAGTTTCTTTATTGAATGAAGTAAAACAGGGTTTTTACAGGAAAATGTACATTTGTGAACATAACATTTTTCCATAAAAAGAATAAAATGAATTATATTAACCTGGCTATGCCTGATTCTACCGTTCTCCCAAAGACCAAAAAAATATGTTTCCATAACAACATAAATTGGTCATCAATGTTTCTTGTGATAAGATCACATTTTGCCAAAATGGTCTTACAAATGTGCAGTGCGTGTGAACCTCAGTTTCAGGGCAACTGTCACAAAAGGTGCAAGTAACATCAATATCGCTTTTAAACTTGATAAAGTAATGTTACCCATAATATCATGTCTATGGCTTAACCACCATAACGTGCCCTGCTCTCAAGGGGGGCGTGCCCCGGCGTGAAAGTGACGTCAGTGCTCTGGCAAGTCACTGCGCAAGTTTCGTTTCCTCATACACCCAGTTTAGTTTCGTTTTTCCTCAGCGAAGCTGTCTGTGTGTGAACGATCTCTATACTCGTTGTCGTCATGGCCGAAAACATGTCCCTATTGAGTCTCGAGGACGATTTGACATGCAGCATCTGTTTGGGTTTATTCGAGAACCCGGTGAGTTTGATCTGCGGACACAGTTTCTGCGCCAACTGCCTCGAAGCGACATGGACGGGCAGGACAACCTCGATGTTTTGTCCTCATTGCCGCATGCCGTTCACCAGTAAACCCGGGCTGAAGAAGAACACGGTCCTCAGCGCAGTCGTGGACGCTTATAAAGTGAAGGCGGGTTTCTCTGAACCAGCAAGGGAACATGTTGAGGAACAAATGGAGGATACAGAGCAGATTAAATGCGATACATGCATGCAGGCCGAAGCTGTCAAAACTTGTCTGACGTGTATGGCGTCTTACTGTGAGGATCACATCAGGCCTCACCGGGACAATGCCGTATTCCGGTCGCATCAGCTCTCTGACCCGCTTCCCGATCTGCTGGACCGTCTCTGTCCCGATCACAGCAAACTCATGGAGTTTTACTGCACTCGTCACCAGTGCTGTATCTGTAGCTCTTGCCTACAGTCTGATCATAAGGGCTGTGAGTTCACCAGCACAGATGAACAGCGCCACAAACAAAAGGTATTTACATGTTCAGGCAGTTACCACAATAAACATTTATCAACGACAGATTACAGTCGGCCAAGATAAGATGTATGTGTTTTGCCTTTTTAGACTGGCTTCTTGGACAAGATGAACACTCTCGATGACAAAATAGACAAGAATCAGCAGGTCGTCTCGCAGATGAAGGAGCAACAAAACAAATTAAAGGTTGACATTTTCATTTCAGCGTCCTTGGTAGAATAAGTCTGGCCATGAATTCAGCCTGTGCTATCTTAAACCTAAGGGTGTCACCTGTTTTACAGTATTTGGACAGGTGTTATGTCATCAAATAGTAAACAGGCGTGTGCTTGCTAGCGGGTTAAAGTCTTTTCACACAAGCCTATATCTAATTGTTTGTTTTTCTTTAGAAGACCATGGCATGGATAATGCCAAAGTGATGGGTTGACAGATAGTTATAATGAGCCTTGTTGTTGCATTGGATAAAGCATTTGGTTCTCTTATCGTGACACATATGTCAGGTGTTTCTTAATCTAATAGTTCCTCCAAAAATACAATTCTGTCATTATTTACTGAACCTTACGTCAAAGCCATATTACTTTCTGTTGGGATGAATCACCAAACAGGAATTATTATCTTTCATAATGTCTTACAATATTAATTTAATACTTTTCTTACTGTAAGATAAATTGAATTATAGGGATTTGTAAGACTTGCATTATTATGCACATGTTGTATGGACTTGTGTGCTTAAAGCAGCTTCACAGTATTTTATAATCATTTTAAAGGTTGACAGCCCTAGTCCTAATTCCCTTTCATTGTATTAAAAATATTTTGTTTATAATATAGTTTATATTGTGCCCCCCTTGTATACTTTTAGTTTTTTGCTTTTTCAGGACTTGGCTCTAACCCGCAAACGTACTCTCGAGGGAGAATACAAAAAGATCAGAGAAATGATTGACAGAGATGAGAAGGAGGCCATGCAAGCCATTGACAAGGAACAGGAGAAGGGCCAGAGTAAACTGTCTTCCTTGATGAAGAAATTCAACGAGAACATCGAGAAGATGAGCAGGACCAAATCTGAGATCAACATTTTGCTGGACCAGTCACACTCATTTAACTTCCTAAAGGTGATACGAGTAAAGTTCTTATTTAACTCAATTTAGATTGAGGACTGGTGCCTTGTAACTACACAGTTACACACGTATGTATATGTAGACTGTAAAATAAGGTACTAATAGCGAATGTGAATTTAACATATTCTGTCCTGGATACTGTGTGAAAACACTTGTGCAACTTGTCGGATGTCAAGTTTCCTTGTTTTCTGTTACAGGCCTCTATTGATTTGCCATCAGTGGCTAATTTTGAGCCCTATAATCCTCGCATTAATGTTGATAGTCAAGAAGTAATAGCTCATCACTCATCTGCGGTTGTACTAAAGGAATGGATCACTAAACTACTGCAGCTACCAGCAGAGAAAAGAATTCCTTTACTTCAAGCAGGTGTGTTTGTGTAGAATCTTGTCTATGTTGTGATGCATGTTTCATGATAGATTGCAGTTGGTACAGTATACTGCAGTGCCACTCATAGTCTTTGCATTCATAGTGTTATAACATCAAAATGCTTTACAGGGTTTAGGGAACCAGTTTTTCACATTGGTAAGATTGTCTTTTCAAGTAATCAGTTTTGAAATCTGGGGCATAAATGAAAACATACACAGTAGCTGCTTCCGAAAGCTTACGCGAGTGAATTGTTGCTTTGCTACACAGTAAGGCAATGACTTTGGAGGAAGAATATGTGCAATAACCAATCACATATTTGAAAACTCCAGTACAAATTTCTCACTAGAAATGCAATCAAAAATTATTGAAAGGGAAAGTTCAACTTCAAATTTACACAACACTGTGCTCCTGCCAGTTTCTCTGCCGCCGTTTAGTTTTATCGAGCATGACCCTGCTCGACTATTTACCTTTCTCATGCACGCTTAGCATTGTGGGTTATTGAAGGCAGCGAAGGATACATGCTGCCTTCAAATATCACCCAGATAAAGGTATTCCCGGAGACTGAAAGTAAAGCAAACATTGGATTTTGCCCTGCCTTGGAATGCAGCTTCTGAACACAGCACTTTAAAGCTTTCGGAGGTAGCCAATAGAGGGTATGCACATGACTTCATCTGGAGTAACTGAGTGACAAATAGACTGAGCGGTGGCATTAGCGTACAGCGTGGAGACCGTGAAAACACATCTAAAATGATGAAAATTTGTTAGACTACACGATAGACTGCTAAAATTTCAGGATAAGGAGTCAAAATAAGGTATGCATATACCTGTATGTGGGAAAAGCAATGTCTGGCCGCATGCCAACGTCCACTGACCACTGGTTGTTTGGCATGTTGTAAGGATTATTGTCATCCAACTAAATTAAGTTTAAGCTGATTATTGTCAGTTGTACTGGTGGTTTTGCTGCTATTATAACCACTCGGGGGCGTGTTCCAGAATGTTCGCATGAGAATGTGATGTCAATACACACCCTCTATATCTGAATACACTGTTTAAATCAAAATACATACAAATGATTATGTTGCCTCATTTTGAGTCCAGTTTTACAAATGTATGTTTGAGTGTGAACTAATTTTCTTATTCTCTTGAAAACAAATCCTCAGGACCCAGTGAAATTCCTACAGCTCAACCAAATCTCAGTCAACCACATTTCGGTCAACCACATTTCGGTCAACCAAATTTCAATCAACCAAATTTCAATCAACCAAATTTCGGTCAACAAATGAGTAAGTTTTAACTTTTGTACATCTTTACACCGCGTCTACACCAGACGCGGCGCGATATGACGCGTCAAAAGACAAAAGAACGCTTTAGTATATTTTGTCCACACTGAATGTGACGCGACTAACCCATTAGTGTTGTGTCGTGTTGCGCTGGTTGAATTATGTGTAGACACGGTGTTGCTTTGACAGTGCCATTCAATAATGGCGTTACTGTATAGCACTTTTTATGGTCGGTAGTTCATGACTTTAAAATAACATCCTGTGCGCCATACATTAACGTATCTGTTTTTCTTCATTCATTTTTTTTTCTTCATTCATTTTTTCTCCTAATATTTTGAAGCCTTAATGCTACCCAGACATATGAGGTCTCCTAGTCCAGGAGCTCCTCTCAGAGCCAGAGCTCCAGGAGGTCAAAAGAAAGATCCACACAGTATGTTACAGATCATTTTATTATGATCATTTTATTATAACTAACAACACATATCTTATAATTTTGCTTTATTTGTCCTTAATTTATCTTATTCATATCTCTTTTTCTGTCATTCTTTTCCTATCAGGCAAGAGTCGTGTTAATAAAGACCCGAAAGATCAGGGAGAGCGAAAAGAGTGTAAAGAGAAAAAGGATCGGAAAGAACAAAATCCCAACAGTAAGCTTTTTCTTAAATTCATTATTTTACACCTGATAATTAGACCACTATGCAGTATATGTGATTAATTATATATTTGTAATGTAACAGAATGTTTGTTGAAGGGTCACAATGTTTAAAAAACATGAAGATAGAAATTGTGATAGTATTATTACTGTGAATTATTTTGGCCACAATAACCGTGTAGTGATCTTCGTTCAATTTTCATTTGAATTCTTTCAGTCTTGCGTATTGGTGTATCAACCACCCAAATCAAATATCGATTTTATTCTGGAGTTTAAGGAATTTTTATGAGGAATTATGATGAAACATGGCAGACTTTTGATTTTTGAAGGCTTTAATATTAATGTTTGTTTCCCTTTTTATGGTGGCAGCTTTATTTCTTTTAACATCATTCATGCCTTCATTTTTTCACGACTTGATTACTGTAATCATCTTTATTCAGGAGTTGATCAGAAAGATTTGGATCCATTGCAGGCAGGTCCAAGTAAGCATGAGCAAATCATACCCGTTTATTTTCGCTCTAGTGGTTGCCGGTTTATTTCTGCATAGAAATGTATCATTAGATGGTTTGGAGCCAACATTGTTGCATTACTGAAATGACAATCTGTGTGTCTGAGGTCTTCTGATCAGTATTTCTCAACAGCTTTTTATCTAGTTCTAGATAAGACCTTAGGGGTGATCAGACCTTTTCAGCAGCTGTACACTCCTGGGTGCTTGCCTTGTGTTTTTCTATAATATCCTTTTTATTGTTCATTTTAATATTGAATTGGTATTCATTTTATTATCTTTGGATATCATGGCAACTACTGCTGTATTAAATTGTGCTGTAAAATGAAAGACGTAATACATCTGTGGCATATTTAACTTGACAATTTACAATAATAATATTGAGTAATATTTATTTCCATAGCACCTTTCAAGAGCAGTGTCACAAAGTGCTTTACATAAAAATGAGAAAAATAGAACAAAGGTAAAAACAGTTTAGACAAAAGCAAGTTTAAACAAGTTTTCAGCTGCCTTTTAAATAGGTCCACAGAGTCCACAGATCTTAAATTCAATGGAAGAGCATTCCACAGCTTAGGTGCAACTACTTCGAAGGCACTATCACATCTTGTCTTCAATCTAGAACGTGGAACAACTAGCAGGATCAGATTTGAGAATCTCAGGACCTGCTGGAGTTATGGGGTTGCAACATCTCTTATATGTATTCGGGGCTTGACCATGCAGTGCTCAGAACACCATCACCAGGATTTTTTATTGAATTCTAAATTTAACAGGAAGCCAATGTAAGGAAATTAAAATTGGTGTTACATGAGATCTCTTTGATGACTTAGGTTAAAGTTTGGCAGCATAATTTTGAACCACTACTAAGCGTTTCTAACATAAGTAAAAAGAGAGTTGCAATAATCTAGGTGGGAGGAAATAAAAGCATGTATAATCATTTCCATCTGCACAGTGGTCACAACTGGCCTCAATTTCTCAATGTTTCCCAATTGATAAAAACAATTTTAAACCAAATAATTCACATATAGATCAAGGCTGAAAGCTTGTCCCATATGGACACCTACATTCAGGATGGTAGTTTACAGAACGATAAGGGACCAAGACATTTCATCACTTTAGGGAAAACACCAGTAGGGGCTGAGATAAGTACTTCTGTTTTTTCAGAATTGAACTGCAGGTTCTTGACTTTAGTCAAATTAATACAGTTTAAAATAATAACATTACTTACAATATTTTCAATAATAATAATGTTATTATATGACACAAAACCATGTATTCTTAAGATTAAAAGACAGGGAAATACATTTACACATAGAATCATTTTAAAGTCCCTGTGAACCAACAGTTGAAATATTTTTGTTATTTTCTGATGGATTACGTGTTTTCCCACTATGAATTGATTAGATGTATTAAAACGGGCATTGCATTTTGAAATGGACTTGGCAGCAGACTGACGCCTCGTTCAGATAGCCAGAGACTTTGTCGCTGTGTATATAAGATATTTTGAAGGCGAACATATCTTTGATTGTCCTAGTAACAGTTTGAAAAACCTTCCAGTAACTGACAAGAGACTGATGACGTGAGCTCCACTGCTTTCCTCCTATTGGTAGTCGCTTATCATTTGCATAAAGTTTAATAATTCGCTTGACTCCTGTCACTGGATACCGCCACTTCCTGTCGCCAACGGTCACCGTCGCCCGAAAGTCACCGGTTCTCCAGTAAAATGAATGAGATCACGTCACTCAGTTGCTGCTAGTTTCTGGCGGTCTGAACAGGTCGTGACTTTTATCGGAAACCCTGCCCAAGATGTAACCGGAAGTCAGATTTTAATTGATAAAACATGAATTTCAAAATCTGAATGACCCACACTGTTAAGATATTTATAAGAAACACTTACATGAAAAAAAAATATTGTAATTTTCTTCACTGGGACTTTAAGATGTAGTGACAAGGCAGCACTGGCCCAATAGTTCTATTAAATGGACTTAAACTTGAAAAACGTAAGCATTGAGTTAAGATAATTCATATTATTTTAATAAAAAGAATAATATTAGTACAATTGCTTAATCTTTTATTCTTTTAGAGAAGTACATGAATTGTAACTAAATGCTTTTTACTTTTTCTTTCTTTCTTTACAGATGTATCAGTTCCTGCTGCTTCATTGGTTGGGGGTGAATTTGTTAAAAGGAATGACCTCCTTAAATGTGAGTTAAATCTATTTCAGTTTACAAATTTTTAAACTATATTCATTATTTCACATATGTGCTTACGTTTTTTCTTTATAGATGGAACCATCCTCAATTTTGATGTCAAAACTGCTCACAAGCGGATTGTGCTCTCTGAAAATGACACCAAAGCCTCAGTCACAGATGAGCCCACCAACTATCCGGACATTCATACTCGCTTTTCTGTTTGCTCTCAGGTGCTCTGCACAAAGGGCTTCTCTCAGGGGCGCCATTACTGGGAAATCAAAATGAGCAGCAACAACTTCTGTGGATTGGGGCTTGCATATGGCAAAATCGACCGAAAGGGCCCATCCAGTCGTTTGGGTCGTAATGCAGAATCCTGGTGTGTGGAATGGTTTAACGTGAGGCTTTCTGCATGGCACAACAGCATTGAGACCGTGTTGGAGAATCCAAACCCCAGCCGTGTGGGCATCCTGCTGGATTGTGATGAGGGAAGTGCAACATTCTATAACGTGAAAGACAGGGCTTTTCCCTTTCACACCTTTGTGTTTCCTTTCTCTAAGCCTGTGTATCCAGCTTTCTGGATCTTCTCAAATGGCTCTAATGTCTCTCTGTGCAAGCTCACTGTCTAGACTATAAATAGTGAACTGAAGATTCTTGATGTTGATTATTTTTTGTGTAATAAATTGGTTGTTTTGTGATTCTAATATGGGTTTCTTTCAATAGAACATGTTCGCTGAGATAATGTTAAATGCAAAAAAATATTTTATTCAGGATCAGTCAAGCCAGATGACTGGACATTATTGTCCTTATTTACAAATAAATCAGTTGGCATGACATTTTTATTTAATTGAAAATTATTTTGTGAACAGAAATACATGCATAAATGTAAATGTATAAGAAAATCAGTTGTCTTGAGCAGTCAGGTATTGTTTGGTGGTACAAATGTATCTGAGATGAGCATTCCATTTCCATTTGGTTATATAATATTTGATTTATCATTCTGTAAATTTTGTTATGAGGACATGAACACCTATAAATTCATCGGATTGAGGAGTTTGTTCATAGTGCATGGCATTACATAAAAGCCAAATTAAAGTATTGTGAGATAAAAGGATATATTGTGGAGTTTGGTGGACTACAATATGTAAACATTTATTTGGATTGTATTTCAAGGTGAGAAAATGTAATTAAACAAAAATTGGAATGTTACAGAATTAAATGATAAAAATTATGTCATGCTGCGTGTCTAATATCAGAGAATGAATGTAAATAATTGTGTCTATGTTGTGTTATATTTATGCATTTATCCAAAGCGACTTACATTTACATTACTATACATTTTGCTCCTAAGTATGTGCAGTCCCTGAGTTTGAACCTTTGACCTTGGCGTTACTAGCATCATGTGCTAACCACTGAGCTACAGGAAGCATACTTGTTATTTTTGTGTCCTGCTGCATATGCATGTGGCTTTTGTGATTCACGATCAAAGGTTTATTGTTGGTGGCTCACATCTTTGTGAACTGGACAAAAAATGTTTAATCGACTTTCAAAGTTTTTAAGAATTTAAATAATTGTGCTTAATCTACTTTGTATTAGATGCAGAACTTAATTTAAATATGTTGGTATACTGTTAGCATCTCAATAAACTTGTTTATTAGTAGTCAGAGCTAAGGAGAAAGATCTATCATTTTAAGTTCCTTAGTTACACAAGTTCAGGGTAAGAGGATGTATGACAAAAAAATTATTGAGCTTTTTGTTGTATATGTAACACAATAAACAGCGTTTTAATGTATTATAAAGTATTTTAACCAGTCAACATTTGAGTCCCTCTCTATATTCAAATGACGTCACAATATAGCGTGTTTCTGCCTTGTCAGTGTTTCTATGTGAATTGATGCTCTTGTTTTCAGGATTTATAAAAGGGCACAAGGAAGTATAATTCAAATACCTTCTCGAGCACATTATCAAAAATGATTTAAGAAGCCAATCAGCTTTTAGTATCTTTGTAGTGCGTCATCAAGCACTCATGCTGTTTAACGCCCGATTCACACATACTCCGGCTGAATCCGAAATTGCATACTCAATGAGTAGGTATCATTTTCCTAGAATGGATGTAATATGAATGTGATCCGGCCGTCGTACGCCATATTGAGGTGATCATGTGACGTAATTCTTCTTCTGTTCATTTTCCATGGCGGGTGGCAACTTACGTTTGAGGAGCATATCCGCCACCTACTCTACTGGAATGTTGGCCAGAGATGTGATGTAATGACAATCTTAAATTACGAGAGACAGGTTGCATTAACATCCTAAAATGTGTTTGTACAAGTAAACAAGTACAGCACATCCAGAGCGTTTTATTTTCATGTATTTAAATGATTACCTTGTATGTAGGGTGGTCATTTCCAAAACACCAAAAAGGAGGACACTTTGCGGCATTTAGTGAGGAAAGAATAACTGCATCTGGTGTACTCGCAAATACAATACAATTTTGTCTATCATATCTATGGTATCATGATACAGTGATTCTGAAATAGCCTACTCTATTCATTGCCAGACAATTTGATCAACAACATATCATGATGTAGACCTATGTGTAACAGAAGAGGCAAAAAAAGTGTTTGTTCACAGTGTTTGTATTTATTCAAGACACTCCTGTATGACTGGTGATGCTTGACTGCATGATAGACTTTACAAAGCTCTGCAGCGCAGATTTTGTTATCCTGAGGTGATGTTGCCTCTCGAAATTAAGACCTAAGGGAAGACGTACATCGGTTACCTTTATGTTTTTCAGTGCTGGCATGTCGGTCAATGGCGGCTTTCCCTTTACAACTAACGTCCACTTCACAGCGACATAGTGTGCAAAATCCATTGAAAGCATCTCTAATGATATTTGATATGAATTCATGCTCTTTTGTCCATTCCGGATTAAATGATGTCGGACGTTTCGGCATGTTAACGTTATGATGTGACGTAGCCAGTACGTGGACTCCACCTCAATTCGTGAGGCTTGTTTACGTTTTTAACCAATGATATATCAGATATTTATTTGACACCTCTTTCAGCCAATCATTTGTTTGACCGGAGATTTTACGGCGTCAGACGCTGTGCTGCTGCGTACAGCGCGTTTTTAAGGCCGATTCAGCGCCACTACGAAAAGGAGGACAAACGAGTGTCCGGCTTGAGGCTGCGCCGGACGCCGGACAGGGGGCTTAAAATCCGGACTGTCCGGCCAAAAGCCGGAGGTATGGCCACCCTACTTGTAGGGCTTTTGATTAAAGTAAACAATTAAAAGGAAAACATCACTTTCGTGATTTTGCTAAGTGTTTTTTTGGCAATAAGAGGCCCATCCACACGTACCGTTGTGAAGTATGATTATGCCAATTTAAAGTTTTTTTTGTAACAGAAAAATGCGTATTGACTGTAAACTGCTGCAAATCCCGATACTATTCCAAATATAATGTGTTTGTGTTCTCAAGCAAAGCTGGCACGCTTTGAGATATAATTTCCCAGAAAATTCTGGAAAAAACAAAAAAAGAGAAAATATGATCAGTTGTCTCTATGTCAATTTGACCGAAGATACAGGTATTGTCTTCAAAATTAAACCGATGTCTTGCAAAGTCAGATAAAGGATACAGTATATACCATTAAAACCTTTAAAATGAGTCGCTGGAAAGCTAATTTACTGCACTCATAATTTTTTAATAGTTGGCTTAAACTTTTTGGAATGGCATATAAATCACGCTCAAATTGTTTACTTTCACAATGTTTATTGTTTTTAGAACAAAAGTCACTGAAGGATAAAAAAAAACTCCCATCCTCATTCATTAAACTGACCCAACAAGTAAAATTGTGATCGTGAACCATTTAACCTTCATGCCAACATGCTATTTATACAAGAAAAATCAAAGGCTTACAAACCTCCTTTTTCATAATCTTGCACAAATTGTGGTCTCTTGATTCGCTTAATAGGACTAGGTGTTATAATCCCACTATTTCAGCACAGTTGAATCGCCCTAAAGGACATTTACCACGCCTTATGCATGACAGAGGGAGCAGTTAAGAATATGAAATTAGGAAAAGTAGGTCTGAGGTTTCACTTTGTTCATCTGTTGTTCTTAATATAATGGACATGTGTTCTCCAGACAAAGTTCAAATTAGTTTGTTTGATGGTAGCTCTGTTGGAAATAAAAAGACAAGATGCAGGATTAATACACCAAGCTAAACTTAACATTTTAGTGAAATAAATTCTATCAAAATAGACAAATCCCTTTGGATCCAATCTCTTACCCAGAATCAAACCTGCTCCGGAGCAGGTTAGAGGTGTAGCATAAGTTACCAAACCAATCCACCTTCTTGAGCCCAAAAACTCAGAGTATGCTCAAACTCAACGCGATCTTACCTGGCTAAAAACATGGCTTTCTGCAATAGGCTTCTGGTGCACACAGAATGCAGTCAATAACAGTTTTTAAATCAAAATCAGATCTATGTACACATCCAGTCACTAGGTGGCTCTGTTTCCACAGAAACACGACGAAGCTCATGTTAACGTTCTCCTCCTCTTTGTGTGTCTAGTTGTCTTTTCATCTCTCTTGAAAAGGCAAGTGCTTTCCTGGCATTGGACTTTCAATAAAAAAAGCTGATATTTACCATTGATATATGTTGTTATATTTCAAGGAAGCCAAGTTTGAAATATGACCAGTTTAAAACACACAATGTGGTTATTGCAGTCGGGATAGATAATAACAAAATCAACATTAAAGTTTAAATGTATTGCATTGCCAACATTACACTAATTGAATCACATTTGATTTACCCTTAAACTATAAGGAGTATTCTTTAGTTAATATTTGATTTTAAGTAAGACAAAAGTTTTCTAGTGCGATAGGGGAGCTGGAAGTGTGTACTATATGGGTCGGGTATTGTGTTTCTCAAAGGGAGTCTTGTCTTTTTCTATAAGCCTGACTCGATCAGTCTCGGTGGTCTGCCGTGGCTGTACCAGGAGGGGGTAGCCCTGCTTACCTGCTGCTTAGAATAAATTACGCCGTAGCTGCTGTGGCGCACCCAAAGTGGGTAAGCGATAAATCTCAAGGGTGTGTTGTTTAATTGGTGCAATCTACGAAATTCTGACAAAGTGCTGAAATGTTAGCCACTACAGATAATGGAGCTCCATGGGGGTCTTTAATCGAAGAGATTAATCAATCGCTCCAGATTGAAAGGTACAGCGAGCATGTTGTAGCAAGAGATGGTGGAGTGGTGGGGGGGGGGGGGTCGGTCAAGTTGGGGAGAGATAGGATCAGTCCATTTAGTCTTGTCTTTACTCATCCTGCCTTGCAGTCTTGCAGCTGAGAGTGGAGAGTTGCCATCCACAAATCCCACAAGATTTCCCACCACATTGAGCGGTTAAAAATAGCCATGTGATTTCACACCTACAATTACACACGCAGAAGCTTTGCAGCACAACCTGAGCTCAGTCCATATAAGCCAATATAGATATGATCGTAGTTATCCTCCTGAGAGATTCTGATGAAAGGCGGATTGTACGAGGCGTGCAACGTATACGCGTGTGACAGATTATTTAAGATTTAGATTTAATTTGGTGTAACTGTGCTGGTCTATGCAAGAACAGGCAGATACATGTACTGCTGGATGATGTAGAAATAGACGGCACTGTACTAATGTGACATCAGACAGAGAGAGAGAGAGAGAGAGAGAGAGAGAGAGAGAGAGAAATGCTGCAGAGTGGCATTAGGTCAACGGGAAAATAACAAAAAGCTGAAATAAACAACACAATGTTGGGTGCTGTTGGTTGCATTTATGTGGTGGGTAGGGTGCTCCAGGTAGTTGCTAGGGCATTTCTGGGTGGTTGCTAGGGTGTTTCTAGGTGGTTGCTAATGTTGTACAGTTGTGTATTTAGTTAAGCAGGAACAACATGTAATTAAACTATTTAATTGAATATTTTTTGAGGTTGATCTGGTTTATCTACTTAATTTTTATGGGCTATTTTAATTTGTTTATATACTACGTGTAGCTGTATATTTTCAAACCCTCCCTTTACTTTTTGTTGATCAGCAGTTGATTGAATAAAAGCAATTATGACATCACATGAGGCTTTGAGTTTCACATAAACATTAATTCCACTTTATGGCAAATACCGGGATAGGTTATATATCCCCATTCATCCCCAAAATACCAAGAATAATTTGGGTCAATATCCCCTTGCCCTAGTTTCTATGGTAATGCTTGCTGGAATTAAAAGAGTTCTCTATGATATCCGATATTGTCTCTAGATTTTTCAGTTGCAAGATAAAATTCATGAATCGGTTTACTTCCAGTAAACACACCTGTCCTAGACTCGCCACGCAATTTGAGGCATCATTCGTGTACATAGCATAAATGGTTACTAGAATAGGTTAATGTTTTGTCTACCGATAAGGGATGCTTGCTTTAGCAAACATGCTTAAACAACCCTTATAACAAAGCATCAGGGAGAAATGCACCTGGGTTACCCAATTACTGAGAGGTCAAAATATGATCATGACGATCATTCACATCACGCTCAGATTAAACGTTAGTTGCCAAAGAAGCAAATAACATCTTAGGTTAATAATGGCGAATCCAATGTATGATAAAATACACATTATTTAGTTAACAACAAAGGACATCAACATTTAATTTCTAATGACGGAAAAGAGAGCTTTATATTACCCCGAAAGTGAAGCTCAATGCATGTCATTTGTATCGTGCCAGTGAATATGAATGCATGAAGTGATTCTCATATCTTGTATTGCTGCTGTGATTATGGTCTTTATTCAGTCCTGTTGGCATGGCAACTGAGTCAAGCCCTCTCTGTTATCAAAGCAAACCCATTGGGGCAGAGTGTGGCAGCGTGTGTGTGTGTGTAGTATTCTGCAGTATTAAATAAAGTGCATTTAGGCATTGTCTGGGACTAAGTTTTCGCAATTGTGTGTATGCATCTTCTGCAACATTTGCTGTATACTGTAACATACAGGGTGAACTACGAAAAAGATTAAGCCCTCATGCGTAGCCAGGGAATTTCCCAATCTATTAATCTTATCGAAATAAGGAAGCAGCATTTATCATCATTCAAATATAAAATAAAATGTTATCCTTGAGCATTGTTTGAATCAGTGATATGTGTTTTGCATAGGGACATAGTTACAGGTAATTTGCAAGTGTGTGAACATAGCCTTTGTTTACAAAATGTTGATGAAATGATTAAATGCAATTGGTGTATCTAAGATTTATCTAAAATGCAGCCAGAAAGAGAATAACAACCGACTCAACAGTTGCGATACATTTTCTTCACAGTATTTCACAGCCCGTGTGTCTAATCACTAGCAATCTACTGTATTGCAACGCTATCCTTTAAATTTAACTCTGATGTTTTACTGTCAGTATATTTTTTTCTTGTGTAAATAAGGCTTATTTAGAGTTTTGGCATTCAAATTTATGCATTCAGCGCTCATTTTTGGGTGTGTTTGTTTTGTTACCAGATTTGCATACATTACAGTAAATTGTGGGCTGAAACAGTGCAGACAGAGAATGCTTATGTTGTCGGCAAAATGTGAGCACAGTACATTTATAATCCATGTTTTTGTAGAGTTCACTACAAAAGCAATTTTTTCATCATTTAATAACCCTCATGTCTTCCAGACCTGTATGACAAAAATCCGACATTTTGAAAAATGTTGACAACCAAACAACATTGGGCCCTATTGACGTCCATTGTATGCACACACAACCCTCGAGACAATTCTCAGAATATCTTCTTCTGTATCTATCGTGATGACGGGATTTTAATTTCTGGATGAACCGTCCCTTTAAATCCACCAGTACGACCAGTTGTATTTGTTATTATAACGGTGAGGATGGAGATTGACTTTGTAACTTGATTTGAAATTGGTATGGCGTCAACACAGCTGTTTATCGACTGCACTTCAGGGACCGTTCTCAATTAAACTGTAATCTGTTTTTTCTTCGTTGGAAGCGGTCAGCACTGTTCTAACCATCCACTTATTCATAATTACATGCATCTTTCATGTCACGCAAATAACTTGAGTCATTAATGCTACATCTTTATTTCCCTATTCCAGTAAAAGCCTGTGTCATTCTTAATTTACCGCAGGCAGTCTGGGGTGGGGGTCGCTAGTACATGTACGCTAGGAGTGTGCGGAGGAGGAAAAAGACAGGTGGCACCCTCATCTCATAATGAAATAACACACGGTCCACGTTGGCTCTTCACAGAATCCATGTGATCAGTTGCCATGGGAATGGTGCAGAGGCCCACTTCAGCTGTCAGCGTGCTGTTCCAATCTTGGCTGGAGAACCACAATCACCTACAAAGCACAGCCGTGTATTTAAGGTCAACCTGCGTGTCCATTTACACATATTACTTTAATGGCGCAGGCAGATTTGGTCGATCAGTTGATGTATGAATGGAGCAGCCCAGCTTATTTTTGTCAACTGTTAGCCTGCTGGATCAGTTGATGTCGGCTTTCCTCTGTTATTAATGTGGGAGCTTTCTCTCACAGCTCTCTTGCAGCTAAAAGCACATTCTTGGTGCGTTGCATAATTTTCCGGCTGTGGGGTGACCTACTTCTACTGATGTAACACACTCGCACAGGTCCAACAACCAATAGCTACATTTGTATGTGTATGATCTGGTCGCATGATGAAAAATCATCAATAAATATCTTAAAAACACTGTTTGTTTATGCATGAATATAAAATATTTTATCTCTATGAGATCTCTTTTCTATTATGTGAAGAAGGAAGTCCCACCTTCCGAGGCTTGTGAAGCGCTTGCCAACCTGTGCGCAGTAGCTGAAGTGACCTCAAAAAAGGTGATTTAGCGCAATTTAAGATTGGGAGATAAAAGTTATTATACAGTTGATGTCAAGTTTAAAGAACCAGTGTATGAAAGTCAGCGGCATCTAGTGGTGAGGTTGCTAATTGCATTACCCACTTCCCTCCTTCCTTTCAAAACACTATGGTGGCTGACACAGGACGAAGATGTCAACACGTTTTTGCTTCTTTGCTGAAGGGGATAACGTATTTACAAAATGCGCTCTTTAGAACAGTTTGTCCGTTTAGGGCTACTGTAGAAACAACATGGTGGATTCCATGTAGGGTGTTTTACAGCTCTGAACACAGAGTTATGTATAGTATTTTGCATTTCTGTCAATAGGTTGTTTTAGACATCGGACCTTTCATTTTTGGTCGAAAATGTGCTATTTAACTCTTTCCCTGCCAGACTTTAAAAAAAAGTTTCCAGCCAGCGCCAGCATTTTTGATCATTTTCACTCAAATCTGATGGCTATCAGTACATTTTGCTTAGTGAATATATGGACAAACAATATACCAAATGAAGTAACAGAGTCTCTGATCAACTCTTAAATGCGGGTAGCTTTCTATAAAAATGCAAGATTTGGATTAAACAGCTGACATAATTAGCATTCTAATTATGGCCTTCGCCCAAATCAAATTCAGAACGGCGAAAAAAAAACAATAAAAGATATCTTCAAAGATACTATGGTCTTTCAGAAAATGTGTAAGAGCACCACTTGCTGTACAACAGTGAAAACGCACATACCTGGGAAATTCCATGTTTGGCAGGGAAGTGTTTTCTCATAACACCTGGAAAATTCTGTGTTTTGCGGGAAAATAGAATTTTTTTTTACATGAGAGCGAGTAAATTAGAAGAGAATTTTCATTTCTGTGTGAGCTTTTCCTGTAGTTTAAGGTGAGTTCTTAAAGCTTGTATTTGTCATGATTCTGCTGCATCATGTCATGTTTCTCTTGGTATGGTGGCAGGATCATGACAGAACCTCATGTTTAATGTGGAGAGAGGCAATTATTGTTGTTATTGCCTTCCATACACTCTCTCCTGTCTCGTCTCTGTTCCCATCCTCTCGTTATTGATTAATGCCCTACACCTGTTTCCCTCTTGATTTGCTCCCTTATTTAATGCCATTGTGTCTTCTGTCTTGGGCTGGTTCATTGTGATTTGGTTGGTGAGTGCATGTCTTGTTAGTGTAGTTATTTGTAGTTCATGTCAAGAGTTTATTTAAGTCTTGTTTAAGTCTAGTTAGTTTTAGTCCTGTCCTGTCTTGTCATGTTATTATATTCTCATGTTTTGTTCTTTTACCCCCCTCGTGGGTTTTGTTTTGTCTTTTGGTAATTATTAAATATCTGTTAACCCCTCACCCGCTGTCTGCGCCTGGGTCCTCTGTCCTTATCTCACCACACGATCGTGACAGTATTACATTCACAAATAAGAACACATTTGTCGAACAGCTTTAATTCTCCCGATCATTGATCACTGTCACTACATCCCTGATGCCTCCTTTGATCTTTTTTCAGATGTTTCAAGCAAGCGTACAATAATTTTATAATTGCGTGGTTGTAACTAATCAGTGTAAGCTCACTGCGTACTGTGACTAAAGATTTATTGGGGAAGAATTATCAAAGGTAACCAGTTTTATCATTTCCATTTTTAATTTGTCTTGGTAAGATTAGTTTTATTAGTTTGTGAATTTCACACTGCAATGCTTTTTGTTTCGCTCCAGCTTGCAGGTGTGTAAACATCAAATGAATTATTAATTTCTCACCTACGAGGAAGCTGAAATGAGATGCAGCTTTGTCCCCCGGTGCTGAACGTGTCTGGCTGAAAGACCTTGGAGTATTTACCTTTAGTGACGCATCGTACTTCTGTTCACATACAACATGTTCTGTTGGGTTGGGATCTAAATTCAGTCGTTCCATCTCACAGGGCTGTTATGATTTGTTTCAACAAATCATAACAGCTCAGTAACCTTTCTCACCACCATTTGTGTATTCTGATACAATGCACAACAGGTTTCTCTCTCTGTCTCTCTCGCTCTCGCTCTCTCTGTATGTTAGTGTTTATTTTTCAGAAAATCAGTCTGAATCAGTTCAACTGCCGTAATTGTGAAGGATGAAATAATGAATAAATTAAGGAAATTAAAGTGCCAGGTACCTACAGGAAGAAGTGCTACACACAAATCAAATTATATACATATTAAAGTAACATCTTAATTCTTTGCAATCCGTACGTTTTTTGTTATAAATATTAGTTTCTAAAAGGGATGTTCATATTGACCGTTTAAACGTTAACCGATACTAAAAAGTTAGACCGATACTATCAGTTAAACAATTTAACAGGTACGTTTATTTTTTAATAATATTATCAAAATATTGTATATATTTTTTAATAATATTAATAAAAATTTATGAATATGTTTTTAATGAACATGTTTTGAGGTTTTCTGTATGGTGAAAGAAAAATATACTATAGCCTATGTTTGTTATCTCCACCACCAGGTGTAAATGTCCTCCGAAACGTTTTCGAGACATATTCAAATCTGATCACGCAAACCACTTGACGAAACTAGACAAGTTTAATTCATCTGATTGTTGAGGCAACATTTATCAGGGCTTTACTCCTCCAAACGGAGTCCATCACTGGCAGCTTTGCTCAAGCTCAAGTACGTTGTTTTAAATGAAGATTCGCAACAATCGCGCTCACAACGCGCTGTGAAATTCTCTGTCTTCCCGGCATTTCTTCATAACAGCGAAACGAAGATCAGCAAAGCAAAGAGCTAGCCGAGCTACTGCAAGGGAATTTCGGTGCAAGAAAGAATTTATCCTTTACATCAACGCATCCTTTACATTAACGCATCCTTTACATTAACGCATCCATGCGACGCGTTGATGTAAAGGATAAATTCTTTCTTGTCTGTTTATGCTTTGGATGTATATAATTTGAGTTTTTCTCCATTGTCCAAAACTCTGCAGGTTCGTGAAAATGTGATAATATGGGAATGCTGGTGCTGTTGTTGATCTATTCGTTATGCCGCTGTTTGCATGTTAAAATAAAAAAGATTTGATGTGTCACAGACCCTCGTCAAATTTCGCAATGAGTCTGCGTTTCTGCAATTCACAAACTGGGCAGTTATCAGAGAAATGACAAAGGGTCCAGCTACAATTGCCAAGAGTTCTTTGAATTAAATAAGACAAACTGTCTAGACATCAATGATCACTTGAGCACTTCAGACCTCTTATGAGTTTAGAGGACATCTGACCAAACCGGAGTTGTGCTTTGACAACCCAGGTGTTAGTGTCAGTCTGACTCTGGATTACTTATTGTTTTACCTTATCCCTTGTTGACTTAAACTGATTAAATTGGATGGATGGTATGGATCATCATTTGTCTGGTTAAGATCTTTGTAATTCTCTCTCTGTGTCTCTGATCTCTCTTACTTGTGGATAGACAGCTAGAAGTGAGTGACAGTAAACCCAAACAACAATAACAAGCCTTTCTGTGTCAGAATTCACATAAACACAAAGGTGGAGGAAATGGTTCTACAGTGCTAAAGGAACAGTTCAGTTCAAATTAAACATTTGTCAATATGTACTTGCCATTAAGTTGAGATATTGGGAAGAATGTATGTAACCAAACAGTTCTGGGGAACCATTAACTACCATACTACAGTAGTCAATGGTGTGGTAGTCAGTGGTTCACCAGAACTTACTACCATCAGTGGTGCCCCCGAACTGTTTGATTTCCCACTTTCTTCAAAATAGATTTTTTGTTTAACAGATCAATAACATTTACATATTTTATATAGTTATATGACTACTAGGGCTGTAAAATAAAAATTCGAACATTTTTTTATTTTTTACGAAAATATTCATATTCGAACGAAAAATCTCTGCATTCAAATTTTACGTGTGTCTTGACGCTCACACGACGTGATGATGATTTACACCACAAATATTACACAGCCACTACCTGCTGCGAAACAGGAAGAAATATCTCAAAAGTTGACCAAATACATATGCAAAGATATGTGCCCGAAAAGTTTTGCGGATGGTGAAGGCTTTAAAAATGTAGTTAACCCAATGCTACAATATTCCTTCCCGGGGTACAGCGAGCAATCGCAATTTCTAAGCTTTATGATACCACTGCAAAGAACGAAGAAAGTCTCGCTAAACAATCTATCTGTGGCCTTGACAACAGATGGGTGGACTTCTCTACATACTGATCTATATTGTGCTTATAAAGAACTGGTACTTTCTATGTCTTCTAATTCGAATTTATTTAAAATATGATGTTATGTGCGAAATTCAAATTAATTTTTTCAACCATTTTGACACCCCAGTTTATTTATTTTGGGTGAACTATTACTTTAAGGCAAGGTGTGACAGAACCGTTTTTTTTTATACAAATTTAAATCAGCCTTCAGATTACCTCTAAGAGCATCCATTGAATTCTTTAACAAAAAATCTGATTCACATTGAAACCATTTGCAAAACAAACTTGGTGGGATATGGCGTTTAGAAGAATATTTAACCACATGCAGAACTCACATGAATTTCGGTGTCATTCAACAACACGATCGCATGTTGGCATCTCTAAACTTAAGCGTGGCTTGCTGAGTTGACGGCAGGAAGGGTTATAAAAGGCTTTTGTTGCCTATTCTCCTCCATTAACAGGCTGAGAACACAGAGTTCCAGTGAGAGCTCGCTCTCCTGCCTGTCTCATTTAGTCTATAATTACTGATAATGTCCTTAGACGCTGCTCACTTTATGAGACACACTAGTGGCAGGGCTAAACAAATTAAAAAGAGTGAGAAACAAAGAGTGCGGTGAATCAGCATGCAGAAAACTAGCAACAGCGGTTTGAGGTGGTATGTGCTCCAGGGGATAGGTGTTTCATCGTGTTACCTGTGCTTCTGCTGTAGAGCTTGCTATGTTTGTTAAATTGCCTTCAGTCAGCGGAACTACAGGTACACTGACACCCGACAATAGAGCTCCGGCTGTCACGTGACCTCTTCTGTTTACACCGCCATACTGGCAGGCAGTGACAGCCGGGAGTGAAAATGAATCCAGCATGAGTTTCAAGGCAACAGAGTTCACTGCACATTTTAATTCAAATGACATAGACCTGTGCATAGCAAAACACAAAAAATAAAAAATTGCTGTGAATTTTGTAATGGATATTAAACTTTGGAGTCTGCCAGTGTTCTGTCGATTAATGCTACCCTGTCAATTTTGGTACCTCCATAGAAAACAGGACTAACCCCTCCTCCAATCACAACACGACGATAGCTAAATTAGATGGGTAGAATAATCAACAGAACACCGGCTTTAACCTGCTTTGTCGTCATCGGAAGGGTAAGTCAACTTGGTTGTTAGATAACGTTATCGACCCTATAGCTGTCCTTGTTTGTAGGTAGCCAGCATCTTGCAGATTAAAAATTCCAATAAAAGCTAAATGACCCTCCATTGAAGCCATGGGTGGTGATCAGACACGATGGCGTTGTGTTAGAACTTAGGAGCCCACTGCGATTGCACAGCTGGACTAGGCGAGTGCTGCTCTCGTGTGTCTTGTTTAGGATTTAGCTGCATAACGACAGAGAGGAAGAGATAAAGGTGACATGTGTTGGTTAGCAAGTTTTATTGCAGTTAACCATTTAATACTCTATACGAAAACATGTGTTCCCTTGTTCAGTAGTCAGGGCACATTCTCATTCGCTAAAAATTTCCAGTGCACTGATTACGTTCATTCCCTCAATGCAACTCGAAAGTCAATGAGCATCGATGCTCATTGTGCTCCATTACCGGAATTATGACAATTTTAAATCCGTTTATAACTTAAATTGAACCAGCCAACCTAATAAACTTAAAGATAGGGTAACATTCTATTTTATTCCGTGTACACGATATATTGATTATATACGATATAAATTGATATTGATTCACAACCTAGAGAGCTGATTGAGCTGCAGCCCATTTCTCACAACCCACTTGCCATGTTATTTTTGAACAGCTTGACATATAGGTATTGGCCGATAAATGGTCATTTTTAATGTTGGTATTGGCCGGTAATTAAATTTAGGCCGATGTATTATAACCGACCTTCAGGTGCACATTGCTCACAGTTAAAATACAGTACAGTATTGTCTTTCTGTCATGATCATTCACTTACTGCTATTAGCAAAATGGCGTAATACTTTCTGTCTTGGGACCTGTCAAACTTGTGGCTTTTGAGAACACTTTTCTGGGTTGCTCTGGAAGAATATCTTAAATATTTTTATTAAATAAACATTATACAAGAAAAGAATAAAAGTTAACGAATCTTTAATTAGTATCAAGTAGGCTTAGTACATGATTTTCACGGTTAATTATCAGTCTAAATAAATGTTAGATACTATATCGACCAATGTATCGGTTACCAGCTTCCAATGTGCAAGAATGAACCATATCTTATAATTTATAAGGCCATAATTTACATATCAGTGCATGCCTAATAAAAAATCATTGATTCATTCTGGTGGAAGCGAGAGACTGTAAGTTTTGAATGAAAAATTTCACATTTATAAGATGTGAATTGGTCACGCTATGTATTAGGTCACACTAGTTTATGGCTAACTCTTAGGCTAACATATTCATAATAACAACAAAAAAACCTTGGATTTGATATAGGGATGCACCGATACCAGTATCGGGCCCGATACAAAGCTCATGCACATGTACTCGTACTCGTAAAAAAACCCTGATACCAAAGATTGATACCTCACGTGACGTAATTGACGGAACGTTCCAGTTCACACAGAGACACCTGCCGTAGCAGACACAATGTCAAAGAGTGTTCACACCTAAATCGCGCTATTTGTGTGTAGTTGGACGCTTGAACATTTTGAGTTTACTCGCTTCATTCGCGTCATGGGAGGGGCTTCTGGCAGGCGGCTCCCGTCTAATTGCGAAATGGCGGACATGGATTTTGTTGAGCAGGTAGCTACGCATTATGTGCTGGAAGGCTGAAGATAAACATAGACTCGTTCGGCGCCGTGTCTGGGTCCAGAGGCGCAGTCGTTCAGAGGCGCAGTCCTTCATTGTAGTTTCAGATTTCTGCCTCCGCTCGCTATGTCATAATCACGTCCCTACTACAGCAGGCTCCTTTATGGCAAATTTTCGCCAAAGTTCAGATTTTTCAACTTCACGCACCTTCATTCACGTAAATCGCACCGCAACGATGTCTATGAACGAAGATCCAAAACACACGCAATTACCATCACAACATCACAACAGCCTTACCTACATCAGAAATTGTAATGCGTGCGCACGAGAAAGTCTTCTGTTTTTTTCCCCCCAATGTCCCTTCAACGGCTCCGTACTATCGCGTCTTTGCATTGACTTAACATGTAAATCACTCTCTCTTAAGGCTTCATTCGCGCTTAGCAGTGTGGAAATATTTCAAAATCAATGATGACGACCCACACATGGCAATCTGCATGCTTATGTCCTCGGTTTTGCCCTTTGGAGGTTATTGGACACTGTGAATTTTGGCTTTGAAAATTTTTGATAAATACGTAAGATTGATTTATTTTTTCATAATATGATTTGAAGTTGTTAAAAATAAAGATGCTGATATGTTCATTAGTCTCATTGTGTTGTTCTTAGAAAATTGCCACAAACAAAAAAAATTCTAGCATCGGTATCGGCGAGTACCAGGGAAAAAAGTATCGGTATCGTACTCGATCCTTAAAAAGTGGTATCGGTGCATCCCTAATTTGATTTCAAGTCACTGTAGTGAAGTAGTTGGTGTCAGTACACGATCCGTTCCACCTGCACAATCCGTTCTGAGCATGCGCGTAATTACGTATTAGAAAACGTCATGGTTTTCCTACACTATTGGTACCACGCAGGCGATGAAACATTTGACGTCCAGGCGGCACAACTGGCGGCATATTTTTTGTTTTGTAGGCTAACATTACATAGTTTAACCGTTCGCGGCGAGTCTGTTTTTATGTTTTTAAATGTTGCTAACGTTACCATAACGATGTGTTAATGTGGTTGCCAATCCAAAATAATAGAGTTGTTACATGAACATAGATGATTTTGGTTACATGTGGAATAAAGTATTTTTATTGACTGCAAATCTTCAGTTTCCTCCAAACTACATTTTGTGATTCATTGCTGTATGGCATGTCTATTAACCCTTACCGTGTTTCGATCTGAGGTTATTGTCAAAGACGGTTTGTTTCGTTTTTTTATTATTAAAATCTGATAATACTTGTTAACTTTAAATGGAGATCGGGTGCATAAGAATACGAGCGACCGGACCGTCAGTGAGAGAGGACCAGGCCTGGCTTTTAGTTATGGTTTGTGTGTGTGGCGACTGCCGGCTGACTTTTTAAGTTTATATTTAATTATTAAAGATGTTAAATGTTTGCCGATTCCCGTCTCCTTCCTTCCTCTTATTGAATCTTGTTACAGTGACCTACTCCATAAGGTTTACTATCAGTCTGGGAGTCTCGCTGTGCATGTGTCAGCACAGGGATATAATCAATGAGTTAACATGCAAAGCCATCTTGAACATATGGTTGCCCAAGCATTCGTAATGACATACTGCCAAAGCAATCATTCCATCTCACTGCAGCATGTGTGTGTGTGTTGGATTGAGTCTCGGTCTTTGAGCAGGAACAGAGATGAGGTCTTCTGAGTGAACTCGCTTGCTCCTATAAGCAGGAGGAATCCTAAGCTTCCTGTTTCCAGAACACATTGTTTAGCACATTCCGTCTTTCACCGAATTCTAAGAGAGGAACCCTTGAGTCGAAACATATGGTTCAGTGTGCCAAGTTGGAAAGACACAAACATGTTGTGGTGTGCCCAACAGTTGAGCCAAGAATAGAAAGTATTGTTATTGCATGAAATGTAAAGGATCCAGCAGGATCAAACATAACTCAATGAAATGTTCAGACAGGGCCAGAGATTGGAATTAACTGATTGGCAGCTTTTTTCTAATAATGTTATTCTCTTACTGTTCCTAGGCACAAAATGTTCAGGATGTTCAATAACAAAATAGTGTGGTTTTCATTGTTTTTAATCATTTTAAAGAATCTAGTCATTACGGTATGTGTGCATGAGCCAAATCATTAATCATCTTAGGTTTGTGTTATTCATTATTTCTAGGGGGTTTCTCTGTATCATGCTTCCATGTTTTTATGAAATATTGGTATCCTTACATGCATCTCAGAACTTTGGTAATTTTTCAATCCACTGTACAGCCTTGACAAACAAAAATTCAATGAATCTAAAATGTTTATATTGGCATATTCTTTGTTTACTACTATTTAAAAATGGCTTCAGTAAGAATAGTTTTGAGACTAGTTATGACCTGCCTCATCCAGATGTCTTTTGGTTTTTCTTTCCACACAACAGAAATAAGGTATAAAACGTTTGATGCAGTTTGATAAAAATGTAGTTTTACTAGGTCATTTACCTTCATTATTTTAAGATCATCTTTACTATCCTAAGGAAAACTGTGGACATTGAAAATGTACACCTGCAAACAAATCCTGTAGAATAGATAAAGTAATATAGATTACTTTATTTTTAAGGCACAGGAAGGGAAATGTCTACTTCTATTTTTTGACAGATATTATTGACTATTCAGTCACAGGAGATAACACTTGTTGAGATTTCACAAGCTGAACTTGTTTGGCTGCAGTGCAAATGGCTGCCCTGTTGCTCATTGGTTAGCATGGCGCTAGCAACACCAAGATCATGTGTTTATGACATATCGCTTATTGCTCCCTGAACTCTTTGTAAGTCACTTTGGATAAAAGCGTCTGCTAAATGACTAAATGTAAATGTGTTCGATCCCAGGGATTGCACATACTCAGAAACAAATGTATGGTACAATGCAATGGAAGTTGCTTGGGATAAAAGCGTCTTCCAAATGCAGTGTAAATGTTTCCAAAATGGCCGCTGACTAAACTGATTCTTTTTTTTTTCAAGTGGACTTTGATTAAACCCAGATACCACGACTCATGTACATGTTGCTGGGAAATCTCTCTGGACAAGGATTAAGGGTGTTGTTTCTGGGGTTAAGGCTTTGGTTCTCAGCCAAAGCCCTGGGGTATGTGTGTTAATCTCTGTGTCGCTCCTCATTAGCATTAATGAATGGAAGAAAACACTTGAAAATAATGTGAAAATAACACCAGTGTGTGTAAAGCCATGCAGAGCCAATGACAGCTAATGAGTGCTGTGGTAGTGATCTTAAAGTGACAGTATCTTTTTCATCAGTGTAGACTGTGAAGTTCTCTTTTTTTTAAATGTGCATTCATTTGTATTCATTTTCAACCATTTTGAAAAAAAACTAGTGGCTAAATGTAAAAAGCAATCAAATTTGCATTGTCAATGTTTCTAAAAAAAAGCTGCTTGAGATAAAACATGCTTGGTGGCTCTTATTCATTTGCAAGTTGTACATACGTAGAGACGCCCATTTCATCCTGTCAGTTGTGTAAATATGCTATGGATATCGCTAAGATGAACTAAAGTCTACTGTAGATTTAACAGTGCGTGTAAATCACTGTCTGTGTTTCCTTTGGACCAGACTAGCTAATGGCTTATATATCACACAGTGGTTTGGGCAGCATGCATGTTTCCTGTACAGAAGTCAAATGGATAGGCGGGGAAACCTTTCAGTACAAAATGCGGTCAGCCTCTTCCTCGGGCTGCGCTCGAAACACCAGAAATGTACACCACCAATAATACAAACAAGCACATACTAAAAGCATTGTAAACAACACTGTATTCCCCCTGCTAATTTTCTGTTTTACAGTAGAAGCATATCTACTGTAAATTTTATGCTATTTTTTTTTATGCTATTTTTTCTTCGTCGTTGCACAAACACACCCAAGCACAGCAGTGGCGGTGTGAAAGCTGCTTGTTATTTTGGCCATATCTGATTGCGCAGTAGGTTAGCCGCAGAACTTCCACTGGCCGGTTTCCCAGAATCCACTGCACTTACTGACATGTGCAGATATGAAAGCTGCTATGCCCTAGACCTAGTTTGCATCTCCAGTATATATACTTTGGCATTATAAAGTTCTTTGTCTATGCTGAGATGTTTTTCTGGTAAGCACAGCAGCTGGCGTTTGTTCCTGCATCAGCAGAATCTCGGCGGTCTCTGGCGTCCTCGTATATTGCTTGCTTTGAAATATATCGAAGCTAAACTGAAATTTATTCATTGTAGTTTAGGCGGCACAAAGGACAATACTCCACTGTAGATCATGTTTAGCATGCGGCATGGGTGCAGTAGATGCCGGTGCAAGGCACTAATGTCATTTTTAGCTTTATGCAAATGATGTAACTTAAATATATTTAGGCTTTAATGAATATCATAAAGAAGATGTGAGGGAGAGTTTTTCCAGGAAGTGTAATTTTATTTTAATGAGCAAGGCTTGTGGAGCTGCAGGCTGCTCTCTTTGTCTGCGTTTTATTAATATTTTAATATTTAGTGATAATCACAATTAATGTATCAGGGTTTCTTCCTAGGCTTTCTGAGCTGTTGTTTTTTTCAATAAGTAGGCTGGATATTTATATGAGAAGGGCATGTCGGACAGTGCTCTGGATCCAGGCCATTCCCTGTTAAAGCGTGCCAGCCAAACTACATGCCCCCTCCTCTCCTGCGCTAACCTCTACAATAAACCTGTGACTAAACACAGCCAGCAAAGGGACACACTCAGATGAATGTAAAGGACATACTGTAAGTGATATAAATAATAGGCATAAGTGTTGGGGGTTGGAAGCCCCACCCAAACCAGATGTCAGCAAGAATTACAGCCTTGGTAAAGTGATGCTGTTCGTCATTTGTAATTTGCTAAATGTAATATAAAATCAACAACAAGTTGTTCAAATACATTAAGTTACATTTACGTGTATGAACCACAGAATGTAAATAATAATCTGAAATAGCTTTGTAGCCATCTGCAAATACATACTCATGTTACAAGCAAGCAAATATTTTAGTTATTTCATAACATTGATATGATCACGCAATAATGTAAAGTAAAACCAAACTTTCTCTTCACGCCATCCGTGTTAACATAAACTTGAACCTGAAAATTTTGTGCAATTAAACTTTAACACAGCAGTAAAACTGTTTTTACAGTGTAGACAATGTCCATATTTTATCTGGTCTCGCGGCCGGGAACTTTTATTGTGTTTGTTTCCAGGCAGACTGTTAAAGAATGGGACATGCACCTCTCCCGGAAATCCTGTCAAATTCAACCAATCAAATGACGATTTATTTGAACCTAATTGTCTATTTGGTTCCATTAAGAACCTTGAAAATCTATAGAATCTTTCGGTTTCACAAAAGGTTCCTTGCGGCGAAATAGAAACTTTGTGGGTAAGCAAGAGATGGTTCTTTAAAAACCTTTGACTATATGGTTCTTTTTGGAACCCAAAATCGTTCTTCTATCTAGGGCATCACTATGAAGACCCTTTGAAGCACCTTTAGTTTTAAGAGTATATGCCAGAGCGCTGCCCACAAGGTTCTGGGCTCCAACACAACCTGTCATTTTTAAAGTGCAATTTTCCTAAAACCGATAAGAGATTGTCTATTTTTCTAACAGCCCAACATATCTGAAATGCATTTTTATCGACATTGGCTAATGGGAATTATCGGGATGACAACAATAGCATGTAGCACTTATGTTCAAGTTTCAAGTATAACTATGTCCCTGTAAATGTGCAGAGTCGGTGGGTTGTGCTGTTATGGCCCTTAGCACTCAGTGGTGGGTTATTTATAGCTGACTTTGCCAGCCAGCACCGGGTGTAATGTAAGGACACGTCCATAGAGCAGAGGGGTGATTAAATGTCTGAGTAATTGACAGAGACCCTGGAGGGAGTGAGGGAGTTGGAGGGAGAGAGAGAGAGGAGAGAGGAAAAACTCATTTAGTTTCCCCTACATATCTACAGTTCCTCCTTGCGTATCTCTCCCCAGAGATGTGCAACTCTTCATGTTGAACTGCAACCAAATGCCATGCTTTCGATTGGACAAATACAGAGGGTTGGATGTGTAGCGAGTCTCCTATATTCACCACGAGTCTGCTTGTCCTGCATCTGACTGTGCATTGATCAATAATTTGAACATAAACCAAACTTTTTATGTAATCTCTGCAGATTTTAAGTCTTTGTGCCTTGAATGTTAAAGGCAAGAGCAATTCCTGTGAGATATTTATAGCTGTAACGCTCTTGTGTGCTAGCAGCCCTGCTGCTCCACACGCTTCACATGAGCTGATTGTGTAACCGTAATTAGCAGTCAGACTTCAGCAGCAGTGACAGGAGGCTTTGTGACCTCAGATCAGACAGATACCCCCTTTTCCGCATCCAGGCCTCCATCTGGAACTATTCCGAGTGCTTCCGTTGGAGAAAAGACAGTTTAGGGACAGACAATATGCTCCGTACTGGCCACTTACTGTAAACCTGCTAGTGTCGAACGTAGAACCAGTAATGTTAAAAATATGGAATGTTTTTAAAAAGCAACCTTTCAAAATTAGGGCAACGCTTAATCGCATCCAGAATAAAAGTTTGTGTATGTAAACTGGACATATAAGCTTTGTATTCATAAACACATTCTCATACAAGTATATATTAAAGAAAAATAAAAATAATAAAAATAAATCAATGTTTGTATATAATGTCAATAAAATATACATACATACGTCCAAATATTTTTCTTAATATATACATAGTATAACGCAAAAACATGTGGTGCGACTATTCTATTAATAATTGTATTGATCCAATTTTGTTAATTTAAGAAGACAAAATTCTGGAAGAAAATCTAAGATGATTACTTACTAAATGTTTTATTTGCATTTTCACCAAATTCAATAACTACAGTAGATTAGAAGTTATTTGCTTGTACTTTAAAATTGGCATGTTGAAAATCCTTACCCAAATACAAAATAAATATGCACAGTGCACAGACATAGGGAATATTATGTAAACACAAACTATTCTGCATGCGATTAATCGTTAAACAGTCCTACTCAGAATGAGAAAGAAATAACAATCGAACTTTTGTAGATGGTACAAAATTACATCACTTCTATTATAATCAGGGTTAAAAATGGGGGGGTGGGGGTTCAGGAAGACTGAGTTCAAAGGGTGGAGGAGCTCAAAGAGGTAGATTTCCATCCTTTATCCATGCAGATTTCACACTTACACATAGTGGGATATTCTGCATCTATGGTTAAATCATATGAAATATGTCCCTGACTAGAGTCTTCTCTGGTGAAACTGCCATTTCCACCACTGATTATAATCAGCAAAGCTGTCTAACTTCAAGTGGCACATTGCAGCACAGTACATGTTTCTATTTTTGTCAACCTGCACAGCTTAACCAGACGGTTTATTTTCCCTGTCAGTTTGGCAAAATGTATTGATTTATAAATATGTCATGCATTGGTTTTATAATAATTATTTATTAGTTTTATTATAATAAAAACAAAAAGATTTCCGACTTCTTTCAACACAAGAGATTAGGTTCCAACTGGGTTTTGCCTCTTAAGAGCCATTTGCTAAAGATGCTTTTCACCTTGAGAAAGAAACAATATGTCATGAGTTATTATGTCATTTTGACCAAAACCAATAATAACAGTCCCAATATCAGCGAGGACTTAGAGGAATATTTCAGTTCCCATGGTGCCCTGTGCTCTGTACGCCTCAGTAACTGATGTTGAGAAGGAGAGCAGAATAAAAAGAACTCAGCGGGATCGATATCACTCAAAGCACTTTTATAATAGCTAAAAAATGCCCTGGATCTGCAATGTGCAGTTATTTCAGACTACACTTCTGTCCCATAGCCCTGTATTCTTTGTGGGATGAACAGTACTGAATAAAGGTGATAAACGTTACCGTACTGAATAAACGTTCATCTTTTGATAACGGTAAAGCTCACTTTTGGGGCGTTTTCCATTGGGTACAGTACCGAGTACCTGATATGTTTTTAGTACCACCTCATTGAGGATCCAAGCGTACTGTACCGATACCAAAATGTGACGTCTTTACACACAGATCACTGTTTGGGCAGAGAAAATCGTTACCAGCGTCATTGGATTTGCAACACATGAATACGCATTTTAATACGTAATATTGGCATTTCGTTACGCTTAGTGACAGTAATATAGAGATTGACTGCTTATTGCGATATAGAGCCCTTAACGCAATGCTAAATGCTACATTAGCTTACCCTAGTGCGCCGTCGACCAAACCAAATGATCGTTGTCTGCTCTATGCTGTAAGTTTTCCCAAACTCTCTGGGGTTTGAGCAGTATTTTGTTTTGCTGCCATCCGCCACATTCACAGCGATGCTACGGCAGTAGGCGGCGCAACCATGACAATAAGTTTATAATCCCCACCAACTTTGAAGTGGCACTTAACTGCTGTGGAAAAGCAAACTGAGCCGAAGTGAAGTGAGCTGTATCGATCCGAGTCGTACTAAACCTGACGGCACCATGCAGTGGAAAAGAGCCATTTGGCAGGTGCCTTGCTTCTTGTTTGTTCCGCCAGAATGGTTCAGCCATAAATGAGAAGTCTGTCATTATTGTTGTTTTAAGCCTGTATGACTGTTAGAAGACTTGAAATGTCTAATGTCAAGATAAGTCGATAATGATGTCAAGTGAAGCAGATATTAATGAGTAGGTAATGACAGAATATCTGTAACATTGTACACACAGGACACATGCTTATTTGTATGTGTGGTGTGTTAGATGTCACTCTGTAGGGAGAGACACTTTATTTCTCATATTCCTTTATTATCTCTTCAATAACATATTTTATCGTCTCTCCCTCACCTCGTAATATGTGTCATATTTGATCACGTTGTGGCGTTTTCTCACATTTAAAATAAGAGGTGTCAGCCAATGACGTAAAATCCTGATGCCATACGGTGTTGAGACAAATATATCTTTCTTTCATTTGGTGATTGGAGTCATTCTAAATGAATAGCTAATATTATCCTGTATAATGAATGCCTGATAATAATTCTGACTTTTTAAATTTACTGGCAGAAATTCAATATACTATCAGTAACTATGTCTTTAGAGGTGTATAGAGACCTTACATAATGAAGCGTTATGTTTTTCTCACCTTAGAATTCGCTTTTTATATCTTTAAACACCTCGAGGCCCCTTGCATACAATTTTCCATGTTGTTGACTACATCTTAGTTGTGTGTTAGCCAACCGTAGTGCTTCGAAAGGGAAGGGTGGATTGAGCCATTGGTTGCAAATCCCAACCTTACCGCTAGATGGCGCGAATTATCATACACTGGACCTTTAAAAGTTTATATCTTTTGCTGCAGTGATCTGAAAATGATTTCGGTTACAATAAAAGGGACTTTTTAATTTAATTTTAATTTAAACATTTCTATTAGATAATCATATACAGAAAATTATAAATTATTTTTGTTTAACAATACAAATCGCTACTTAGAGTCCCTAAGAAAATTGTTCTTTAATGTTTGTGTCAGTTTTGACTTGAGAATGAGCAAACGCTCCTCGTGGCCTTAGGTTCTGAATACAGGACCTCTAAGGCAGGTCTTCTAGTTTACAAGACAGCCCCTTGGTGAAGTTATCCTCAGCAGGTGTTTACTACCTGTGGGGGGTCAATCTAGAGAAAGAGAAGCAGATGAGAAAGAAGAGGCCACCAGCAGACAGGTGCAGAATGTGTGAGAATGAAAGTGTGTCAATGCTGTCCTGAAAACCCCTTTTATCAGGAGACATATTTCTTCTCTCTCTACAGTAAGTCCCTGGAGGTAGGGCAATTTGATCTCTGGGCGCGTATGTGTGTGTGATGACTGAGCTGGGTCTTGTCCTGTTCTCTCTGCAGTTCTAAAGCAACCATCTCAATCCCCTGCGGAACTATCAATATCCCATTTGGCTGGAAATCAAAAGGTATGGCTGATGTAGTGCCATGAAACACCCTATTGAGCCAGAGGTTATAGATCCACAAGGAGTTTTGGGGTTGCAGAATGTCGGACATGAGTAAGTAAAGTAAGTAAGCAATATATGTTAACAATTCAAAGGTTGTGAATTGGATCCTAGAGATTTTTCCTGATGTAGTACTGAAGAATTTGATGACTGCAGACTAGGGCTGTCGCGATTATTAAATAATCGTCTCATCGCGATTTTTTGACCTCATTGGAATGGTTTCAGATCATCGCAATTATTGCACATCTCTATAGAAGACACAAGGGTGAGCTACAGTGCTTGCATGTTGCATAGTTTAGTGTATATGAAGAGTTTGGTTCCAAAATGAGTTGGCTCCGTTTTTTTATTGGGAATTGCAATTAATATCAATCAAACTACAGTTGGTTTGTTTTGACATTAGCCATAAAACCCAGAAAAATACAGCTCACACAATAAAAACATAATATAATAAAAAACATGATTTCTGAAAATATTTTTAAACAGAGTTATCTCATTTTGGAACCAACGTCTTCATATATTGTAACTTAAGTATGATAATACTTAATATAACAATCACTTTATAAAAACTTAAATATACCATAAAAAACCTGTTCTATTTAATATTTTTTAAGTAAATCTCAACGTGAGAACAAGCCTACCAACATTTCAATTACATAGAAGTAACATTTTATTGTAGTCTTGCAAGTTAGAAAAAAAACACACTAGAAGTTTGACCGATAGCATTTTAATGGTGACTTCAGTTCACTCCTGATCAAACTCGTTTGAAAGGCTATTTGGCGGCTGTATTATTGACATGGAAAATAGATGCTGCTAGACCTTACATATATGATGATCCCATTTCTAAGAGAAAATAAAACGTCCCGGTTACGTATGTAACCTCTGTTCCCTGATGGAGGGAACAAGACGTTGTGTCGAAGCCGACAGATGGGGTTCGCCCTTGAGAACCAATCGTCTCTGACTATTTTGAAAAGGCCAATGAAATTGGCGAATGAAATTTGCATGCCGGGCTCCGCCCCCGGATATCCGGGTATAAAAGGGGAGCCGGCGTGCTCATTCATTCACCTTTGTGCTGAGGAGCCTGAGAGCATCTCGTGACTGCTGCAGCGGACGGCTATTGTCGTGGCAAGAAGGACACAACGTCTTGTTCCCTCCATCAGGGAACAGAGGTTACATACGTAACCGGGACGTTCCCTTTCTGTCGGTCTCTCGACGTTGTGTCGAAGCCGACAGATGGGGTTCCTATGGAAAACGCCACGGCACTAGCCGCGTCACAATCTCTAGCGAAGCGACGTTGACCGGCCTGGGCGAGCCACACGTGAGCGCTATCGCGAAATTTGTAACCTTCCAGTGGGCAGGCAGGGGCTCCCAGAGCTTTTGGCAAAGATGAGTAGCCCCTGCCCTCTGCCAACTCAGACGGCCCCATTGGCGAGGGCCATCCAGTCGTAGGGCTACTGGGTAAGCGCTGTTCCTTCAATGAGGACGTGCGCTACGGAGACCACTTCCCACCCTAGGGGGGAATACAGTGGAGACACCAACATGGTCTCACCAAATAGGGGAGAACTCATGGGAGGTATGTGCGGAATGCCGCAAGGTGGATGTCCACCTGGGGAGGTCATGGGTTGCCACGCGGGGAACCATCTCATGACGACATCTCAGACGGAACCACCCTAGTGGGGGGTTACTACGTGTGGGGCACTAGGTCCGGTTAGAGCTATATGTAATAACTCAGCTTGATACCCGGCCATAGGCGGCAGGGCTGCTCCGCCGAGCCCGCCGCCCTGAGTGCTATTGATGGATGGACGGACTGCCTATTCTTCACCCTTGGGGAAAGAAGGGAGGCAGCCCATAGCGCACTGGTCCACCTCAGAAGGGGAATGGCGCTATGGGCAGGCGTACGCCCCACGACTGCTGGTCTCACCTGCTGGCAAGACTCGAGCTGCCGACTCCCCACGGAGGTTGTAAGCCTCTGCGAGGTATAGCGTAGCCCAACCCGCAGCTCTACAGATGTCTGCCAGAGAGGCGCACTAAGCCGATGCCCACGAGGAGGTCACACCCCGAGCGGAGTGTACCGTCACTCAAATGGGCACGGGCTAGGATCGGCACGCCGTAGTGACGGCGTGTGCGACCCAGCGCTACAACTCTCCTCGGATACAGCACTCCCGTTGCTGACCTCCATAACAGACAAGAGCTGCTCAGGGCCTTGAAGCCCTCAGTGTGGTTCGAGTAGAGGCGCAATGCGCTTACTGGACACCCCACGTACAGGTTGGGTCTTTCTCCCGGTGTGGGAGCGCCTGCAAGTTCACCACCTAGTCCCAAAGGGGGGCGGCGGAACTTTGGGCACGTAAGTCGGCCGGGGTCTCAGGATCACGTGAGAGTCACCGGGCCTGAAATTTGGCAATCGGTGGACACGGAATGCTTGCAGGTGCCTCACCCTCTGGATGGACTCGAGCCCCAGCAGGAGAGCCAACCCCCCTCGCAGAACGAGGAAGGGGCTCTCGGCAGGGCCCGAAAAAAGGGGACCCAAAGGTCCACCTTAAGGTCCCAAGAGGGTACGGGGCGCGGACGAGGCCTTAGCCCCTCGCGCCCTAGAGGAACCTAATAATCAGGTCATGCCGCCCCAGAGGCTCACCAGCAACTGGTACGTGATAACCGCGACAGCGGGTACCCACGTTCCAATGTGGAAGGGGAGATTACTCCCCAGCCTCTCCTGCAATAGGACAGCACGTTCCTGAGCGAGCAATTCCGCGGGTCTTCTCCTCGAGAAGAGCACCAGGACGAGAAGGGGCGCCACTTAAAGGCATCCAGCCTTGTGGGCATGGCCCTTGCCTGAGTGACAGTCTCCACCACTGAGGGGGGTAGGTCATCCAGGAACTCCTCGTCCCATCCAGGAGCCAGACCCAGAGGTCCGGCTCGAACGCCACAACGTGTCCATCCCCTGCGAGTAGGCCCTTCGCCAGGGGATTTGGCCAGGGGGAGTTGTCGTCAGGAGTATTAGCTCCGAGGACCAAGTGTAGTTGGGCCCGTAAGGCGCAACTAGCAGCACTTGATACTCCCTTCCCAGACCTTGCACAGGACCTGCGCAATGAAGCTCACTGGGGGGAAGCGTAGTTCCGCTTGTCCCGCGGCCAGCTGCGCGCTAGGGCCTCCGTGTCGAGGGGGGAGCCTCGACCAGGGAGTGCCCAGCGGCACTGGGGGGTGTTCAGGGAGGCAACAGGTCCACCTGTGCCCGCCCAAACCACACCCAAGCCGGCCGCAGTGGTGGAGTCGTCACTTCGCACGAGGTGTCAACTGACGAGAGAGCGCTTGGCTGTCTGGTTCAGGACACCCGGTGGCGTGTGACCTGCAGGGGCCTTGCCACCTGCTGTCTCCACCAGGGGTGGAGTCGTCACTTCCCACGAGGCGTCAACTGACGAGAGAGCGCTTGGCTGTCTGGTTCAGGACATCCGGTGGTCATGTGACCTGCAGGGGCTTTGCCACCTGCTGTCTCCACTGGAGGCTGCGCGCTAGGGCCTCCGTGTCGAGGGGGTCCTCGTCCAAGGAATGCCCAGCGGTACTGGGTGGTGTTCAGGGAGGCGACAGGTCCCCCTGTGCCCGCCCAAACCACACCCAGGCCAGCCCGCAGGGGTGGAGTCATCACTTCCCACGGGGTGTCAACTGACGAGAGAGCGCTTGGCTGTCTGGTTCAGGACGCCCGGTGGGCATGTGACCTGCAGGGGCTTTGCCACCTGCTGTCTCCACGGGAGGAGGCGTTTTGGGCGAGTTGCGATGACTGCAGCGAGCGAGTGCCACCCTGAGGTTTAGTACGCTACGCCGGTCGTGCTGTCCGGGCCAGTATGCTGGCTCTGCACGAGAGGCCGGAGCCTCATCAGTGCAAGCAGGACAGCTAGCAACTTGAAGGCAGTGATCTGCCAACGCAGGCGGGGGCCCGTCCAGCGACCCGACACTGCGCGCCCATTGCACACCGCACCCGCACCCCGTAGGGAGGCGTCTGTCGTTCCACGACCGGCCTCAAGACCTGCTCGGGGTTAGGATGCGATGGCAGCAGGTGTAATGACGATACGCCTACTGCCGGTGCGCCACGCTCTCCAGGGAACTCATCTCTGTAGTCAGTGCTGTCGCGGTCCCATGTGCGTCAACCCGAGGGGGACAGGCCACCCCCGAGGACACCATGCCCAGGAGCCTCTGAAACTGATTTCAGGGGACCGCTGGCTGCTGCCTGAAAGTTCAAGCAGCTCAGCACTGACTGTGCGTGCTCGTGAGCGAGCACGCCGTCATGGAGACAGTGTTGAGTTCTCTACCAGGAAAAGGGGGAGCTCCGCGCCAGGGAGAGCTGCTCTCTTTTTCCCGGCTGACCCGTTTACTGACATGCCAGCCCCTCGACAGTGCCGAGGGAACTGTACATGAGAGTATGCGGTCAGTTGTCATGAACCACTCCTGGCGTCTGACAGACACCAGGACGCGCTTCTGCGCCTCCCGAACGGCACCCTTGCAAGGTGCTGCTCAAGGTATGCAGCGACCCCTGGTTTTGGGGATGATGAAGTGCGGCTGTCGAAGCCACTGGACATCTCGGCCGAGGGGACGGTTCGATCGCCTTCGCCAGAGGGGTGGCAGCCCCGGCCTGGAGCACAGGAACATCCCTGCCTCTGCTGAGGTAAGAGGATGCCTGAAGTCCGGCGGAGGTCTGGCGAGCTGGATCGAATGCCGAGACGGACCACACTCCCAGCCACCGTGATGGTTTGAAATGCTAACCAAGCACCCAGAGACCTCACAGGGGGGGCTGCGATCTACTTCATCAACCCGCGGGGGTTGGTTCAATGACTAGCAGTGCTGTTCTCCCCGGGGGGAACGGCTCCGCTAAATCACCTGCCAGGCGATGGCGCAGCTCGACGCACCGTCGAAGCGAGAGTGCTGAGGGCTGCTTTATACTCGTCATTGCGTGCCGCCACGACGCAACGTCGAGTTGCCGAACACCATCTTTCAGAGGGTGAGAGCGGCTGCAAGTGGGACCCAGAGAGAGACCTCTCCTTGTGAGAAGGCGGGCACTAGGCCCCCGAAGGGGCCCAGAAGGTGTTTGGGACGCGGCAGGGACCGCCCCAGTCCGACCATCCAGCAACCCAGGCTGGGTCGGGCCCGATGGTTCAATCTCTCTAGGTGGTCCTTCTCTTGACGTCCTCCTCCGGGGGGCCACCTGCGGGGGCACCAGAACCGGAGTCGACGCTGGAGAAGGCCAGGGCTGCTGGGGGCAGACCACGTGCGAGACCTCGACGGCCGAAAGGCGGCCGGGTCACAGCAGGCCGGTCTGTTTCTACACTGTCAAAAGGCTGCTGGAGCAGTCCTTGACAGCGCCACCAATCAGCCGACCTTGCGAGAGGGGAGTCGGGAAAGTGGCCTTTCTCGACATCGCCCCCCTGCGCAAGATTGGGTCCGAGGCATCTTTCCGGGCCACTGATGTGGACATCGTCCGACCCAGCCTGCGCTGCCACCGCGGTCCCCGGAGGGCCAGTCGGCGGCGGCACTACTTGGGTCGGTCTTACCCCGTGGGGCTCTCTTTAGCGCCCTGGCCTGCAGGAAGGCCATGCGTAAGAGTGGAGGCAGCTTGGTCCACGGCACTGCCAGCCTCAACACCAGAGATGTTGAGACCTTACATGCCCTGGACGGTGAGTCTAGGTCAAGCCCCCCAGGTGGCCGCCGTCTGCGGATACCCGCGACTGCATGCTCCACCCAGGGTGCATTGACATAGTCCCTAGCTGCCTCCCCGCCCCGAGGGAAGAGAGGGCGATAGAGTCAGCTAGACGGAAGCGCGCCGAAAGGGACGCTCCAGGTCTTACTGAACTCCTTATGCAGCTCGGTAAAACTTGGCACTTGAGCCGGGCCCAATGTGCGAGTACCCAGCCGCGAGCACCAGGGCTGCACCGCAACCCGACGCTCACGGCGGTCCGAGCGAGCATGGCTGACATCTTGACGTCTGCTCTCACCTGTGCTCGACCTCCCGAGGGAGGGAGCTTCAGGGAATCGCCAGAGTCTGATGCCAGCAGGTCGCGCTCCGATGTTGCAAGAGACACCTCATCTCCACGGCTCGTGTCCGAGCGCGTGGCTGAGGAATAAGATGGCTTAGGACCATCCTTGGGGACCTGCTAAACAAGCGAGACGGGGCGCGAGCGGTCCGCGAGCCGACCGGCTGACGGATTAACGCTCACGATAATCCCCACATCACCCTCGCTGCTCGCCGCCGCTGACGGCAGGGCCGTAGCCGCTGCGGTCACAGAACGGGAAGCAAACGAGGTGGTGGCTTGCTCTTGACAGAACGTAGCCAACGTGACGCAACGTCTGAATAGCCGTCCGCCCGCAGTGACGCAACGTCTGACTAGCCATCCGCGCGCAGTGACGCAACGTCTGAATAGCCATCCGCGCGCCGTGCGGGCAGGACGAATCCACGAGGCTGCCACAGTGATCGGACCCCCGAACACTTGCGGCAACCACCGTGTCCGTCCCCGTCCTCGATGAGTGTACTGCACCCAAGAGATCAGCGGGCAATGCCACGCTGAGGAAATTGCTCTTTTAGAAAAACACCTCTGGAACTGCCAGGACGCCCAGGGGAATCTCCGCTGCACCGCGTCGTAGAAATCGGCAATTCGAAGAATGTCATCAGATGCGAAGGCTCCGAAGAACAAAAGGTGAATGAATGAGCACGCCGGCTCCCCTTTTATACCCGGATATCCGGGGGCGGAGCCCGGCATGCAAATTTCATTCGCCAATTTCATTGGCCTTTTCAAAATAGTCAGAGACGATTGGTTCTCAAGGGCGAACCCCATCTGTCGGCTTCGACACAACGTCGAGAGACCGACAGAAAGGGAACATGGTCTTACATTAAGAACAATATGGTCATTTCAAAGCCGAATCAGAAATGTATGAGAATTAAATGTCAAAGCCCTAAAACAGACAATTATCATCATAATCGCAAAGATTTATTAGACAAATAATTGTCAGCCAAATTTCATAATCGTGACAGTGGGATGCACAGATACCAATTTTTTAAAGACCGATGTTTTTTCTTGAACTCGCTGATACCGATGCCTGTAGCTTTTCAAAGCAAAGTGAGACTAATAAAGGATTAATAGCTTCATAGTTACAAACAACCCCACCTTAAACACATTATGAAAAATTATAATATTTTTATGAGTACAAGTACATGAGCTTAGTATCGGGACATCCCTGGTGACAGCCCTACTGCAGACTATTTCAAACTTCTTTATTATATGAATTGTAAAAGTTGCTAGGGAACGGCTCATATCTGAAATTCTCAAACATAAAGGCATGTGTTCATTTCCTATTCAATATCTTTTTGGCCAAAGAAAAATTTAAAAGTCATGCAAACCGATGTATACCATTTCACTTCGTGTAACGGATGCTTTACAACAGGGCTCTTCAATAGGCGGCCCGCGGGCCACATCCGGCCCGCAAATGATTTTTTTTGGCCCGCTTGATGCACTAAAAGTGTATTCAGTTTCATTTGGGTTGGCATGACATCACCGCACGAAAACACACGAAGCACTCTGATCTCACATAGCTCTCGCGGTACTCCATCAGCCAATCACAATGCTGGCGCGAAAATGCAAACGGCGCAGGTTCATTGACAGCTAGTGACAAGGGTTGACAGCGAAATCATGGCGATTGTAAAAAAGAGAAAGGTAGACACAGAATATTTAAAAGAATGGACTTAACAGTTTTGTTTTATTTTGCCTGACCACCACAATGCAAAGCCAACGTGTTTATTATGCACAAGACCGTGGCGGTCTGCAAGAATGATAACTTGAAACGGCATTTCGGGCCATTGCGCAGAAATTTCAAATGCAGTTATCCGGAACATTCTGAAAGCCTGTAACCGCAGCATTCTTACGTGTGGCTTGGAACCTGGCAAAGGCCAAAAAACCGTTCACTGACGCCGAATTAATTAAAACCTGTGCAACTGACATGGTGGATAAACTTCTAAATCACGACGCGAAAATAAAGAAAATGGTAACGGAGCAGGTTCCATTATCTGATTGCACAGCAACAAGAAGAGTGGAGCCATTGGCGGGTGAGTGCCTGTCTAATCTGTTATAAGACATAAAGAAAGCAGAAGCCATATCACTCGCAATAGACTCGTCTCGCGAACTAACCGACATTGCACAGCGGTGTTTGTCCGATTTTTTTTATGGGAAGGATTTCCGCGAAGAGCTGCTTTGTTTGCTGCCGATGCATGGCCGCACAACCGGTGAAATACTTTTTAATGAACTAACGGAGTTCTTTAAAAATAATGAATTAGATTTGAGCAAAGTTGTTTCTGTCATTACTGACGGGGCTCCCTCAATGGTTGGACATCAAAAAGGCCTGATAAGCACTAGCTTCATAAATCGGTGTTGAAAAATGAAAGAGACGATGGATGCAGTCACGAGGCTGGTAAACTTTATTCGCGAGAGCTCGAGTCTGCCACATCGTCGTTTCCGAGCTCGTCGTGTGCTGAAGAGAGTTTGTGAATAGAATGTTACTGTTTTATCAAAACTGAGGAAATAGAACTAATAAAAAACATATTTAAATTGTGATTTTTTTTAAAACAAATAAACAACTGTAAAAAAAAAATAATAATAATAATGACAATAATAATAATAATAGCAGAACAAACATTGTAGTTATCCAATTATAGTCGGTGGCCCTTGACTTGCTATTGTTAGTAGAATTTGGCCCTTGGTGAAAACTAATTGAGGAACCCTGCTTTACAAATTGATTTATAGATCATGTAAATAATAACAAAACAAATATATCTTTGATTGTTTTTTATTTACCACTCAGAAATACTTTTGGTTAGCCCTGCAAGCAAAATAAGTAAAGGGCTTCAATAGATGTAGTATAGAATCCACATTCAGGTGGTGTGATATAGTAGGAAAGATGTGGGCTAGTAACCGAGAGATTATAAGCCTGAACCCTGGAAGGGGTTTCCATAAACCATCATCATTGTGCCCTTGAGCAAAGCACTTAACCCCAGGTTAGTTTAGATAAAAGCATCTGCTAAATGGCAACTTACTGCCTATAAAATGTGGTCAGAAGCCCAGTCTAAGGAAGTTCTGCCACTTTACAGTTCAACGGTATGTGTCATTATGTATTAAACAAATGTTAAATGTTACCTCAGTTTTGTGCTTTATGAGACATTCCTGATTATGTAACACCACATTATAATCCCTCGAAAATCTTTTCAAATGCATTGACCGCCTAATATGCCGTGTAATCATATATGTTGGCTTTTTCTGGCTTTTTCTGTTTAAGTGTTATTTTCAGAGTAACAGGCCCCAGTGGTGTCCAGAGCTTCGTAAATTTTCACACACCTACTGTACCGACAATGTGGATATCTGTGGGAATGACAACATCCATATTTGATCTCTCAACAATCCTGGGTTAAAATGGTTTTATGGCTGGCTCCACTAAATGATCCTTCATATTTGGTCAAAACAAGCAGGCTGTATTTTATATAAGATTGAACAAAGAATGGAAAAAAGCCACGCTCAGCCAAACCACAGTGGCTTTCAATGAAGCATGTGCTGCTGTAATTCAGATTAGGGGAGGTATTTGACTTTCCCTGAATCACTATTAAAGCATTAGAACTGTGGGAATGTAACTCTACTCTAAGTTTGGCAAAACCTATATCACGTGCCTGATTGTTATAGCAGAGCCTTGGGCTAGACCTTTTTGTGAGAGAGACAGAGTGTGAGAGAGAGAGAGAGAGAGAGAGCTAAAGACAGAATAATGAATAACCTTGTAATGTCTTTAGAAAAGTCCTCAGGGACAGAATACGGGATGTTGACACTGTGGAGATGTGTTGCTGCGGGTTTATCGTGAAGTTTAATTATTAGTTTAGTAAACCATCAAATTGGTCATGTAGGTAGGATGGTTATGATGATTGTCATTTTAATAATGTTAATATTAAAGGGACACTCAACCAAAAATGAATATTCTGACATGAATTACTCAGTTGTTCCAAACATGTATACATTTTTGTTGTTTGGTTGAACATACAGAGATATTATGGAATTATGTTAGCAACCAACAGTTCTGAAGCACATTTGACTGCCATAGTAGGAACATTTTAAATGGTAGTCAAAAGTGCCCAGAACTGTTGTACATTCCTCAAAATATCTTCTTTTGTGTTCAACCAAACAAAGAAATGTATGTCTGGAACAACTAGAGGATGAGCAATTCATGCCATAATTTTCATTTTTGGGTGGAGTATCCCTTAAGGTTGTGTTTCCATCAAAGCATTTTAACATGGCTGAAAACACTGGCTGTGGAAACTTGATAAAATAAAATATCCAAAAAACACTAGGCCAGTGTTATATAATTTGTTCAGTTGAGTACTCACAACATCCCAGATGTTTCCAACATTTGTAAATCGGACAGTGTGTTGCAGTTGCTTTTCAATGGCATCATATCCACGTTACCGTCATTATAGAGCACAATTATTCTTTAGTGTTTGCAGCTGGTTCTGTCGGCAAAGACAACTCCTGTTAACTTACGGGACCACCAAATTACCAAAGAAGAGTTTGGGACAAGAAGATATACAGTGCCCTACACATTTCAACAATTTGAAGTGGGAGGAATATCACATTATTATTTTTTTTCTCTAAAACACCCTGGTCACAATTATTGGCACCCTTGTTTTCAAAACTTTTTTTGCATGAAAAACAGCTCCGAGTCCTTTATGTCTTTTATAGGTTTTATGTCTTTTATAGGTTTGAGAATATATGGCAAGTCAGCAGAGTCCATTTCTTCATACAGAACCTCTTAAGATCCTTCAAATGTTGGTGCTCTCTTATCTTCAGTTCTTCTCAATCATTTTTTGTTGGTAAATTTGTTGGTATTCGATATATAAAATGATGGCATGTATCTGAACAAGACGTCTAGGACCTCTGGTATAAAGGTTCACAAAAATAAAGCTCTGGCGGTATATTTAACTGTGGACATGGGGCATTATTTTTATCCCTGTGTGCACCAATCTTGTGTTATTGCTGCCAAAAAACGATTTTTCATTTTTTTTATGGCCATAGCCCCAGTCCTGCTTGAAGTTCCAGAATGGCAGATTAATATTGTGGAGTTTATTTTTGCATGAGAGCAGAAGATTTGTTTCTTGAACAGTGTCCCAAACAACTTGTGGTGATGGAGGTGCAGTTTTCCTTTATTTTTATTAAATGCTTTCTGACCCCAAAATTCAACTGATTACTGAAATGTTCCATCTGTGCTCTTTGAAGAGTCTTTGGCCACTCAAATTCTTCTCCTCGCTGTGCATTGAGACAATATAGACACACATCCTGTTTCAAGCAGATGTTCAACATCTCCAGTCCATTCAAACGTCTTGATCATTGCCCTGATGATTTTGTATTGTTTTAACTATAACCTGAAAGACATTTTGTATTTTGTGTAGCTCAACAGAACGATATTGCACATCATAACTATATTCTTTGGTTTATCCATTGTGATAAACGATTAAGGGGGTTTGGGCTAATATTTATTCTTATCTAATATTTTTTTAAGTCATGACTGGACAACATCATGCCTCTAGTCACCTTGGCGTGCCAAGAAAAATGTAAATATCAATGGTAATATACTGTACTTGGGAGAAATTTTACTACTTTAAGAATGTCTAAGGGTGCAAATAATGGTGTCCAGGGTGTATCAGAGAAATGTTGGAATATTGTCGATTTGTTTAATTAAAGATCAAAATGAGAAACAATTCAGATTTATTTTTACAGCTTTCCTTGCTCATATTTACCAAGGATGCCAATATTAGTGGAGGGCACTGTAAACGAGAGAGATAAAACTACAATCAATATCGGTGTGACATTTGCTAAATGGAAAGAGCTGCGCGACAAATTTTACCCATACAGAGACGGCGAACTTTCATGTGTTTTACTAGACAGGTGAGCAACTGTTTAGATTCCTTTACTGACAGAAAATCAATAAAGTTGGTCTTATTGTTTGAAAGTCTTGTTCTTAATTTAAAACGAGTGCCATGTATATACAGTGGGTACGGAAAGTAATCAGACCCCCTTAAATTTTTCACTCTTTGTTATATTGCAGCCATTTGCTAAAATCATTTAAGTTCATTTTTTTCTCATTAATGTACACACAGCAACCCATATTGACAGAAAAACACAGAATTGTTGACATTTTTGCAGATTTATTAAAAAAGAAAAACTGAAATATCACATGGTCCTAAGTGTTCAGACCCTTTGCTGTGACGCTCATATATTTAACTCAGGTGCTGTCCATTTCTTCTGATCATCCTTGAGATGTTTCTACACCTTAATTTGAGTCCAGCTGTGTTTGATTATACTGATTGGACTTTATTAGGAAAGCCACACACCTGTCTATATAAGACCTTACAGCTCACAGTGCATGTCAGAGCAAATGAGAATCATGAGGTCAAAGGAACTGCCTGAAGAGCTCGTAAACAGAATTGTGGCAAGATCTGTTCAAGGTTACAAAAACATTTCTGCTGAACTTAAGGTTCCTAAGAGCACAGTGGCCTCCATAATCCTTAAATGGAAGATGTTTGACCAGAAGACAACCAGAACCCTTCCAAGGGCTGGCTGTCCGGCCAAACTGGGCTATCGGTGGAGAAGAGCCTTGGTGAGAGAGGTAAAGAAGAACCCAAAGATCATTGTGGCTGAGCTCCAGAGATGCTGTCAGGAGATGGGAGAAAGTTGTAGAAAGTCAATCATTACTGCAGCCCTCCACCAGTCGGAGCTACGTTGCAGAGTGGCCCGACGGAAGCCTCTCCTAAGTACAAGACACATGAAAGCCCGCATGGAGTTTGCTAAAAAACACCTGAAGGACTCCAAGATGGTGAGAAATAAGATTCTCTGGTCTGATGAGACCAAGATATAACTTTTTGGCCTTAATTCTAAGCAGCATGTGTGGAGAAAACCAGGCACTGCTCATTACCTGTCCAATACAGTCCCAACACTGAAGCATGGTGGTGGCAGCATCATGCTGTGGGGGTGTTTTTCAGCTACAGGGACAGGACGACTGGTTGCAATCGGGGGAAAGATGAATGCGGCCAAGTACAGGGATATACTGGACGAAAGCCTTCTCCTGAGTGCTCAAGACCTCAGACTTGGCTGAAGGTTCCCCTTCCAACAAGACAATGACCCTAAGCACACAACTAAAATAATGAAGGAGTGGCTTCACAACAACTCTGTGACTGTTCTTGAATGGCCCAGCCAGAGCCCTGACTTAATCCCAATTGAGCATCTCTGGAGAGACCTGAAAATGGCTGTCCACCAACGTTTACCATCCAACTTGACAGAACTGGAGAGGATCTTCAAGGAGGAATGGCAGAGGATCCCCAAATCAAGGTGTGAAAAACTTGTTGCATCTTTCCCAAAAAGACTCAAGGCTGTATAAGATCAAAATCGAGCTTCTACTAAATCTTGAGCAAAGTTCTGAATACTTAGGACCATGTGATATTTCAGTTTTTTTTTTTTTAAATCAAAAATGTCAACAATTCTGTGTTTTTCTGTCAATATGGAGTGCTGTGTACACATTAATGAGAAAAAATGAACTTAAATGATTTAAGCAAATGGCTGCAATTTAACAAAGAGTGAAAAATTTAAGGGGGTCTGAATACTTTCCATACCCACTGTATTTATTAATCAAGTAGTAATCGTTTTTAGATCATCTGACTAAAAAAAATAATACATTCATTTGATGAATTGGCACTAAGGGGCCTAAAGTGTGTCAAGAAAACATCCCCCGCACCATCACAACACCACCACCAGCCTGCTCAGTGGTGTTCTCATTCTGTTTACGCCAAATTCTGACTCTAACATCTGAATGTCTCAACAGAAATCGAGACTCATCAGACTAGGCAACATTTTTCCAGTCTTCAACTGTCCAATTTTGGTGAGCTTGTGCAAATTGTAGCCTCTTTTTCCTATTTGTAGTGGAGATGAGTGGTACCCGGTGAGGTCTTCTGCTGTTGTAGCCCATCCGCCTCAAGGTTGTGCGTGTTGTGGCTGGACAAATGCTTTGCTGCATACCTCGGTTGTAACAAGTTGATATTTCAGTCAAAGTTGCTCTTTTATCAGCTTGAATCAGGCCCATTCTCCTCTGACCTCTAGCATCAACAAGGCATTTTCGCCCACAGGACTACCGCATACTGGATGTTTTTCCCATTTCCCACCATTCTTTGTAAACCCTAGAAATTGCGTGAAAATCCCAGTAACTGAGCAGATTGTGAAATACTCAGACCGGCTCGTCTGGCACCAACAACCATGCCACGCTCAAAATTGCTTAAATCAGCTTTCTTTCCCATTCTGACATTCAGTTTGGAATTCAGGAGATTGTCTTGACCAGCAACTGCCATGTGATTGATTGATTAGATAATTGCATTAATGAGAAATTGAACAGGTGTTCCTCATAATCCTTTAGGTGAGTGTATATATATACACAAATAATCATTTTTATTTCTTAAAAATTAAATCTAGATATTGTTATCAAGAATTATTTTGGCCACGATAAACATGTAGTGAAAATCTAAAATCGTGACAGCCCAGTTGAAATTCAATGACGTACATGACGTGTTGTTACCGACAGCTTGAAAAATATCATTATTATATGCCTACCATTGTGAATCATGTTTGGTTTCAAAACAGATTTTTAGATGTACAGTACTTCCTTAATAGATTAATGCTCTTTTTTAAAGGTTTTATTGCAGCTACAAAACAAACACAGTTTTGGTTGAGTTTCGAAGGACACAAGTCCTACTGAGGGGTCTATAGAGAATAAATCGACGAAAAAAACGATTGCAAAATTGAAGATAATGTGCCTGTGTCCTTTGAAGAATGATTTGCTAACGGCACAAAAAAACCCAAAGCTATCTCCCTTGACACTCTTAAATAAACTAGGTGTTTTGCCAAGATCTCCCCTTCTGAACATTATAATGAGAGAAACTGTACTCAACGCTTCAAGAGGTAATGAATACTCAAAGCTTTGGCTTGTATGAGCAGATTATTTTTATTCTACCGTATACATGTTTAATTTTCCCTGATGGTTACCCTGGCTGCACTCCACGGGAGTCATATTGTTTAATATGGTAATGTTCTTTCTTCACCTTGCAAATGCTAAATGCCCCCTGTGCATCAGTGTCTTAAAATAGTCATTAGCCACCTACCATTTGAAAGCATATAAGCCAAATGATTTCCTGTAGACACTTATCATTGTCTGTGCCCGAGGCCCAGAATAAAACAGAGCGGCCGTCTCTCACACACCAAGGACCTGTTCTGAGCGTTAATCAGACTAGCTGCTGTCTAACAGACTGTGTGCAGACAAGAATTACCTGGATTTATTCGAACACACTGCATATATTAAGAGCTAAATAACTGCGTCAGGACCAAGTCTCTCTTGACTAAGGGATAATGGTAGTTGGTAAGACGATGAACAAAGATGTTTTATTGACTGAAAAGATGTGTAATTTTGACATCACGGGATAAAACTGTAAAAATGGTCCCACGCAGCTTGTGCCAAATGTTGCATGTTGAGCTGGTTGGGTTGCTGTTTTTTTACATATTTAACAAAGATTTTGATAGCAAAAACAGTATTTACATTTGTTTGTAGCTGTATTTTCATATTTTGTTGCAATAGGAGTATGGATGTGGATCTGTTATATTATGTTTGCTAAAACTTCTTTTAGGGCTGCTTGTTGTTTTTGTGTGTAATTGGTCTATGATGGATATGAGCCTTTGTATGTCATATCTGATTTGTCCATTATAGTAAGATTTATAGTCCCATATCTGCTACAAAAATCGATACAAATCCTATGTATTATTTTTTCAATGTCGCATTTGAAATTGATTCATCATCATTACATTCCCCTTGTTTTGAGATTTTCTTTTAAATTGTCATTACATAAACGTATTCACGTCTACATGAGCTCTCTAAACCAACAAAAGGAAATATTCTGAATTAAATCTGAATTACACTTTTTCTTTTGCCAGATGTGAAAAATGTGCTTGCATTTCTTTTAGCAGGAAGAAAGTGGTTTTGGTCATATTGCAGAAAATGCTATTAGGTTTTGCCAGCTTGCATATTTGTGCTATATGTTTCAAAGCTCCACATGAGCCTCTGTGTTCAATGCATGGTCAGATGAGTAATTAGTTTACTATCTGCAGGATCACTGGCATTCAGCATTTTCCTTTGGTCCATCTGGATGCTTCACCCAAAAATGAAAATTCATTTTTAGGTGAAGTATCCCAATAATATTCTCTGTTGTTTGCTACTAAGGTGTGACATCATGAGTCAAAATCTAAATTTAACCATATAAGATCATCGGAACTTGACTTACTTTAAAAAAAATGTTTTAAGGGTTACATTTAATGGTAATAAAGTAATTTATGGTGTATTACTTTTGACAGAGGCGTTTTATTGCATGCTAACAGAGATGCTGTTTTATTGGTCAGTGTGGACAGTTTTGACATTATAACAAAAGGACTTTATTCATTTATTATGCATCAGCAGACTATTGTTCCGAGAATAGTAACTTTACATTACATTACATTAAGCAGACGCTTTTATCCAAAGCGACTTACATTGCATTATCCTATACATTTTACATAGGTATCTGCAATCCCCTGCGATCCAACCCACAATCTTGCGTTGTTAACGCAATGCTCTTACCACTGAGCTACAGGAAAGCTGCACACATACAGAGTTTGTTTCACTTGGACAACCTATTTTCTTAGACTTACATTGTTTTCACAAATTAAATGGATAGTTAAGTCAAACAAAAAATCTGTCATCATTTATCCACCTTCATTTCATTTAAAACCTGTGTAATGAATTTCTTCTCTGAAACACAAAAGAAGAGATTTCGAGAAATGTCAGTGGATTTGTGTACAAACAATGGAAGTCAGTGTGGTCAGTGTTGTTTGCTTACCAAGGATGACACAATTGCTTCTCTCCGACAATATTCTTACTATCACATGTATTCATAACACGGAAAGCACATGGGACCAATTTACAAAAACTGTCTTATTATTCGCCAACACCCCAGATCTATACTAATTCCTGTGTAAATGATATATTTACAGATTTCACAGAAATTTGCACACGTTGCAGATGTCACACTATAACCACCCACAGAGAGCAGGCGGTAAACCAAACGGTTTTAAAATGATCAAACAATAATGAATGATGGTGATGATGATCATTGTTATTGGCTGTATTTCAATAATAAGTACTGTGTAGCTTAAGATGTTTTAACCATTTTAAAGGCTTAATTTAACACTGCACAGTGCTGGTATTTTACTACCTTCCACCTAGCACTTTTAACCAACAAATTGCACTTTTATTTTTGGCCCAGTTCTTACCCTTATTCCTTCGGTAAATGGGATGCTAAAACAGCAAAGACATGCACGTATTAAGTACACTTTGGACAGCCGCAATTCATTCTTGGTGGATTCCCCCATAGGCTGCTATTCTTGGTCATGATCAAAGCGCACACACACCTCCCTGGGCTTCTTAATAAAAAGTTAAACTGCTCTTTTTAGCTGGAAATAAAGATGAAAAACACCAATGGCTGGTCCAAGCCACCGGTAAGTGTCTTACTCTTGTGTGTTAAGACCCAGCATGCTTAAAAATCACAAAGCAAACACACATGTGCCCCTCTAGCATAGTTGGCCAAGTCAAACACATGGTCCGTATTCCCCAGCTGTGTAAGGGGTTGGAGAATAGAGCAGACAGCATGTGAAACGGCTCTTTAGTAAGAACATACAACGCTTTTCTGACATTATGGTGTCAAGAGGGAGCAAAAAGGCGAGAATGTGAGGATGGGGTGAGTTTTCACACCCGCTAAGCATTCTGTTCTATTATGAGCACTTGTGCTGTGGTTTTTTAGTGAGCAGAGATTCAGCAGAGATTCAGTGAGAAAACTGGTGGAATTTAACAGCATATTTCTTGAGTAAAGGCAAAAAAAGAGCAGTTTTAAAATGAAAAGTGTAATGAACTTCTTCCACACCAAAACTGTGAATAAGTGGGAGCACTCAGAAAAAATGCTGTGTTGTTTCAATCTTTTGTTAGATAAAATATGGACTTTTGCTAAGTGTGGTTTGTCAAGATTACCCTCTTATATTCTTTACGTAATTTGGTTTACTCAGATTTACATAGAAACCAAAACAGAACATTATTATATATGCACACAGCTATCGGCCATTCAGAATCAAGGACTAGAACTAACCGTTTAATAAATGGAATATATAGAATAGAAGACATAGAACTAATAAGGTTTCCTGTGGTAAAAAACAGAAGCACAGAAATTCAAATGGTTTCCATAAAAATACAATTATGCACCATTAACTTTGTCTATTAAAAGCATTACAAAATTCCTTTGTTTAGTGTGTTTTTGGGCATTTTTCCAACAGCAACCAATCAATAGAATCTATTACATACAACTAGAGACCATTATAGTTTCCATAAAAAACAATCAAAGAAAAGATCAAATATTTATGAAACGCATTCTGTAAAGCAGTTTGTCCGTTTAGGGCTACTGTAGAAACAAAATGGTGAACTTTATGTTAGGGGACCCGCAGTGTATGAAGAAAGGAATAGCTCATTCTAAGATAATAAAAACAAAGTTTCATTTTGAAGCTCATTATGAAGGTCTTTATACACCTCTGAAGACATATTATATTGCATTTCTGGCAATAGATCCTCCAAAAACTACACACAGCACCTTTAAATCCATTAAAATTCGGGTAACACACGCATTTTCTGCCAATCTCATATTAATCCCGAGTACCTATACAGTAGCATTGCATATGTTGTATCTTCGAAGAGTATTTAGTTTGATCAAATTTATAAAAGAGATACAGCTGTATGATTATTTCCGGAAAATTATGAGCTGCTGGATGCGGGTAGTGGGAAGCAACTTTAGCACGAGCACACAATTCATAATCGCATTAATCCCTTCGCATTTTTTACATTAGGAACGTACACGCCGACTGCCAACAAAACAGACATTGTAACGAAAGAGTAATCCAGGCAGAAAGCGGATCCATGTGCAGCATAAGGTTTTATAAAACAAAAAGACAAAGTACAAAATAAAAAAGGAAAATGAACTAAAATGAACTAAAGAACACTGAGCATAACCACTGTGAACCAGATCAAACATTTAACGACTTACACTAGGCTAGGGAAACATGGGATGTTAAATACATAGAAACTAACAAGATGACAAGACACCTGGAGGAACTAATTAACACTAAAACCTACAAAGGACTACAAAACATGGCACAGTACAGGAAGTAACAAAAGTTCACAAACACAGAGGAAACACAGACTGGGATCGTGACACATATACTTAGTGTGACTTACCGTGTGCAGTTCATGTCTGGCATCTATTAGCGCTGGGACCGTGCCATCTATCAGTTTCAAACGATCTACAAATCCAATTTTATATACACCGTTTATATAACATCCTTCAGTGAAAAGCAGTGAACAAACAAACACACCTCAACTTCTCTCACTATCGCAAGAGTAACAAGCTGCAGCTGTAGGCCCACAATGCAGCCAATCTTGATAAGCGGGTCCTCCTATAACTCGTCGGTCGGCACATAAGCAGGCTATTTCTTTCGCTTTGCCGTGCTTTTCCGGGAGAATTGCCCAATAAAAGGAATAGGATCCTGTTAGGAAATTTGAGAAAGTTTTAGGAGAAAATTTGACTCATTTTAGTTTTAAGTTTGGCATTTTGAATGTTTGACATTTGGGAAACATTTAGATTCTTCAACTTAAGCTTTGTGTGTACTTTGACAACCCCCGTTTCATAAATCACTGAACATTAGAAGTCAGTGTGTTCTGCATTGGAAAGTAATGATGAAACTGTTGTGCTCTCGTGCTTTTCTGTTTAATCCTGTCAAGCTCCTTCCAATAGCATTGAATAGCATTTAATTCCATTTAGATGAATTGTCTAAGTTAGGCCAGTTTGCTGCCCTTGTGTTATGATCTAGATAAATGAGCAGTGATTCTGCAAGCAGTTGAGTAAGTAGAAATGCAGTTTTGCATACCTACATCTGCATAGCAGAACAATAAATATAAATTTCACAGTTATGTAACAATATGATTTTTTCCACGGGTAAATGGTTCAATCCAATCCCAGTGAAAGAATTCTGCCATCCATTTTCTCATTAGATGCTTATGCAATGCTGTTCTCATATAACCTCAGACAACACAGCTGCTAGATACCGCAGCATCTGTTATTCATACTCGTATATTGCCTTGCACAAAGCTCATGCTATGCCAGGAACATTGACCCAACAAATGCTGCATCAAACACAATTGTCTTTGCATGCATCAGAGACAGAAATGAGAAAGAGAGACAGAGGGAGAGATAGAGTCATCTCCATTTAGAAAGCAATCAGCCGCATTGTAATGGCGGATTAGAGCGTATCATTTTTTTCTGTCGTATGCAGTGTTCCTCCTTGAGTTTTGCCCATTTCCTCACACTAAAAATAGCCCTGCTGCGCACACACTTCAGTTCTGCTGGTGAATGTCTCTCAGTCATTACCTTTTTTTCTTGCTCGCAACACAATTGACTTTATTACAGAAAGCGTATAGGCCCTTAACATTGATCATCAGACACAGGAGGTCCATATTATTTTAGATGTTTTATTTCAGTTTAACAAGACGTTATCTTTTTTTGCAACAACGTTTTAAACCCTAAACGAAATGTATCAAATAAGATAAAAATGCCACCAGCCAAATCATAGTGCACACTATTTGTGAAAAGTGCATATATAACATGTTCATCTTTGCCAGTTGGTGTAATGTTTTCCTCACTTTTGTTTGTATCCGTGGATAAAAGCATCAGCTGAAGGCCTAAATGTGCCCCGTTGAAGCAAATATATGTGTCACATTCATAACTGCAGTCTGCTCATTTCTTTCATTCAGCTCTATTGTGGACGCGAATCAGTCTGTAATGAGCTTTAACGAAAGCTGTCCTATCTTACTCTCACATTGTCAGATCCAATGAATGGGATGGATGCTTCACAGAAGCTTTTTCTGACAACAGCGAAAGAGTCTTTTATTTCACCTCAGTATGTCCTGATCATTGTGCATGTGAAGGTCAATGTCAGTTATGATTAGCAGCTTTGGACCGTTGCCGATTTTTCATATGCCAGCCCCTAGAAATATGGATCCATTTCCTGCTGTGGATTATTACATGACTTCTATATCAAATTGGTTTTTATACGACCTTTATCAGATTTGGACGTCCAAGATACAATGGAGGAATTTCAATTATTAAGTCCACTCTCGAGGTCCAGTGTGTCATTTTTGGAAGGATCTATTGACAGAAATGCAATATAATATACAGATCTATGTCTTCAGAGGAGGCTTTTTATCTTTAATCTTTGGATAATCATCCAGATCTCAGGGGAATTCGTAACTTTAAGGCTACAAATATAGTTTCTTTAGTTTTTCATAGTTACATTATATGAATTTATTTCGTAAAAGGGTTGCAAATCACTGCAAGATTGTGTTGATTTGATAACTGTATCTTTCCTTTTGTCACTAAACTGTATTTAGAAATTTTCTGACAACGTTTGGTAACAGTGCTGCACAAATTGTTTGACCTTCTGAGGTTGATCAACAACATGTTGTAAATCTCATCTAAATCTTTGTTTGTTGAAAGAAGAAACTTGTTAAAAGTTGCAGACCTTATTTATGGAAAGTGTCGCATCGAGATCCAAGTCTATACAGCTCAAATATCACTAATCTCATTTTAGGGCTCGTTTATCAATGACTAACTGTTTACTGGAAAAGAAAAGACATTTAGTTGATGGGAAGAGAACATTTTCACTGCGAGTCACGACACATTCATCTCAGGTCTCATGTGCCATATGCTTTGGCCGTCTCTTATAGTCTGACTGTGCTGTGCTGAGAGGATCTGCCGAATGAAATAAATATTGCAATAGTGAGTAAGGTGTCCCCCTTTCCCTTTCTCTCTCTCGCTCACTCTCTCTCTCTCTCTCTCTCTGAATCTCAGCGTTGTGTTACAAATATTGATCCCTAGTGCCTCTCAGATTGATTTTCTGCTCTCAGCGTTCACTTAGCCTGAAGCTGCAGTGACTTTCATATAAGGTCACTTCTGATCACTCCTAGATGTAGGCCTACATGTGGAGCAAAATGCAAAACAAGAGAAAATATGATGATGTCTTACAGGTTTTTTTTATATTTTGGAATATTTAATTGCATGTATACAACACACGTTTTGAAAGAATAAATGGGTTGAGTTATTAGGGTGTGTTTCGGACAGGCTGCTATTGATTTATTGATCCTAAAGTATATCGTTCATTTGAGCATTCAGCAAACAAAAGACCCGAATAGAAAAATCTTTGCCTTCTGAAGACTTGAACACACCGGGATGTGCACATGCTTTTCGCCAGCTTTGTCCCATGACGTTTTTGGCGTTCATACCCAAACGATTTTCACTGGCGATGAACATGTAAATTCCCTCCCTGACATAGATGCCGCTTAATGAAAAACAGAAATAGTGAACAAAAGCGTCAATCTCATTGGTCGGCCAGTTTTTAATGCGGTTCGTCAAACGAAAAAAAAAAACGTCTACGATAAACACACATGATTGTCGTCCCTTTGTGGACAAGCCTCCATCCCAGCCATTCTGGCAGATAATTATCATGTCTATAAAGGAACTCATCTGTCAACATGTACTTTTTTGGGGAGGATGCCAGGCCCACGACCGCCGTGTCCATGATGCTGGAGCCGGGAATGCTTGCCGCCACCGGTTCTTGTGGCCGTGATGGGGAAGCCGCGATGTCCAATTCTGAGAGATCCATCAGGTCGGGGAAGTGGCGAAGTGCAGGTTCGGGAGAACGCTGGGTGGTGGAGGAGTGAGGCGTGGACTAGGGGTGAGCCGGTGTTCTGTCAATTTATGCTACCCATCGAGTTTTGCTATCCTAGTGTTGTGATTGGGTTGGGGGATTGGTAACTTAGGTGCAAGGGTTGGGGTTAGTCCTGTTTTGTAGCAAAATTTGACAGGGAAGCATAAATTGCTAGAACACCAGAGCGAACCCACCCACTAATGATCCGTACTTGACGAACAGCACTCAAGTCTCCATCAGCCACCCGACACAGAATTCAGACTCATCCGCTTCGGGAAGCATGATGAGGACGAGCAGATCGTCGCCCAGACCAGTCAAATACTCAAGTTTAAGAATGGGATCGCTCCAACTCACCCGGTATCACACCTCAACAAACTCCTCCACGTAAGTCTCCAGAGGCCGGCCATCCTGTCTCAGGTCCAACAGGATGTCCTCTGTAGAGAAGAAGTCCATTTTTAGGTTCTGTCTTCTGTCAGGGACTACCACGGACCACAGAGAAGGCTGTAGGCAACAAACAGCTTTAATATTCCCAAAATGAATAAACATGATAGATGAAATATATTGAGTACAACATTGACAAGACAGGACAAATATATACAGGGTGAGAATATATAGAGTCCGGTTGATGAGGCTGATGGCTGACAGGTGCGGGGAATGCAGAAGAGTTACAGGTGTGGGAGCTTGGAGGATCGTGGGAAGTGAAGTCCGAGAGTGAAACACTGTGACACATGCTGGGCTAATGCACAAAAGAATTACTCACCATCACAAAACAGACAACGTGTCCAAGAACAACTTTAACTGGAATCCACCATATACGAATGATGTATAAAGTAGCCAACGTTTCTTTTTTCAAAAAGGAAGAATTCAAATAAAAGCCCAAAGTTTTTTGTAACATTAGCATTACAATCTTTTAGCACATCAATGGTTTATGATTGCTGAATCGGCATTCTGCATCTCATGCTTCACCATTATTAAACAAACAGAAAATCTAATCTACAGCTGCATTTATTTGCTCATATACTTATTATTTTCAGTTTTTTTCTTTATTATTTCTTGGTATGAGTTAAATGATTATTTTGATGTGAACTAGGGCAACATTGAATTGAAACTGAACACACATGTCAAAATAACTGAAAAGAAAACAAGTTCATATTCATGTGCATACAAAACAATACTAATGTGTTTACATATATTTTAGGATAAGTTCTAAAATGAATATATGAGGGAATACGCCAGAGTTGTTACAGTTTTCATGCGTTTCTCAGTCTTTCATATTACCGTTGAGTGACTTTGTCATGATATTTGTTTCTGTTGAAATTGAACCGACACTGGACTGGAATTGTCGCTGAACTACATGCAGAAATGCAGAAAGTAAAGCCTAAACTTCATTTCTCTTATTTATTTCACAGCTGTATAATCTACACTAAGTACATGTTATTTTCGGGTGAACTATACCTTTAAGGCAACTGTTAACAAAGCAGCTGTTTAACATTCTCTCTCTTGAAAAATTATAGGGAAGATTGATAATTGTCCTTAAAAGGTTAAGCACCTCATTTCTGGATGTTGTGTACTGCCTAATCAAACATCTGCCACTTTACTCTTCAGCATAAGAGCCCATTATCTGCTGACAGGTAATATGATCAACCTTGTGTGACATCAGGGTAAAAGCGTGTGTGAGAAATGTCTTTGTGTGTAAGCGTAGTGTTTGTTTGAGAGTGTGGTCATTATAAATCTGCATGTGTGTGTGTGTGTGTGTGTGTGTCTTACCCAAACCTTTGTTCTCGTTTCCACATGATGAGCTCATAAAGTATTCATGCTCAGCACTGTTCTAATTTAGTGCTCTACACTTCCGTGGCCTACAGTTCAATATCTCATTCTCATCCATCTCTGTATCATAAAACTGAGCTGTTCTCATTTCACTGTAGCTCTCTCAGCCTCACACTTTTTTGCGGCATGATTAAAAGAATCTTTTAAAAGAGCGTGTGCATTTCACAGCAGGGAGGAGTGTGGTAAAAGGAAAGTGCTTTTTCTGTTACTGATACTAAACAGAAATCTTTTGCTTGGTTCTCTGAACTGAAAATGGAAAATCATTATATTTCATATTTTAAAGGAACGCTTCACCGTTCAAATATGTCTGCTGCATTTACTCACCATGTGTCATTGCAACCCCGTATGACATTCTTATCTCAGAAATTTTGAAGAATTAATTACTCTGTTTCTCTGTATGACTCATTCACTTATATTCCATTAAAATCTAAAGTCATGATATAACTCTAAGAAACATGCTGATATTTCATTTGTTGAAAATTCTGACATTTGCTGTAGCATTGGCGTGTTCATTACAGTTTATGAGAGAAGTGTTGTCTGACTCGTTGATGCATTGTTCTTCAGAATTTTTTGATGACTGACTGTGTCGCAGTATTAAAAAATGTGTAAGGTCTTTTTTATATAGTAAATTATATGCCATTATGAAACATTGTCTTCTCACACAGCATTGTATATTTATGATTTCTGCCCATTTCATGAAATGTTTTGATGTAGTTGTCATCAACTTGGTCATCTTTCTATTTTGAAACCAATTATAATCTTACAGACAATTAATTTTGGTACAGTTCAGTAGTAAACATCTTATGAAAAATTGGATACACTTGCTTAATTGTACTTTGAATATAACAGTCCCATCACAACCCTACAGACAATCATTGTCAAATAGTCTCATCAATGTACATTTAAGTAAAAAATATGGGATCAAAATTTGTGCAATTATAAAATAATAAATAATAGAAATAAATGACAAAAAATAACAAGAAAATATTCATAATTTCCTGTCTTTTTTCTACTTCTGTTGTGTTGTCATTAATATGTATTAACATTTTCATGCTTTGCAAAATTATGAAAAGCACTATACACTGCCAGAAAAAAAGTATTAAATTGTACCTTTCTGTTGTGCGGGTGGTCTTCTTATTTGTACCTTTAAAGGTACTGTATACAAAATCAAAACCTACTGCAAATCTTAAGTCCTTAAAATGTATCCAAAAATGGTACAACATTTAAATGTGTAGGACATTGTATACCCGTAAATGTGAACCTTTAAGGGTACCACCCTAGTGAGAGAAAAGGTAAAATTTTTAACTTTTTTTCCTGAGAGTGTAGAGATAAATTTAAATTGAATTAAACTGTTTAAAATTGTATTTCTCGAATCGCCCCTGAGCTCAAAGCCTAAGACAAAACCTAGAGAAATGAAGTGATTTTAATTCTCATATTTTAATTCCCAGTCTTTTAATAATTAACCCCATGATCTAACTACTTCCTCTGGATGCGCATTAATTCTCCTCTGTGTGCTAAAGTATCAAATTAAATTAAACAAGCCGAATTTGTTTTGGGTACTCTCACCTGCACCGGCCCTGTCCTGTGGCACACTGAGCTGAAGGGCAAAATCACTGGCAATGTTGGGTTTACTGCAGTATTCATTTTAACAAGTGCTTGGAGGAAATCCCAATCCAATCTTTCTTTTTTAATGCGGCCACAATTTGCCTCAGTCATGGTGCTCTGTGAAAACTTTATGTTTGGAAACGGAACGGGTGTTCGGATAATTCAACATTCTCAGTCAACATAGAGACAAACTGTGGTGCAGTGAAAATACCACAAGACAAAACAGTTTCTTCCTCTATCCACCCCTCACTATAATGGCCCATATGAGATGTTTCATAAAAAGCGCACAGTGACCTGAAATACAGGCTCTTCGTTCTGAGTCATTGCAACGTAAAACCATCAGCAGCACTCAAAAGAAGAGGGTTTTTACATAAGTATATGACTTATTTATATAAGCATGCAATGGACGGCCAGGCTGAATGCACATTTCAAGCCAAGGTCCCTGGGTGTAGAGCGAGTGCCCTCAGATAACCTAGAGTCACAATTCATTATTCAAACTCACTGAGCACAAAGAGCTCTTTGTTTTCCGCCCGCCTCGCTCTCTCTGTGGCGCTCTATCTCTTTTACTTGCTTGTTTCGTTGTTTATATGTCCTTCCCCCCTTAGTAACAGTTGCTAGCTTGTGTATTTGTGAGCAGTAGAGATACTCTCTCTCTCTCTTTCACTTATCTTCTTCTAGATGTTGTGTTGGGATAATCATTCTAAGTGTTCTTTCTCTGCCAAGTACAATCCATCGCCAGGGGCTTAAACTTTAGTGCTGTGTAAAATGTAGGAATCAGGCCAAAATATCAACACTGGTTTTCTTGCTGTAAATGGCAACGCTTACCAGAACAAAAATGGCGGAGGTGGAATTTGGATGGAATAGGCAATGTCCCACAGGTTTATTGAATAAGAATTTGTATTGGGATGACAGGAAGGGGATTGTACTGGGTTGCAATTCTAAGAAATACAGACATTTTACTGAATAGTTTACTGTAGTTTGGGATGCACCAAATGAAAATACTTGGACGAAAACCAAATACCGAAACACAGAACACAATTTTTCACATTTTTGTTTTGCCAATTATTTCACTACTGCATAAACTGAATGGTCAGAATGTGCTTTTTTATAATGTGCTTTCCTTTACAAGAACTGTGTTCACGCCACCGAAGTATGAGGATGTCGGGATTGGTGGGGCTACTGTCAGACCGCCAGCTTAGCTTTGGAAATGGAGGCATAGACCTGTAACAATTAGCTATAAAAAGCTAATTAGAATAACTAACCTACTAACCTACTACAAGCTGTCTACACATTTATCAAAAGGAATATGCAGCTATACAAGGGATAATAAACCCGGAAATTCAGGTTTTCACCATTTATTCAGCATACTGTTATTTCAAATATGTATGACTTTCTTTTTAATGCAACACAAAGGAAGGTATTGAAGAAGGAAGAATGTTGATAACCAAACAACTGTCATGATTCTGCCTGCTCTTGTCTTGATTTTCTGGTCTAGGGGCAGAATCATGACAGACCCACGTGTTTTATGTGGAGAGGATCATATTATGGTCAATCAGGACATAATATGCGTTCTCTCCTGTCTCGTCATTTGGCCCTGCCCCTCTCGTTTCTAGTATTGCTCTCCTCCTGTGTCGCATTACCCACACCTGCCTATCGTTATCCCCTTTGTTAGTCTCCCTATATAATACCCTCTTGTCTATTGTCTTGTGCTCGTTCGTTGTACATGTTACCTTGGAAATACTTGTACCTGTATGCTGTACTTGTTACCCCGTCTTGATAGCCTGATTAAGTCTAGTTCTTGTTCCTGTTACATCGTGTTTTTGGTTAGTTAGTTTAGTCTGGTCCTTAGTGTTTATGTTCCTAGGTTAGTTAGTCCGTATCCTGTTTGTACTATTGTTTATCCTGTCTTGTTTCACCCCCTCGTGGGTTTTTGTTTTCTGTTTGAATATATATTAAAGTCTGGTTGACCCCTTCATCACCAACGCTGCCTGCACTTGGGTTCTCCTTACCACGTTCCTGACAGAACGAACGAGCCACTACAGAACCCAGCGGCAGCATGGACACTGACCGGTCCAGCTTGGCCCGTCGCCTCTGCAGTCTTCGCCAGGGGAATGAGACTGTGGATGAGTATGTGGGGAGGTTCCTGGACATCGCGGAACAAGGTGCGTTCGGAGAGGGGGAGCTGGCGGTGCTTTTCAACGCCGGTCTCAGAGAGCCACTCTCTCGCTCCGAGATGAGGGCGATGAGGCCGTTGGATTTCGACGCCGTGTGGGTAACTGCCGCAGAGCGTTCGGAGTCCGCGACCTCATCGAACCCATTTTGCTCATCTCCGCTGGTAGCGATACCCGAGAGTGGTCCTCTGCAGATGGGTGTTGTGGGCATTGCCACGCACCACACTCCAGCCTCGGCAGCCTCTCCACAACCGCCCAGTCTCACTGGCAAGCGGGGGAGACGGGAATCCTGGGGGTCCTCGTCCGAGGCCTCCAATCCCGAGCCGCCCATCCCATTCACTTCGTTCCTGCAGCCGACCACCAGGCGGGTGGCTCGGCAGAAGAAGAAGAGGCAACGGAGGGCGGCTCGGAGTCCGGTGGTCCCGGTGGTCCCGTCAAGTCCGGTGGTCCCGGTGGTCCCGTCAAGTCCGGTGGTCCCGGTGGTCCCGTCAAGTCCGGTGGTCCCGGTGGTCCCGTCAAGTCCGGTGGTCCCGGTGGTCCCGTCAAGTCCGGTGGTCCCGGTGGTCCCGTCAAGTCCGGTGGTCCAGGTGGTCCCGTCAAGTCCGGTGGTCCCGGTGGTCCCGTCAAGTCCGGTGGTCCAGGTGGTCCCGTCAAGTCCGGTGGTCCCAGTGGTCCCGTCAAGTCCGGTGGTCCCGTCAAGTCCGGTGGTCCCGTCGAGTCCGGTGGTCCCGAGTCCGGTGGTCCCGAGTCCGGTGGTCCCGAGTCCGGTGGTCCCGAGTCCGGTGGTCCCGAGTCCGGTGGTCCCGAGTCCGGTGGTCCCGAGTCCGGTGGTCCCGAGTCCGGTGGTCCCGAGTCCGGTGGTCCCGAGTCCGGTGGTCCCGAGTCCGGTGGTCCCGAAGGCGCCCAGTCCTGTTCCTCAGCCGGCCTTCCAGCCGGCCTCAAGCCATGTTCCTCAGCCGGCCTTCCAGCCGGCCTCAAGCCATGTTCCTCAGCCGGCCTTCCAGCCGGCCTCAAGCCATGTTCCTCAGCCGGCCTTCCAGCCGGCCTCAAGCCATGTTCCTCAGCCGGCCTTCCAGCCGGCCTCAAGCCATGTTCCTCAGCCGGCCTTCCAGCCGGCCTCAAGCCATGTTCCTCAGCCGGCCTTCCAGCCGGCCTCAAGCCATGTTCCTCAGCCGGCCTTCCAGCCGGCCTCAAGCCATGTTCCTCAGCCGGGGACTCCTACAGCCCCTGGGACTTCGCGCTCTCGAGCGCCGCCCCCCAGGGTGTCCCCTAAGTCCCCTGGGACTCCGCGCTTCCGAGCGCCAGGGACAAGAACTGTTCCCCCTTATTCCAATCCCTACGGATTTACCCCCCCGGACTCTTGTGTTCCCCCAATGAACTCTTGTGTTCCCCCACCCCCCCTCCCCTGTTTGTTATTTTTATTATGTCACCCCAACCCATTGATTATTCTTGCCTGTCTGCCCTTGTTGTTTTTTACCATGTTTTGTTGGATGTTGTCCGTTTCCCAGTCAGTCTTGTCTCGTTAGTCTGCTCCTTTGGTGAACGCCAGGGGGCGTTCATTAAAGGGGGGGGTCCTGTCATGATTCTGCCTGCTCTTGTCTTGATTTTCTGGTCTAGGGGCAGAATCATGACAGACCCACGTGTTTTATGTGGAGAGGATCATATTATGGTCAATCAGGACATAATATGCGTTCTCTCCTGTCTCGTCATTTGGCCCTGCCCCTCTCGTTTCTAGTATTGCTCTCCTCCTGTGTCGCATTACCCACACCTGCCTATCGTTATCCCCTTTGTTAGTCTCCCTATATAATACCCTCTTGTCTATTGTCTTGTGCTCGTTCGTTGTACATGTTACCTTGGAAATACTTGTACCTGTATGCTGTACTTGTTACCCCGTCTTGATAGCCTGATTAAGTCTAGTTCTTGTTCCTGTTACATCGTGTTTTTGGTTAGTTAGTTTAGTCTGGTCCTTAGTGTTTATGTTCCTAGGTTAGTTAGTCCGTATCCTGTTTGTACTATTGTTTATCCTGTCTTGTTTCACCCCCTCGTGGGTTTTTGTTTTCTGTTTGAATATATATTAAAGTCTGGTTGACCCCTTCATCACCAACGCTGCCTGCACTTGGGTTCTCCTTACCACGTTCCTGACAACAACCTTGGACCCATTTTTATCTTCTATTGTACGGACACAAAACCAATGAGACAATACTGAAAATATATTAATATTAATAAAAGAGAATAGAGTCATACCGTTTTAAATGACACAAGGCCAAAATTTTATTTTGGGGTGAGCTATCCCTTTAACAGTATGCATCTGTGTCGTATTTGACCCACAAACGCATTCTTAGTCTAGGGTGGAAAACTTCTTCCCACTAATTTCAGTTGTTGGAAAAATAAGACTGAACTTTTAAGGTATTGTTATTTGAAATCAAAACAGAAGTTGAGGCAAAGAGAGGGAGAGAGATTTGCAGGTGTACGGAAAGAAAACCTGCCAGGAAAAAGTTGGAGTGTGGTTTGGACACATGCCACAACTTTGTCTCTGCAGCTGTTCTGGCTCAACAAAGAAGGGCTAAAATCATTGTTCAAGACACACTCTGTGATTTGTCAAAATGTTTTTATTTTCTCAAAATAAGTTGTTTCCACCCACTGGACTCAGAAGATGATACCTTGCGCAGTTATTTACTTCAGCCACAATAACAGGGCCATTGTCGGTTTGCAAACAAACACAGGTGTAAACAAGCCACTTACAGTCTCTAAAAAATGGTTTATGTTTCCCCATGTCACTGACCGTTGACGTTAATGTGTATATAGAAATGTATATGTAAAGTTGAGAAGGAAACGAGAACTCTAAAACTGTATTATGGCCTTACTGAGGTTCTTCAATCAACGTATAAAGAAAGTCTAATAACTTTAAAGTGTTTTGTTGAAAATGATTTTGAATTGCACTATAGCTCCATTGTGACATGCAGTCGTCTCAACGGACCAGGCTAGCTGACGGTTGTTTTGCGGCTATTTGGGTCTAGACAATGAAACGGGTCTCTGGGGGAAATAAATGCTGACTCACACCATCCTTGTTAGCGTGTAGGGACACAGGCATGGCTTTAATCTCTCAATCCATCACCCGATCTGTGATTCCATAATGATCTGCTTTACCGCCTCCGAACACCCACAGCAAGGCTGTGGAACCACGGTATCGCTCAGTGCCAGTTCTTCCACGCTTATGGCCAGAAACAACATGCTTTGGCATCATTAAGTCACGGACTATTTTCATCAGTTCGTTTTTCACAGGTTATTATGGCAGACCTACTTAGAGTTGATGATGAAATCTGCAGTCTTTACCTGATACTTGCAGCGTTCAGACCACATTAGCTGGGGAAAACCCCTGTTTGCTTGCTCTGAATGAGTACTGAATGTGCGGCGGTGTATTTTACACGTGTTGAGGAGAGTAAGCGTCTGCTTTTATCTCCCTGAGGCTTGTTGTCAATTGCAGGTGCAATTTTATGTCAGAAGTGAAATGTGTATTGTAATTTCAGCAGCACCGTGTAATTGCAGTAATATTGTTTTCCAAATGGTTTCCTTGACACGGTTTCCCATCTGTCAATCAACACAACATTTTTTTTTTATGGGGCACCTGTGACCGCCCTAGGCAGAATAAGACTTGTTTTATCTTAGGCAAGATAAAAGAAATGGTCGCAACCTTTGGGATGTTTTAAAGTGTAAATGCTAACTTTAAAAGGCACGATGAATATCTCATTTAGTTTGTTTGCAAAAGTAACACAAAAAGTGTTTTCCAAGTAACAATTATTACTTAACTACCCTAACTTCATCCTGCGCTGCATAGACAGATCGACACGGTGACATTACAGCAACGCGAGAGAATCAAGAGCCGTAGACTTTTAAATCGTGCTCTCGGTACTGGGATGTCATCCGTCAATCGGTCTGCGTTGCACAACGCAACAAGCCTAATAACATGGATTACCTCATCTATCCACACGAAGACATCCTTGACTTTCCCCGCCATCATGTTCATTTGATACCTACTTACTAGTAACCCAACTGTCATCAACAACCAGCTTATGTATGCCAATTGGTGTAACTAGTTACTAAGTAAAGTAAGGGATTACTCTTATTTTTTCTGTAATCTAATTACAGTTACTTCTGATTTAATTGAACTAAATACTGTGCAATGTCATTTTTATGTCATTTCCACTATTGAATATAAGTCTCACTTTAAAATGGATGTAATACCTCACACTTGTAATACTTTGTTTAGGTAATAAGAATGATTTATGCAGTTATTTATTTGAATGAATTAAATAACCCGTTTCGTGTCTATCTTTGAATCAATTTTAATCAATGTTGATATAGAAAGTAATTAGTAATAAGTAATTAAATACTTTGTATTTAAGAGAGTAAGTTGTTAAGTAATCTTATTACACTCTTGAATATGTAATTATCACTAACTTACCCAACACTGATACCGATACAACTGTTAACATTTGTGTGCGCATCCCCAGATACGTTTACATTTAAAAAAATTCTAAAAAGCATGTGGAAAAGTCAGCATAAGCGAGGATCGTTTACGTTTTAAAACGCCATTTTCGTGCGACAACAGGGTAATGTAAACACCACCTCAGTGGTTTTTAGTTCCATACAATGGAAGTCAATGGGGCCCCGAAATGTTTGGCCTCCGACATTCTTCAAAATATCTTCTTTTGTTTTTAACTGCAGAAGAAAGAAAGTCATACAGGTTTGACATGACAAGAGGCAAAGATTTGTATTTTTAATAAACATAGTTACTATAAACTGTAATGTTATGAAAAAGACTTAATCCTTTGGTGTACCACAGAAATAAAAGTAACAGCATACGGGGAACGGGAACTGCGTAAGGGTGAGCAAGTAATCGCAGAATTGCATTATAGTGTGAGCTATTCCTTTAATAAAGGGGGATGGCTGCTATATCCAGTCCTCTCCAGCAACAACAAACCGGCATGTAATGAAAAGTCCTAATGGTTTCCATGGCAACCGTTTATTTTTCTCCATCAATTACAAGAAAGCCAAGGCAAAACAACACTGCCAGTGCATTATTGAATCATGTGACATACACCACATTTTGCACTACGGACAGCGATCTAGATATAACATTGCTTATAGCCTTTGGCTATAAAGCAGTAAATACATCCATGCACCAAAGATACCTTTTGTCTCTGTGATGCTCTTTCCTCACCACATTGTCAATATGTAAACAAAAACTGTGCTTCAAACTGTTTCAATCATTTTGAGTTCGAGCTACATTGACCGGGCTCTCCGCGTACACGTCTGCAGGACTGAACAAGCGTCCCACACAGATGGACTAACAGTATGTGCTTTAGGAAACCTTCGAACATCTCTGCAATCGTGACCATGCACCGCCCTGTGCTGCCGCACAGCTACATTAAGCAGGCTTAGCTGAATGTAGGTGAAAGGTCTCTCTCTCTCTTCCCAACACAACTCTCTGCAGAGGAAAGTGAGGGGGGGGGACTTGGTGGTGTATTCTAAGAAAAAAGGGAAAGAACGATCGTGTCGATTTTAGCACATACTGAAGGCGACTTGACAGGTTTGTCTGTGCAAGGTGAATCGTGAATCGTGGAAGAAAGTGAACTCTAACTGCATTTTAATATGAGGAACACAACCTCACAGAATGAGGATTTCAGTTTTCTATAAAAATCTTTATAGCACCTGCAATAATCCACCCTCGTGTTTGTGTAAACAGAATGAATCCTGAAATGACTGTGGGTTCAACAGCCATCTCATTGATCAAATATACGCATGTGTTGTCTATAATACATCATGAAACCACAATCAAGGATGTTTATCGATGGTGTACATTCTGACATCATAATGCAAACATTCCACAGGATTAATGACTGTCCTGGAGCGCTGGAGGTTTCATAGGTTTTGTTTTAAGTGTGGATTCATTACAACTCTTCAGTTGTTTGTAGCTGAATTCATGTCTGTAGATTACTAAGTGAACTTTAGGTTATACAACATGATTCTAATGCATGAAAGCTAATTGTGTAACATCCCTTTCCTGAAAGCCAAGTATGTCTGAGCAGATGTGGACGGTTTATGTTTAGTTTTTACAGAATAACTTTCACCAGATGCTTAAATGTTACAAAAACATACAGCAGCGTGACTCTTTCTGCCCTTTCTGCATAATCCCTTAACCTTTTGTACCTTTTATACTTTCAATGCCGTTTCTTTACAGCAGTAGACAGCATTGGGTGCCATTCACTCAAGGGAACAGTCTGGAGTCAAATCAGTTTGGCTCTTTTCCTCAGATCAAATCATTCATTATTGCCCGCCACTGACAGCATGTTTCAACACAAGAGAAAGCATGCATTTAGCTGGCTTGTCATTTACTTCAATTCACCAGGCTTGTTCGCAGCTTTTAATTGAATTGCGTCCGCATGGCCAGATGCGAGGTGAAACTGCTTTTGTTTGGTTGGCCCTTTTGATTGTTATTGTTGGGATTTAATTAGCTTGTTTTATTTTTCCAGATTTGAGTGACATGCGGATATGAACGGTAAATGGTTTCTTTTCTCCCAGAACTTTCCTGCGCTCCTGACTTTCATGAGAATGACTCATTTCATTTAGAGCGAGCTCTGACACTGTTGCTAAGGTAACGTCGCCTCTGGTTTCGATTGGCTGAGCTGTATCCAGGCAGTGAGACATGATGAGCATCATTACTGCTCTTTACATCTCGCCATGCTGAGATCTTTGATGTTTTCAAGATGTTTTGTTTTCAAGTCTTTATCATGATGGTACGGTCGGTAGTTTCAGGATGGAGTGTCAATTTAATATGCTACCTAACAACATCATAAGACGGTAATAAGAAAACAAGACACTTAATATGGCTTGTGTTATGAGCTCTGATGATTGAGAACCCTTTGCTATATTTATACCAAAACTAAAATCTATGCATTTGTGGTTTCAGCCAAGGTAATACTGTGATTTTTCTAGATGACTATCAGATTAGAATACCTCTAAGCAAAATGTACAAAAAGAGCATCCAAACAATAAGCATTTATCTTTGACATAATTTTTGCTGTGTAGAAAGAACTCAAGTCCTCGCTCAAGGCTGTTCTGTCATGATTCATAGACATGATATCTGAAAGCTTCTGCTTATAGAAGGCACCTCACATGGTCTGTGAATAATTGCTTCTGTTCTTGTGGGTGTTTTCCATGTAACATAAAAAGAGAATATATTCAAAAGCAAAACAACATAAATGCATCAAAAGAACAAAAAAATGTCAATATGGCTTGTGTGATTTCCCAACTCTGAAGTGATTTTCACAGAAAATATATAACACAGCGGCTCAGAACAACATGAGTATTGACTTAATGTCCATATTTTGTAGAAATGCATTTTAACAGTGCACAGCCGTGGTCACAAATATATAACAAATGCTATCATCTTGCATTGCATGGCATGCATTGAGTTTTAACACCATACTTTTGTCCCATCTGTGTCCTGATTTGGCCTTGCCTGTCGATGTGTAGTAATTACTGTATGTGTTACACAAACAGAGCACCCTTAAATGAGGAGCACCCTCTTGTCCGGTCTGATCTCAATCAATACGAGCTAACAAGCAAAGACGCAAAACTCCAAGCTCCTCGTGTTGTGCCGAAGGTCTCGCTCTCGATTCTCGCCGGTTTAAAGAGATGCTCCGGGACCGGCAGTACACCCACGCTTTCTGTGGGCTGTTGCAGTGCATATTTATGTTCCATTTATGCCTGAAGAGCACCATGAGTCACGGGGGGAGAATGCAAATATGTGGCATAGTAGCCCACACGATCAGTCCTGTTATGGAGAAAGTACAGTACTTTATAACTCGGACATTTGTGTATAATTAAATGGTTTCTTACGAACCTTTCTGCGTGATCTGTCTCTATTCCCACTAAGTGGAGCTGACAGATGGTAGTTTTAACGTTGTAATGTTTAAATACTATGTACACACAATGTTAAGTACAAGCAGTTTATTTTATATGGAAAAATGGTCATAGGCACAATTTGTTTAACATTTAAAGTACCAACAGTACCAACACAATTTCACAGCAAAGACGTAAATATTATATGACTAATCTAATTTCGGCAAATTCCTATGAATTCGTACGATCGCATTCGAACATTTTAGTACAATTTTCTATTGTGTCAGTGATGTTAGATTTGGGGGCGGGGCTTGGGTATTGTTTTTTGTCTAGTAATCGTCTGTTTTTGAATGATTAACAACGTACAAATTCATACGAAGTTTCCACCTCGTAAAATAGCTATGAATACCCGTTCAGTTCAGGTTGTCTCAGCCCATCTCAAAATGTGTTATTTAGATTATATTTTGTTATGTTAATTGTTAACAGAAATTAGAGGTTGTTATAAGCAAGAGGTATTGTAGTTAGTTAAACACCTTTTATGTGACTTAAAAATGTGAAGGATAATGCTTAATGATTTCCATTACAGGTGGAAAGGAGCACATTTGTTTCAATGCTTTGGAACACTTGAGCACTACAAATGAGGCTTTGGGGATACATAAAAGAAAAATAGTTCGGAAAATGCTACTTCGGACCAACACATGTCCTACTTTGATAAGCAGCTGAGGCCCCCAATGACTAAAATCCCCAAAATTCCACAAGAATTGTTTGAATATGCTACAGCGCATGATTTAAAATTGCTACAATACTGTACCTCTGTTAGAGAAAACAGTAGAAAGACTGAAGAGTGCAAAAAGGAATGTTTCACATATCGATTGGTTTAATCTCTAAATCTAATTCAACAGAAGTGATGAGAACCTTCAGGAATCGATTCCTCACACTGGGCTTTCAGACGGAAGCTGTCAGCACGCTGCTCGGCAACCCATGACAGGAAGTGAAAGAAGGTGACGTCCCGGTGGATATCAGCAATCTCAGTCCAGTGTGTGTGTGTGTGTGTGTCAGGCTTATTCACAATCTCAAGGTCAAGGAAAAGAGAAGTGCGTGTGTCTTTCCCCTCACTGGTGAGTCAGCCTTCATTACACACACACACACGCTTCCAGGAGGGTGACAATGCTATGTGTCGCTTTGCCAGAGCACTTAGTATGATGAGCTTGGCTAAACTGTCGTGTGAATGTGTCCAGAAACAGAAAAATTCGGCCTGTCTCAACATAGCACCCCAGATCTTCCAACTCCCAACACATTGCGACGGATTTTTTTAACTTTCTGTCACATTTGAGTTTCATTTACACGTACACTCATTTACATTAAAACTGTCATTTCGTCCTCGTTCTGAGACCAAAAAATAAGCTTAGCTCACAGATCCTCATTACAGTTCACACAAAAATGTTTTGATTCCGAGCGCCCGGCCTCATCTGATTGGTCACAGTTCTATGCTCAAACCTCCCAGTAGTACAAACAGACATTGTAGACCGGCCCATGCGACTCGCTGTTACTATTAGACTTGATAGACGTTTGGGCTGTAAAGCAGGAGAATGGGCTGATAAGTCTGTTTTCTTTTTCGTGCTTCAAGACAATACTCCCATTGAAGCCTGCCAATGAAGATTCATACCATACATGGTTACTGAGAAAGCAGAGGTTACGGGTGGTTGATGTGGGGGATTATTTTAGATATGGATGTAAAATGTTAGGGGGCGAATTCACTGAACAGCTGCAGACAACTCTGTTCACTGCATTCAGCGCAAAAACCACCACGTGCTATCCAGATTGACCAAGATCATTGTGCATTGTGAATATTAACAACAATTAGTTTATCAAATATGAAGAATGACATTACATTCAAGATTATATCAAGACGTGCATTATATTTAAAGGCCAAGCAAAGCATGCTACATTGTGAAAACCTGCTGTAGCCTATCTTCCACATCCTAACACTCAGAACTAAAAATATGCAGTGCAAATTGCATTCAACACAGTTTTTTGGCCTGTTTGCATCATTTCATGATTTGCATAATATCTTTAGTGATTTGGTGCTAAAACAGCGCCGGCAGAGCGTGAGAGTCTAACAAACAGATGGATTCAATAAAAAAAATTTAAAGCCAGGAATATATTTAACCAGGTCATATGACTTGAAGTCTTGACTTTCAACCTTTTTGAACATTTTCTCGAACACAGAACCATACACTATTCAAGAATCTTCATAATCTGCAATGATGACCCGGCCTGCAGTGAGTCTCCAAGCTACAGCATCATTGACTTCCATTGACCTGCTATAGCTGGAGAACAGCATCCATTAACATCTCACAAAACACTGAAAATCTGTGCTTATGGGAATCATGTTCCTTGAGAAAGGCAGACAAAAAGACATCTAGTTCATTAACCAAACATGAAATGCAAATAGCATTTTGTTGGTGTTCTCGGTTCGCTTTGAGGCAAAGTTGCATTCTGAAAATGTAGAATTATACAGTTCAAGTAAAATGAACAAATCGGCGGAACGGAAACAAGACGCAATTTTACTTTTTTCGACATGAAAGCCAAAAGAGTGTTTTGGGAAGCTTAATTGTGTTTTGTGAGTAAACGGCATGTTTTGTTTATATTTCCAGCAGAAAGAAATTTGCTAAGTATCATTTCCCGCAAGTCTCTCCTAGATCAAAGCTTTTGCCGCTAATAGATTAAATTGCCTTAGCCAGCTATCAGTCACTCACTCGCTTTATTTCAAAGACGAGTTTTTCTGTACAGAGTGATAGGGACTGAAAGCCACTTTAAGGAGACTAACGAAAATGTCGAAAATATAGGTTAGTTCCTAGCAGACGTGCCGTTTCATATCTTTTTTTGAGCCTTTTGCAACTATGAGACGAATTTGGGTCAGTAAGAATCCTGCTATACCTTAATATAGAGGTTCCCCCGCCTTCTCTCCACCAGCAGCTTTAAAATATAGATGATGTATTACCGCTGTGAGCTCCCAGAGGCTGTCGAGACCGCCATTGGCTTGGGGGAGGGGAGGCGAAGGCGGTTCCTCGTCCTTTGAAGCTAAGCTCTGCGCATTCGCTGTACGTGATATACGGCTAAACGAAACGATGTAAAAATGGCAACTAAATGAAGTCAAGCCCTTGGAGTCTTAGTTTGACATGAATGTTGTGTGAAGTGTGGTTTGGTTGCTTAAATAAACAGAGAAATGTTTTAATAGCATGAGAAACTGGTATATGTGATAGTGTACAACACAATTTCACAGGAATGTGTATACATTTTACAAGGTGGCTAATTCGTATGAAGTCGTATGATCCTACGTATGGTTTGCTTTCGCGGCATTGATGTTAGGGCTAGGAGCGGGGTCAGGGGAGGAGCTTCTGTTTTGCGTTTTCTGATAATCATACGTTTTTGTTCGAATAAGCCACCTCGTAAATTACTTATGAATGCCTGTGAGATCAGGTTGGAAAGTATTTAAACACGTCACTTTTAACATCTGGAAGCTTGTGAAATGGTTTCTGTAACTCATATGAGTCAATTTTGCAGTGTTGTGCACATTCCAGTTGCAAAAGATTTTGGTAAAGAATGGAAACAGACTGATATCAGTTTAAGTCTAGGACAGCACCACTAATAATGAAGGTAAATACTGGCTTTAAATCTTTGTTTTAGGAAACACAGAGCCTGCTCGCCCACGTGAGTTCTGCTCTAAATGGAGATCGTTCAGGGAGGTCATTCATGAAACATTGCCAGGTTAGGACAGCAAAGTTTCCATTGTGCATACAAGAAAGTCCAAATAAAACCTTCTTCGCAGCTCGCACAACAGATAGATTGAGACATAAGTTGCCAAAATACTTTGTCTGTTTCCTCTTCTCACAGTAATTTAGCTTTTGCAGTGCTTGATCCTCACGACTTAACCATCTGTGGATAGAGTATTCCCATGCCAACTCTCTCAGCCGAACACAATACTGGAGTTGCTTTCATAAGTCACTGACCAAGAATGTTCTTTATAGGGTCATTAGATGATGTCCTTAATTGGTAATAGAGAAAGAATTCAATATGAGTGTAAGTGCACTTGGTATAACTATAAAAGGTCGGCTTTTACATATTTAATCGCCACCAGACAAGGTCTCAAAGACCCAAGATTGACGATTTTGAAATATTTAAAGTATAAGCCAAACTTTATAGGGATGTAAGGGAGAGAAGATTAAAATGTAGCTATATATATATATATATATATATATATATATATATATATATATATATATACAGTACATACATACATACACACACATATATATATACAATAAGAATAAACTAAACAAATAAACTAAATGTTAAAAATTACACATGCTACCTAAAGCTTAACATTTTTTAAAACTAACATAACCCACATGCCCATTTCATGATCACTGTTTGTCATTTTTGATTGTTTGCAAATGTTTTTTTGTATTCAATTCAATTTTATTTATATAGCGCTTTTCACAATGTGCATTGTCCCAAAGCAGCTTTACAGGAGAAAATAATAAAAACTAAAAAACACAAAAAAGGTCAAACACAGCACAATGCATGGTGCTTATAGAATAAGCAAAATTATTCTAGTAAGTAATATCTAATGTCAGCAGTCTCCCGGTGGTTTATTTAGCATATTTTGCATTAAGTGAATGCTTGGCTGTAAAGATGCGTCTTTAATCTAGATTTAAATTGGGAGAGTGTCTCTGATCCTGGAATAATATCAGGAAGGCTATTCCAGAGTTTAGGTGCTGTGTCTGAGAAAGCTCGACCCCCTTTAGTGGATTTAGTTATTCTAGGTGTTATCAAGAGTCCTGCTAAACCCTTTAAGGCTTTATAATTGATTAAAAGAACTTTAAAGTCAATACGATACTTAATGGGTAACCAGTGAAGGGTTGATAGTGATGGTATTTTCTGGACCTGGTTAGAACTCTTGCAGCTGCGTTCTGAACTAACTGTAATATGTTTATTGATGATGCAGGACAACCACTAAGAAGTTTATTACAGTAGTCAAGTCTTGCGGTCACAAATGTATGAATAAGCTTAGATGCGTCAGCAACACATAGAATATTTTGTAATTTGGCAAAATTTCTAAGGTGGAAAAAGGCTGTTTTTGTGACATTTGAGATGTGATTTCAAAATGACATGTGTTGTCTAATATAACGCCTAGATCTTTTACTGTATTTGTTGGAGTAACAGTGCAGCCTTCAATTTGCAGGTTATAATCGGAAATATTCGGCTCACGTGTCTGGCCGATTAGTTGTTTTAGAGGTGGTGGTGTGGAGCTTTGAGCCTGCTAGAATGTGTTATTTGACAGAATGAGTAATCCAGAACCGTATCCCGCGTGGGTAGTTTTAGGGGATGATTTTGTGTGTGTGTGTCTCACTGCAGTATTTTTCCACTTTTTTTCTCTCTCTCTGCTGCCTTCATTTGGACATTTTTTCTTACCTTTTCCTCCAAGGTATCAACACATGACTGTACTGCTAAAACTCCATCTTCTGCGACTTTTCCCATCCTTACAAGTTTTATAAATAAAGCCATGTGAAGAAGTTGACAATAATGAAAAACTCTACTTTCCTCACAGCTTCAGCAAGAATCAGTCATATTTATTCTATGTTTACGAACCTGTGAACCCAATTACCCAGGCTTTTGTGTGCAAGTATCTGTTTGTGTTTGTGTGTGCCTCTCTACCACTCCATGTACTTGGCATATAGTGCAGAGTGGATGCCAAGTAGCTCACGGAGAGAAACGTGCCTGGACAGGCACGGGGAACAGGATGCCTTGTGTTACCCAACACACACATGATGTTCAGGAGCCACAGCATGACATGATCATAATCTGACAAGCACACACACACATACACACTTTCATACATAGACAAATGTGTACTTCCACCCATTTTTCTCCAAATCTATAAAACTCAAGTTAGAATTTCTTATGAATGAATTGCATTCACTGTTGGCGTTGTTTATTTCAATGTGCTGCCTGTTTTTTGCAATGCTTGATTCACATAATTCAAAGCAATTACGCAAATCGTTTATGCGAGTTCAAAATTAGGGGTAGATGTAATTTGCATGGCATCATGCAGGCCATTTCTGAGTGCTCGGAGAACAAACTACTGCAGTCTGACACTTAACTGGATCATTTATTTCAGTACATGTAGTACATGTAAACTGGATGCTGAGTGAAAAACATCCCGCTGGAAAAAACAATAGAAACCATTAAAACAATAGAAACCATCAGAGAAATTCTAATGGTTTCTATTAAAATACCATTATGAACCATCAGCTTTTTCCATTAAAAATGGTTTTGGACATTATTCCAATAGGATTTAATGGTGTTCTATTGCATCAGCCAGATAACATTCCACATATAGAATCTACCACAAACCAGTATACCATTATAGTTTCCATTAAACCTAATACAATTCCATTTTTTTTCATGGACATTTTTTTTTGTTTGTTTTTGCTGAAATTCTACATGCAAAATTGCCACAACTGTTTTTCGTCCGCTGTGTTTAGAATTCCAGCCATTAGGACGGGTTTTTAAGAAACTCAAGCTTGTCTAGACTTCGAACACATCACAAATTCACTGAAACCCACTGAAATCCATTCGGAAAGAGCAGAGGAACAGAACGGATGATACGCTCAATCACCAGAAACCATAACCAAATGAACATGACACAACCACATTAACATTGTCTTCACACTGCAGTTTTAAAGGTAATACATATAATTTTCTATCACTGTCTCTCCTTTTGATCATTTTTAGGTTGGTTTTAAGAAGTCTAAATAATAGTCTTTAGAAATAATCTAAAAATCTCTTTTCACAGTTGCTTGGAAACCTGGTCTCCTTGTTTATTTATTTCTAAATGGTAAAACGCTCTAAAATCAGAAGTAAATCTGAAATGTGAACGCTCGTTGTGCAAACGTGAACTTCTTTCCATGACATCTATGTGAAATCAGAATGTCCTGCAGTGTAAGAACGTTCAAGTTCAAACAGAACGCTTGTAATTTTCATGTCTGTGCTGGCGTCGTGATCTTTGCAGCTCCCAAAGACCCGAAGAGAAGCCGCCACCTTGCCGCAATCAAAATGGCGGGTCAAACGGATTTGTTGATGAGGCATTTGAAAGTTGCACAGATGAGGGTGGAGATAATTGCAAAGGAAGATCAAAGGAAGCGTGGTGAGCTCAGAGATGCTAAGCCCCATGCTGGATTTATCTGTTAGATGCCAGCGCAGAACACCCCCTCCCCCCTCTAAATCATAATTTTAGCATGAACCACTGCTGACTGTTACAGCTGGAATACACTGACGCCATTTAAGATACAGCTGAAATGATCTCTTGTTTGCTGTAAGACATGACAAGCATAGCTTCCCCGATAATTTCCTTTTAAAATGTGGCAATGCCATAGAGATATTTTGTTTAACCAAACTTTAAATATCACCCCAGATCTAAAATCTGTATTACGTCTTCCTTTTTATAAAAATACGTATCATTAAATGTACATACGGGTTCCAGAATGTTAAAGGTAAGCGCTCTGATGTTCATGTTTAGGTTTCAAAAGTAAGCATTCAGTCATTACTTATATTTCTGGCCCAGAAACATCTGTGATAGTCGTAGAAATGACTCATTCGCAAAATTATTTTAAGGTGCAATGTGTCATTTTTGGAGGCTCTATTGACAGAAATGCAATATAATATACATAACGTATAATATACATACATAATGTCTTTGGAGATGAATAAAGACCTTACCTAATGAAGCGTAATCTGTTTTTTTACCTTAGAATGAGCTATTTCTATCTTCATACACCGCAGGTCCCCCTACATTCACCAGTGTTGTAAGGTGCATGTAAATCTAAATCAGCTATAGTGTTTACGGCAATATGGATAAATGTTTAGAATCTGCTGATCATTTAATTGCAGCGCTGGGATGAGTGATGAAGAATTTTGTCACTCTGTAAATACTCATCTGTGATTGCTCAACATTGAAAGCTCTTGAGATAAATCAACAACTGAATGCAAATGTGGTTCTCTTCCCGCTTCTTTAACTTTTATGATGTTATGGTTACAAATATCCAATGAATGGTTGTCACGTGGTTAAACTTTCACCTTGTCATTAATATATAATTTCTAACATCTTTACACACTCGGATTTGCTTTCAGCAAAAGTGAGACTAGATCAGTCAGGGATCTAATGACAGTTCACCTAAGAAAAATTTGAGTCTCAATTTACTCACCCTCGAGTTGTTCCCAGTCTGTATATGTCTTTGTTCAGATGAAGATATAAATATGTTGGGAAGAATGCTTGTAACCAAACAGATTTTGGCCTCCATTGACTGCCATAGTAGGAGAAATGACAATGGTAGTCAAAAGTGCCCCAGAACTGTTTGCTTTCCTACATTCTTCAAAATATCTTCATGTGTGTTCAATAGAACAAGGAAAGTTATAACTCTATCTCTATGGAAGTTTTGAATAGGCTATGCTATGACAATCTCAATTTTTTCCAGCACATTCAGAATTGAACTACAGCATGTAAGCTTTATGAGCCGCAGTGGAAATGTGCCCAAGTGAGCCATAAGCAGAAAAGGAACGAACATCTGGAACAAACAATGTAATTTTAGTCAGGTCTTTATAACTGAGACACTCCTTGAATTGTAATGGACAGAGAAAAACAATGTAAATCCAAGCCTCGCACCCATGCAGACATACATGTATATACAGTAAAAGTGCTATGTCCTATAATGACCAACGCAATATACCAAGACCAGATTGTCATGATTCTCGAGTGGTGAGACACGGAGAGAGGACCCAGGTGCAGACAGCGGGTAAGGGGTTAACATATATAATAAATAAAACAAAGACCCACGTGGGGGTAACATAACAAAACATGACAATATAGTAACATGACAAGACAGGACTATAACTAACTACACTTAAATAAACTCTTGACATTAACTTTTGACATGAACTACAAATAACTAAACTAGAGTACAAGACACAAGAACTCACCACACAAACCACAATGAACCAGCACAAGACAGAAGACACAAGGGCATTAAGTAAGGGAGCAAATCAAGAGGGAAACTGGTGTAGGGCATTATTCAATAACGAGAGGATGGGAACAGAGCCGAGACCTGGAGAGAGCGTATGGAAGGCAATTACAACAATAATTCCCTCTCTCCACATTAAACATGAGGTTCTGTCATGATCCTGCCACTATACCAAGAGAAACATGACATGATGCAGCAGAATCATGACACAGATTGCTTTTATTTAACCTGTACAATACAGCGGTGCAATCCTAGTAAATCATGTTACATGATTTATTTAGGCCTTAATAGTCTCCTCACATATTTCTTATTCAAATTAAATGCATATGCAATAAGGTCAGTCGCAAAAACAGCTGTGCCCATGCCTTTTCAGCGCTAATATTTACAGCGTTGTTTTACGCTAAAAAAGCTCTTTTCGTTACTGGAGGCTGAAAGTTTATCTAGTCCAAAGTGTATGTCTCAAACAAATAGTGAAATAAGAAATATACACCTGTCAACATATTTAAACGTTATGATATATACAGTATATCTTCACGTATTAAAGTTGTATATGTGTGAGGAAGAAAAAGCCCAGGCTCTATACAGACTGTGTGTGGCCAGAAACGTGGACGGCAAACCCTTCTGGTTTCATTTAGTCCATGATTAAGTCGGTTTCTATCAATAGCAAGTTTTCCATAACATTGCCATGCATTTGATCTGGCAGCACTGGGTTGGACAACGTTCAAGACTCAATGAAGCCATAAAGCTGAAGCTAAAATTTCGCAGATCTTACAACTGACAACAGCCTAGAGTGAACCTACCCTTCGAATAGAAACGGCATGAATAGTTTTTAAAAAAGACTTCAACTTTAGTCTTTCCTCAAAATTTTCTATTTGTCAGGGCAGGATTCCTAGACTGGAAACCCGAAGCAATTTTTTTTACATCCACACATATAATCAAGAAACTCAACCAGCCAAATCTGTGCTATTTAATCTGCATTGCATCACTAAGGTTTATTCTATTATAATGTAATACAGACAAAAAGGCATTTTGCCAGTGAAACACTACATATTTAAGCACCCATTTTAAACCCAAGACGGAAAAAGCACGTGTTATTTCTACAGATTAAAGCAGCTAGTCTCACGGATGAGTTCTCAAACTGTTCAAGCGACAGAGTGCCAGACCCCATGATCATTTTCCTTCCTCCGCAATGAGAGGCTTTATCAGACTGATGTCATGAGGGATTTATCCCAGAGTAGTCGCTATAGCTTGAGAAAACTACTCAGATCCCCTTATTCTCTTTCCATTTTCAGTTCACAGGACCCTCAGCTCTCAGCAGGTATTAAGGATAGTCACCCACATCGCTGGATTAGGAGTCGAAATTAGAGTCAGTGACCAACTGCGACATCAAGGCAGCTTGTCATCTTTCTTCTAATAAGCCTGTGTGTTTTTATCCGTAACTCTGCTCTACTTCCCAGAAATCACATCATTTCACATTTCATAAACAAAAAGCACTCATGTGGGGAGAGCAGTGACACTTCTGAGAGCGCCTGGGGACGCCCACGCTGATTCATCCAAACGACTGTTGCAGCGTGTCCTGCCACCTGCCACGAGGCACACACATCTCATCATCTCACTCGCTTATTTGGGTCTTTTAGCATTCTAAAGCCTTGTGTATTCATATTTATGCTGGAAAATCTTTTATGTTCAGGAGAGTTAAAGAGCTGGTGAGTCATAGCTGATTTGGATGGGGGCCTTGCCTGTGGTCATCGTAGCTTTTAGCCAGTCCACCTGTCTGTGGAGAACAAGGGAACAACACAAAAAAAATACAATGGATATATTTGTGTTGCAATGTTGTATTATGTCTATGTTTCAATTACGTCATTTTCTTGTGGTTCAAAAGTTCAGTAAATTGGAACTTGAAATAGTTAACAGATTTTTTACTCAACTAACATTGAGATGATTGAGGATTCACTGAGGCAGTTGAGTTTCTATCCTTTCTAATTGATATTGGAAAGAATTTCCTCTGCCAGTGTGATTTACCCTAACATTGAAAACTTGTTGGCCTGAAAACAACATGTAAATAGAGCAGTCAGGTTTTAGGGGTTAGTTTAGAAAGGGAGATAGAGAAAGGATGAGCACAGAATAGAATAAACACGATTAAACATTATTTTTCTTGGTCTCAAGAACAGACTGAACCATCTATATTTGTGTCTGTCCTTCCAATATTTTATTATGCCATTTATATTGTGCACATCAAGGTTATTTTAATTTACTAAAATTAGAAAAACAAATATGTTTCTGTTTATAGAAACCAAATAAAATAGTGACCTAATTTTGGGGGAAAATCTGAATAAAGGCACAACAATTATAATTATAAATAGACTAAAAGAAAACTAAAATAAATATATTCTTATATAGCAACTGAAAATAATACACAAATAAAATGACTAAACCATTCAACAATATTGCTAAACATTTAACAAAAATGTATACAATATCCAAAAATGTGAAAATGACATCTAATATAAAATATTAATAAAACTAAAACTCTTATAACTGGTGCAATGGTAAAGCCTGACTTGTATATTATGAATATGAGCACAAGTGTATTGTTAATAAACTTTTAACATGTTTTTATAATGCAACTAACTATTATCGATTACAAACTATATTTTTATGCTCTCTATTGTGGAATGACAAATCATTGTTTTGATTTATGACAGCCGACCATTTTATATAACTGCACTGGTATATAAAGTAATATATCAATTAAAAGCTAAACATTTACCTTTTACCTCAAACTGTGTATCTATGTCAAAGCAAGGATCGAAGCAGGTCAAATATTTACCATATGCTGTTACAATTTGACGTCAAAACAACTGAAACCATTGGTCAATGTATTTTTAATTTTCACTTTACTAGAATAAATACTCAGGTAATCGCATGATCAAGATCTTTGCTCTTCTTCCTCATACTTTTGTGGTTGTGTTAAAAAATTGTCCGCCTCAAGCCTGGATGACATTTCAAAGTTAAACAGGAGCAGATGTCTAGTACCACCACCCATCCTACATCATTGCCTGCAATATATTGATTAAAAACAGTGAACTTATTCTGCTTGCTGTGTGTGTGTGTTTAGTATTGAGTTTACTTAGCGGGGCTTCTGTGACTGGAAAACCCAACTCATATCTCAACCCATCCCTTCTCAGTTTCTCAGTTTGTGCAATAATGAAAAATTGACCCGCTGAGAGCATCTAACCACAACGCTCTCCCCAGAGATCCCCCTGCACACGGTAAATTTATGTATCTCACATTGGCAATAGCAGACCGGCGTAATGTTTCTAAAGACAGTAATGAAGATCCATTAGATGCCGGTAGTAATGTTTTTGGAGGGAAAGAGAAGACGTCTATGTAACATTTATACAATGAGACACTTTCATTGTAACAACAGCGCTAGATTAAAATGTCTCGAGAGAAAGTCTTGACCTTCAAACATACTTACTGGTCAGATTTTTTTATAATGACAAGTTACTTTCACAAACAAATGATATACAACGGTCAACGGTTTCATTAAAAGCAAGAGATGTCAGCAATATTCTTACTTGATGTCTCCGACTTCTGCAGATAGAATAAATACATTTCAGCTCACAAAGGAAGGAAACAATGGCAACATTGCAGTTGTACAAAATGTCTCCTAGCAACCAGATTTTTTGCGACAAAGGCTGTGCTGTTGTTTGATTGTCAACAGAGATGTCTCCCAGCAACCAAAATGGATGAATGGTGCTGTGCAATCCAATATTTTTGTTGTAAGTGTATGATTATGAACAGAATACTCCCGATAAGTATTGCAACAACAATGCACATTGAATGATATTTTTATTGTAAAACCTGCAACTTTGTAGCATTTATTACAGATTCATGGAAATTTGACATTTTAGCAAATTGGCATTTATTTGTTATGGATTTGTTCAATTTGTAGGGTGCGGTTAGGGGTGCACCTACTGTATATGCTTGCTTCTTTCTAATAATCATGCAATTTTGTGATTCAAATTGTATGTTTTTTTGTGAGATCATGTTGCATTTTTTACATTTCTTCTCAAAGCTAGATGCATAAAGATACTGTAAAGTCCTGTTTTCATGGTTAAATATAAATGTCTTCGAAATGTTCTGGATCGTGAATCACTGTGAAAGTCTGCTCTTCTTGTTTATGTTTGTTTGTTCTTATCTATATTTAGTGTCTTGCCATGTTCTTTAGTTTGCTCTTAAAATATATGCTGAAATAGGATTTGGAGGCAGAACACACTGGATGTAGTCAACCACATATCTGTATCGGATTTGACGTGATGTATTTCAGGAACTTTAAACCCTCATCTAGTTTATATGCTCTATATTACAGTAAGAGCACGTTTTCTTTTCTCTCTGCTATTGTGCTGCACCGGTTCTTTTATAGTTTCATCTTGCGTCAGGCCGCTTGAAACTTTTCATTAAGCTCTACTCATCCCTTTTTAACAGAAATGTCTAGCTGATGTCAAGCTGAAAATCCATTGCCTACTCTTGACATTTATAAATGAATATATGTTTGACAATTGTTCGATCATTCATTTTTAGGCACAGAACAGAAAGCCTGTTTTTTTATTTTATTTAAGTCTCAAGTTAGGGAGAATCTGTGATCAATTTCTGTTGGTTATCCATTCAATTTTGGAGGACAAAAATGTGACGATGCAAACCTGGAATATTATTTGATGGCTGTCCTGGAAAGACATTAACATATCTGTTTCTCTTCGGTCAATCCAAGACTAAAATGTCTGCATTCAGACATGGCTGTGAAGCGCTCTACCCGTCGATCTATTTCACCAGCCTGCCAGAAATACTTGAGCAAGGACAGTGTAAGAATGTCTGTTTATTTTCCTGTTTCATTGGATTGTAATTAAATATTCAGTGACCTCTGAGAGGAAACGGAGGAGGACAACCGTGCACATACCCCGGAGGCTTCAAACCACGCAGCTCTTAGCAGAAAAATATCTCGCCCGTGTCATCTCTTCATCTGACTGAGAATGTGCTCGGCATATCTGCCTGTGACTGTCTCTCAACCCCACATTCATAGTCGACTCTATTTTGAAGATGAAGATGGAATAAACACCTTTATTTCTCTCTGACCTAAACATGATTTTTATGTAAACCGTGGATTGTTTTCCTCTATTTCTAGAATAGTAAATAATGCCTATAAATTTATAATGCCTAAAAATAGATAAACCGTCTACCAAGACTGCATTTTAGGGCAGCACTTGGTATTTTCAACAATCGTGTCATGACTACACAAATTCTCATAACCCATAAATGCTCACTTACTTAAATGGCAATTGATTACTCGGTTTCGAAATAACTGTTTGTGTTTATATTATATGTGTGTGGCATATATATATATATATATATATATATATATATATATATATGTATATATAAATGCACACACATACTGTACATACATGTGTATATACAACAATGTTTGGTATATACTGTAAGTATGATTTACATCATGAATGAATATTAGGGCTGTCAAACGATTAATCCCTTTTAATCTCATCCAGAATAAAATTTGCATTTACACAATATATGTGTGTGTACTGTGCATATTAACTTTGTATTAATAAACACATACACGTACATGCATATATATAAGAACAATATTAAGTTTTTAAATAAATAAACATTTCAATATCATTTTAATTATTGGTAGATATGAATAAATACATCACAATATTTTCTATATACAGTATATATATTTTTACATGTTTATAAATACAAAATTAATATGCACAGTGCACAAACATATACTATGCAAACACAAGCTTTTATTCTGGATGTGATTAAGTGTGATTAATCCTTTGACAGCCCTATTAAATATAAATATGTTACTCTATATGTAGTCTATGTTTGAGTATTTATATATCGTATAAATATACACACCACACACACATTATATAACCACAAATAGTTAATTTGAAATCGATTAATCGTGATTAATTCTTTCAGAATCTTTCAGACCCCAAACGGTTTGCAATGTGTACATATCATAATTTAATTGTTAACGAACGTTTGTGACAGTTGCATATCAGCCTGTGGAGGCACACCAAGCATTGCCTTTTTATTGACCATTTCATTGGACATGCTTACCTGGACTGTTGTGTTCCATTCCGTTCTGTTTGTCTGTATCTATCTATCTATCTGTCTGTCTGTCTGTCTGTCTGTCTGTCTGTCTGTCTGTCTATCTCTCTCTCTCTCTCTCTCTCTCTCTCTCTCTATCATCCATCCATCCAACCATCCATCTATCATCTCTATCTAGGATCACTAGTGAACATATGCAACAAAAGTGGTTGTTCCTCTCATTCTGTCAGTCTCTGACATTCTGGTTGAACTGTGACATTTATCTATCTCTGTGCTATCACACAACGGACACATCTGTCTGCTGCAGTCTCCTCTGACCTCTGATAACATCACCCATTGATAAAGCCAACAAATTAATCCACACAAAAGATGCCCGGCTCTGCATATACAGTCAGTTATTCAGACTGAAAGGTCTGGCAAAGCAGCACACGCCTTCCTTTTTGTTTTTTCCAGCACGCAACATGAGACAAGTGGGGTATTTTTATACTGCTTTGGCTCTATCCTCTGGAGCAGATGAAGCTTCATTTATAATTCATGCACAGCCTGCAGATGAAACAGAATCATCCCTGCTTTTGAGGTCACACAATTTTTCACCATGAGCATTGTTTCAAGGGAGAAATCAAAACCCCAACAGACTATATATTGGTGTCCGATTGCACCCCGGATTTACATTTGAGTCTTACGTAAGACATAAAAGAATGTCAGAATGTATTTGTTGTCTCACAGCTCAGCCGGTCTCCTGTCTATCTTCACATACTCATCTCCTTCACACACACAAGATAAGTGATGGCCAGTTCCTCTCATGGTGACATAAATCAACTTGAAGAAAGCCCTCGGAGAACTGGACGTGGTGAGCACTCTTTAGATGAGACTTCCTCCTGACAGTTGGAACTGCCACAATTGGACATGCTGAATATATTGGGGTGTTATATGATCTGAGACCAGCGAGACAGCTTAAAAGTGTTTGTTGTTTATGTATGGGGCTGCAGAGATGATCAAGGTCCCCGTTTAACGTTCTTACTGGCATAAGCCAAAGTACATAAGTCATACTCTCTGGACCTTGCTGTTTATTTTGGCAGTTTTATGGCTTTGGCAACCAAAATAGATCCTGATGAACATTCCGTTTTTTATATAGGCTATGAGTTTTACTAACCAATAAAGTCCAAATAAGTTAAAGCATACTTCTTTTTGCTGTGCTACTCTTATATTGTTTTTCTGAGTAAACACGTCGTGAAAAGAATTTCAACTTTTATGCGCAGTCTCGAAACCCTGGCATTCTAAGCTGCTTCTTGCGTTAGATGTAAAGACACGTTTTCTGTAAATGAACGGCCCCTTAAAGGTGCAGTGTGTAATTTGTGGAGGAGCTATTGATAGAAATGCAGTATAGTATACATAACTACTGTGTGTCGTCAGAGGTGTATAAAGATCTTACATAATGAAGCATTATGTTTTTATTACCTTAGAATTAGGTATTTCTATATACATACACCACGGGTCCCCTTGCATAGAAGTCGCCATGTTGTTTCTACAGTAGCCCTAAACGGACAAACTGCTCTACTGAGTGTGTTTCATAAAAATGTTATCTGAATATGTAGAAACGAAAACTTGATGACATCTTTGTCTTGTATCAGCCATCGTAGTGCTTCTAAATGGAGGGGGAGGGGTGGAATGAGCCTAGATGCGCTAAAATCTCCACATTGCTCCTTCAAACCGCTTACTACAAATAACTTACAACTTTTACAAAATGGCAATTCAATATTCTATCCACAATAAGGACAAAACTGCTGTGTGTCATTATGTAATCAAGAGAGATTTGAATAAGTTTTAATGTACTCGCATGTAGAATTTAAGTTAGATTTTACTGTGGCCAGGGCTACCAGTTAAAACCAAGAGTTGGAAATAGAAATGGTAACCAAGAGATCAACAAAATTTTGAAGGCAACTTATTGCGTAACATATCAATATCCTAGATCCATGTTTGCATCCCTGTCATAGGACTACACACATTAAAACCCTTTTTCAAAATGAAAAGGGAAATCATTTTCACATAACATTTATAACTGAAATGTAGTTCACAGTCTCATTGTCTCAACAGTTCTTCACACGTACACATGAAAAGTTGCAGCTTTGGAAGAAAGAGTAAGGAGGGTTTTTAATTGAGCAGCCGCATGGGAGCTCACACACTCTCAGATCCAGCTTAACTAGGTCAGCACAGCGTCGCCATCTGCGGAGATTTCGGTTTGCATATAGACAAAGTTGTGTTCTACCGCATATCTCCAGTTACAGACTAAAGGAAACTTCACTTCAAGCTGGCTACGACAGGGTAGAAAACTATTATGATCCAATGAATTCACACTCTCTCTGAGGTTTCCTCCATATTCATAGTGTGCCGTACTGTCATCGCTGATGTCCTCTTAAATTCCCACCGGAGCTGCAGCCGCAGTCAATGTTTATCTGGGCTTATTGTGGCCTCCAAACTGAAGTATGCAAACAGCAAGAAGTCGGAATCTTTCAGGCATGAAATTACCAGTCTTCCCCATGCAGCTTAGTCAGCAGCTAACAGGAAGTGTAAGCTGGAGGCTAGTATAAATGCTTCATTTTAAACCTTGGGTACCGTGGTTACTTTTGCGACAGATATTGTGAGAGCTGCTTGCTAGGCTTGATGAAAAACGAATGACAGTATGATCGAATAACATGGCCCCAAACTGTATCATTATTAATATGGAGTCAGACTAGAGGCAGCTAAAACTTTCGGAGTAAACACAAGAAATGTTTAGTATTGTGTAATATTTGTGTTTTTTTCCACCAATGATGTAATTTACAGTATTGTTGTTTATTGAGCCACTTGTTGCATTGTTTGCTGCAAACAAACATTAAAACAGAACAAACAATAATGTTCAACACTGTTCAAATTGCTTAATTTTCATCACAAGTTCCACTGACAAACAACTTTAAAGGACAGTTCACCCCAAAATTTTACATTTCTTAAGATTATGTTATTTCAACCCTGTATGACTTTTGTTTTTCTGCAGAACACAAAAAAATATTTTGAACAATGTTGGTAACCAAACAACACCCCGTTAACATTGTATGTATTGTATTGTATGAGACATTTCTCAAAATATCTTCTTTTGTGTTCTACAGAAGTCATATTGGATACATTCTGTAACCTTGGCATGTTGAATTGAAATTTCAAAGGCATTTTCTTCTGAATGGCACACCGCTCTGCTTAAGCACTAATGTAACGGTTTTAAGAGCTAAAAGTCAGTATGCACAGAACACCATAGACTAGTATAACACACACACCAGAAGTCTCCCCTCATTATGGCCAAAGCCAGACGTCTACGAGCAGAGCGCTTCATTTCAATCTTGATTCTCCATCGTCTCTGTGATGGACAAGGAGGGGAGCTGACCCTTCTGCCCCCTTTCAAAGATAATGGGATCAGGAAAAGTATGGAGTTTGCCCCTCCCCCTCTACAATTTGTGCATCACACCCCACAAGTTTCCCGAGTGCCTCCATTTCTCAATGCCTACAGTCAGAACAGAGGGCATTTTGCATAATGGAAAAAGCCCCTTGAATCCCGCCATATGGGTCCACACCAAGATTCTTCTCAAGGCTGCTTTGATGTTTTAACATGCAAAATCTTCTTCCTGCCAAATGGGCAACTTTAACATAAATATGTGCTGGAATTGCATAATACTGGAAGTGTGTACATTACACACGTGCTTGTGTAACAGAGCAGTTCGATCAGACAAAGAGCTTGAGGACCCTATAATAAATGTTTATTATATTGATTAAAAAAAGGAAAATAAAGACAGTAAAGTGACAATTTTAGACCTGTGGTTCTCAACTGGTTTTGTTCCACGACCCAGATTTGACATTGTACATTAAATGTCTTCGAAACATTGAAATGATTGAATATAAACCCCATAGTTCAACAATATACAATGTTGATCAAATAAAGTAACGAATCTAACTAAACCAAGTCAAGTTTTGCTTCGATGTGTAACAACCTTTGCCCTACCACCGGCTACACCCCCCTGCATCAGCGCTGCATTTCTATCTTCCCTTTTCACTTTCACCACACGTTTGATCACACACAACATTACCCAGAATCCCTTGCACTTCCCGCCATTGTAGATTAGTTTGCACCTGCACCTGCACATCATTTATCTGATTATTTAAGTTTCCCCTCATGGTTTACATATTGTCGGCTATTGATGTTATTGTGACTATTTATTTTTGGAACATTGGTGACATGTGAGATTTATATACATTTTTGAAGAGCTGTTATTCCTGGATTTGCCCGTTTTTGGCACTACCTTATTTTTGCCATGTTTTTGACTTCTCTGTTGTGTTCATTCCTGCTGTGAACCCATTAAACCCCTATTCGTTGTGTGCTAGTTTCGGTTACTTAAGTCATTCTGAAACCTTGTATCCATATTTCGTGATTTTCTTGTCAATCATTTGATCATTTGAAAAGTAGTGTTTTCCATTTCCATTATAGTGAATTTGGACATCAGAAGGACAGCGATGGTACGTCGCTTTGTTTGTGATCTATATTGGAATAATGTGGCTAATTGTAAAGTTGCCACAAATAAACAGCTATCTAATTAATATGCAATATTCTACAAAATGTGAAGACACTTATAGGTTACATGTGGGTCTAATGACGAGGGTGGAACAAAAGGCCTCCAGCTGTGAGTTTTCTAACTCTTGATTGGTTACTTAGCCGAGTGGATCTAAAGTGCGTCTCCATGTGTATAGGTAATGACTTCCTTATTCTTGATGAGTTACATTAGTATGGAAATCAGCAATTAGAAAAGGACATGTTTGTTGTCCTTATTGTTTACATTTAAAGAGATAATGAACTGAATAAACTGAATGTATTAAAACAATGAAAGAAAGAGCAAAACAGGAAAACAATTAGCTTTCTTTTTTTACTGCGAATGCATGCAACGGCTCTTTTCATTTCACAGGATTCATAGGGTTTTCAATGGGCAGTGTCACACCTTGATCGAATCTGCCTGCCCCATTATCATAGACTTTGAGGTGAGCTTTGAAGAGCAATTATCAACCAGATCAAGCAGTGGCGAGCATCACAGCATTTCAGCTTCACTGAACAAAACATAAAAGGTCTGTTTTTCACCGAATTAAATATAGCCTGAAACAGGGGTTCCAGAGACCCTGTACTGGGCCTCTTGATGTATTGGCGTTTCTGGCAGACTCCGGTGCTTGCTGATGGAGTGAGAAAACAACCCCAAAAGACTGGAATGTTGAGCCCCAGTGTGCCTAATTGATTGGAATTCTGTTGACCATGTGTGTCTACACAGAGCCGGCAGAAGTAAGTCGTGTTAAATCCCATTCCAGGACCTGTGTCAGCCCACGGCTTTGGACGGGCTACAGCATCTGGAAATGAAAAATCACTGTTCTCCTTCATATCTGTTTTCGAGATTCTGCTGGCATTGACTGCTGTCAAAGAAGACGAGAGCATCTAGAGCATTTCAGTGTGTTTGAAAATGCCCAGTGGCCATTTTGTCAGTATAAACATGAATGAATTACATCATTTTGTAATTTAGGTTCATAGTGACTTAATTACTTTTTAATCTTTAATGTTGTTATAAAATATACTATTGATAGGTAGACCTACAGACAAACAGACGGGTATGGATGAACGTGAATAAAGCAGTTATTATCCACAGAAACCATTGTGTATTCATAAAAACTGATTGTGGATTCAGACCTGGTTTCACAAAATGTCAATAACTCCTCTGCGTAATGCATGTAGATGTGTGGAGAAGTCTTATGGTAGTGGGCAGAAATGACCTTCTGTAGTCGTCCCTGTTGCATTTTAGTTGGATCAGCCTACTGTTAAACATGGATTTATTCCAACAAGCATGGCATAGAGGGGGCGGCGGAAGATGATGTTTTTAAGGATAGTCAACAGATGTATTGTACTTACTGTATATATGAAGTATATCAGGATATCATCTGAAATTGTCCATGTTTGCCATATCTGCATTGCCACATATTAATGAAAACAACATAATTTCATAAAATATTCTATATGCTGTTTGGTGATTTACCATAAAACACCACTTCTTAAAAGATTTTGTGCGCATGTGATACAACAATCATTCCCATTAGCGTCTATGGAAAGCAGAACGATTTCATTAATACATATTATTAAATATTTGATATTTTGGATCACCTAAAGGGGATCGCTTTTGGGTCTGGTCTTCGGCCTCGGAACGCTTGGAACAATTGCCATTTATGAATAGCATCTGTAGCCGTATCTGCCTGTTATGTGTCTTGTTTGACATTGTATAATATACAAACTATTACGTTTTGGGGTTGGGGTATGTGCTTAAATGCTTCTAAATTGTGTAAACGAAATAATAAACGTAAACAAAACACAACGACTGAATAACTTAACCATCACACTCTACACGTCATGATGGAAAAATTACACCACAATAAATAGTAGAATTTTGTTGCATCACTGCACGCATTGCTGTCCACTTAAGTTAATGGGAAGGATATGCGTATCGTAAATTGGACTTGGGCGTGTGCATTGTACGCATTCGAAAAGCATAAAGTCGTGTCATTTATATACAGATTGATGAGATCAGGTTGGCAAAATATACTTACACACCCCTCCTCACTCTGTCTGTGGTAACAGGCTGACAAAAGCCAGGTGAAAAAGTTCTTTGTTAAGAGAAATTCGTTATTCGACAGTTTTATTCTGGAAACATTAGCTGTTTTTGGAATCTTCACATAAATAGGCTTCCCAGTTCGTTTCTGGTCATGATCACAGAAGTAGGTCAGTGATAATCTTGGTCTGGTATGACATGACATATATCTTGTGGCCAGTTCTAGAAGATATAACAGACAAAATGTTTATTAAAGCTGCAATCTGTAACTTTTTCCACTTTATCGCCATCTCTGTTTGAAACACAAAATTGCACGTTACTGTACAAACTTATCTTTACGTAGGTTGAAATGAAATGACGTCATACTGATTGCCTGCAAAATTATTCCTTACAGTTAAATTATAAATGATTATTACAAGCTGACGATCGCAACTGACGAAAATTTTATTGTATTATGTGTGCTCAATAACTAATTTTTGTTTATTTATAAAAAATTCACAGATTGTAGCTTTAAAGAGTAACTCACACTGATACAACAAATGCCACAAAACACTTGTTTATTCTAAATTATGACGCCAGTATTTGTAAGAATAGCGTGAATGAACATTAATTGTGTACACATCCTTTATTTGAACTGTCCCATCGAAATTGAAAATAGTTTTCTAGTAAAACTTCACAAGCTTGTGAAATGTCAAGGTCGCGCTAACAATTGCCCATGTTTAAACCAACACCTAAGCCACACATTTTACCGTCACATGGGCTTTGAGAACTAGGAGTGATTTTTTATCTGCAAGTTTTGGTTGCTGTGAAGTGACTGATCTGGCACCCTGAGGCAAAACACCCGCCACAGGATTATTAGACTAGTCAAAATGATACCACATGTAAAATGTGAAGGTCACAAACTACTGCCAAATACTGCTACACACACGGCCGGCTAAAACAAAAGCATCCTTTACCCCTCATCTAATTTTTTATCTGTAACCGTTCCTTAAACACAGTTGATCTGCTTTTAGCAGATAGCTGGTCTGAGAGCACCAGAGTAATATACAAACCAATGATGATGTCAGCTTGTTATTGACTTTCCAAGTCTGAATGACTGAGCAAAGGAGAGGGGGTGGGGTGGAATCTATTGCAGGCAATGCCCAGCCAGGCAAAAATGAGTTGACAAGCTAGTGTGGGGGATGGGTGGGATTCTGCAGAGTCTCACAGCCCCAGACATAATCTCTAACTGTAGCTGCGCTGCTTTTCTGTAGTTTACAACGGCCCATTTTCTGATGTAAACTCGATTAGAAAGGCAAGAAGCAGCTGCCATTACGGACAGGGAATAGCTACAGTATATGCATTTATTGATATAAATCTAGAAATAAAAAATAAATTGATGTATTGTTTTACTTCTAAGGAAGACCAGAAAGAAAACATTGGTTGAAGGGGGTAAAAACTGGGTTTGGAAAATGAAAAATTACGCAAGGTTTTTCAACAGGAAATACCATTCAGTGTCTGCCAAAACCGCAGGCCTGCCTAAGACAGTATAAATAACAGGAGGGAAGGGGTGGAGACAATCTTATATTTCTGCCCAGCCCCCCCCCACACACACACACACACACAGCTATTACACATGCCAGCCATTCTGAGTAACTTATGGCCGATAGGGGTGCAATTCTTACTGTTACATTAACTCAATACATCTTTGAAATGGTGCAAGTGAGTGTTTGAGTGGATTTTTTCCCCGATGGCGTTTTGTGTTACAGCCATTTGCGAGGGTTTGAAAAGACTGCACCAACTGATGCAGTAATATGATGGTGCATAATTATAATAGACTTTCATTAATTAATTTATATAATGTGTATGTATAGTAGCCATTGGATATATGTATAATCTGATATAATAATATAAATAAACGTGTTAACTAATTATAATAACAATTATTATTTAGGTTAAGGAATAGACAATAATGTTTAAAAACACTTTATTTTATTGTTTTTTTGTGCATTAGCTTCCTTAAGAGGTATTTGTGTTCTAAAGTCAACCGAAATGGCCATTAGTGTGTAATAGAGTAATAGAGTTTATTATCAAAATATAGTTTTTTTTCTTATCTCTGTTTGTCTTTTCTCTCAGTAATAGTGAACCGTAGTTCCCAAGAATAACTTCTACTTGATTTCCCCTTTGTAGAATTTTGTGTCAATGTGCTTTTATATATATTTATAAGGTGCATGTACATACAAAATCATTGTAGAAAAGTGTAACCTCAATTCACAACAGTAAGCTTTTACTAAAGATTTACCATTCAGCTGCCGGGTAGAACTTTGAGGGAAATGGCGTTCTTATGTACATACAATATATGTACACATTTATAGATCGCATATCACAGGCCTATACAGCAGTATTGGATACGTCGTATCTTCGAAGAGAATTTTGTTTGATCAAATTTATAAAAGAGAGGTTCAACTATACGATTATTTCGATTATAAAACACGAGGTGCTAGAGGTGGGATTAGTGGGGACAGTGGGACGGACTACAGCACGAGCAAGCAACACACATCACATTAATCCCTTCATGTTTTGTACATTATGCACTTACATTCCAATTGCCAACAAAACAGACGTATGATTTAGTTTGACTTACCATGTGCAGGTCATGTCCTTAGCACTGCGCTATCTATCAGTTTCAAACGATCTCCAAAACTTGCATTATATCCACCGTTGATGTAACATTCATCACTGAAATGCTGTGAACAAACAGACACACCTAATGTTCACCATTGCATGAGTAACGAGCTGGAACGCAGCCTATCTTGATGCAGGGCAGGTAATCTTGATGGTAAGCAGGTCCCGCTCGTCGGTTGGCTCGTGGGCAGGCTCTTTCTTTCGCCTTGCCGTGCTTTTCCGGGAGAATGGCCAATAAAAGGAATTAAAAAGGGTGATTTTTGTAAACTGTATACTGCTCGTGGCACAGTTAACTAATCGGACGCTTCAATTGTATTGATCTTTTGTGACTTTTGATATATTATTCAAACTTTTAATATGGCTTGTGCAAGTAATCGTAACAACATCTGTTGCAACACACACACCATTCATTCAAACAGCTTTTTAGGTCCAAACACGCATTTTATTTATAGATACTCCTGAGCAGCACACCTACACGCAGTTTGTTTAAGATTCACTAATCTTTCATGCTGCCCACATTGTATACACTAGCAGCCTATAGAACCGTAAGCAGAGCTCTGCACTACACACTGACACCCGTCCTCTCCCTGCTTTGTTCCCAACAGCTTACAAAAGAGCATCTTTTGTGACACGCTCTGAACAATCGAGCTTGATCCGGCCTCCCTGTCTTTCTTTCCCCCTTGAATGTTGTGAAATTTATCAGTGTCCCCAGTGAGGGAAGACCAGATGGCTGCCGTGCTCTTGTTTTCAAGGCTTCGGATGTAGCTTTGTGAACTAGTGCAGCCATTAAAATCTTAGTCATGGGAGTGAGTCCCAGTATCCATCTTGTTCTTTGTAGGTTCACAGCTGGATCCATGATCGACTAATTCATTTTCATTATGGCGGACACTCGATATATGTATGTGGATGTTTTGCATGTTGGGTTTTTAGTGTAATGGACATATGGTGCACTGGTGAGCAGGATGTTTTTTTTGTTTAACAAACAATGACATTCAATGATTGGTAATTTTATAGAAATGTGAATATCTTATAATAAGACATAAAGAATGATTTAAAAGTAAAAATGTAGTGGGCATTTAAATGTTTGAATGTTATTGATTTCAAATTGAGGTTTTTTTGCCTGTAAAATCGTTTCATTTATTCAGACACAACCACATGAACCAATGTCAGGAAATTGGAGGGAAGGAGGGTCTTTCTGTTCAAGGTTCTTACACACTTCGAGGTTTGATAAGATTACAGCCAAACGGACACTAACACTCCATTCTGAACACAATGATTGTCTAGGACACAGAGGGATAGAATAACACAGAAGTGTTATTGAGGGAAAATAACAACATTGATGCTATTACAGCAAAATCCATGTTACTTCTGGCCAAGTGATTAATAAAATAATGATAGAATTATGTCATTTGTAATTTATTGAAAAGCTATGCCCCTCCCCCACATGGTGTAACAAACAGATTTAAATATGAGTATTTTCTACATTTAATTTTAAGAAGCAAAGAATACATAATAAAACGTGTTTATAGTCATACAACGTTGTTATTTTTTGTTTGTTTACCTATCTTTAAATAAACACTTTAACTACAAGTGTTACTTGATAACACACCTTTAAGCAAACATAAAATGATTAAAAAAAATATATTCCTTTTTTTCACAATTTTATCCGAATCCGTTTGTATCTTATATAAAATCCTGTCAATGTATGTAATACTCCTCCCACCGAAACTAATTTCAGCACAGTCACGTACATTATCGAAGCGATAATACTCGCTTAAATAATACACATATTCCTCGGCGCTGGATAAATGTCGATTTCGACGGAACAAACGCGAATGTTATAGCGATGTCTGCGTTTCTCCTTCAGTTTCAACAAAGCTGCAGAGACAACCGCCCAGGCCTCCCCCATTTTCGCCTGGAAAGTCACCTCTCCAGTGTTTGAGTGTCTGAAGCCGTTGGCTGGTTCTGAACCGTTTGGCTCTTTCTCCACTAGCAAACAGCCCCACAATGCACCTCAATCGCTCTTAAATCTAGTTTTTAAACGTTTTTATTCCGCTCTGCGCCTATGCGAACGGGACCGGACGCTTATTTGGGGATTTATCTGACGACCTGTCGCCTCAAAGCAGCTTTATAACGCTTTGTTTGGGCACTATTTCACAAAATAACCGGGGAGGAGGAAATTCCACACGAGCAGTGAAAGGCACCCCTCGCGCTCATCCGGGTTTAAAGTAAGTGTTTTTGTTCATTTTTAACCATTATATCGATAATACGTCATCAGTGGGGTGTTTATATAGCACTCGGCGTTTTTATAATAATGTATAACGATTTATAATTCGGCAAGGGCATTTATTTGAGAGGATATGGCTGGGTGGGGGATGGGCAGTAGTGTGTGTGTGTGTGTGTGAGCGAGTGCGCGCACGCGGGCGTGTGTATGTGTGTGCGTAAATGCAGCAACATTTCAGTGTTTGATAGTTTTGTGTACACAAACTATAATTTCATTAGACACCTATTTATAATATCAACAGCAAGTCAATTATAAATTAGTTTACATAGTTTTTGGTGTTTAAAATGATTGGTGTATTTTATCATGGTTCAATATCAGTGTGACACCAGAGCTGTTTAGCTGTCAGTCTGAATCTAGATTTGATCAAAGTTATCTACTTTCTGCTATTTTAGGGAGGTGATGCTTCCCTTTAAAAGCACATGCACTTATTTATTTGATATACACACTGAAGGCTTTTTAATGAATAACATCGAATGTGAATTACAGTCTGTGTTTATTTAAAGACTGTATAGCAGGAGAAACACATGACAGTGTCATGGGCAATGCACTAACTCTAGAATAAGAGTGGGGGAGGGGAGATCAACTCGCACAGTGTTAAATAGACAAACTGCTTGTTTGAATAACAGTCCCTTGAATGTATAATCATTTGCATAAAATGTGTTATTTCTTTTTAATTAAATGTACTACATCATCATCACATCATTAACAAGTGAAATGCATGTCACTACAACAACCATTAAAAGTCAAGATATAATATGAATGAATAGATTTGTTTATTATACATTTGTTCGGTGTAAAAGCAATGCTGTATGACTGACTGGACAGAGAATGAGAAGTAATAGTGATGTTTGTATGACAGTATTTACTAGTGTTTAGTGTGCTATGGGGGATGGGCAGCAGTAGTGTGTGTGTGTGTGTGTGTGTGTGTGTGTGTAATCTGAAGGCCATGTGTGTTGGGAAACTCCCGTTGTGAGAGTCTGCATGTAACCTACTTTACTACCACAAACCTAAAACATTGTTTATTTGTTTTTGCGATGGGTAAGGTTAAGCATCGTTTCCTTTAAAAACATGTCAAAAATATCCCTATAACACAACTGTAAGGAATATGATGACTTAATCTTAATTCGTATTATTATTTAGATCATGAATTGGATTCTTTAAGATTGCGTAAGTGAATCATGTAACATCCAAAGTCTCTGTTGCCTTTGTTTGAAATCTGCGTCTTTCCCTAAGTGGAAGAGTGGCACAGTTATGTAACTTGTGCCTGAGAGTGGATTGGATTGGAGCAAGACGTGGGGGATGGGAGATGCATATCTGATCTATTACGCTTTTTTCTCGTCTGTTTTTCCCTTCCGCTCTCCCTCGTCGGGCAGCATCGTAGTGGTCCAGCTGACGTGTTGAAACGTGACATTTGTGTGCTCGGTTGCAGTGCAGCCGCCGCATTGACCCTGTTTCCGTAGAGCCCCAAGGTTGTGTGCTAGACATGAGATGGGCAGATGGTGGTGTGGGCTTGAAAATGCCGGCCTGGGCTTTCTTGAACAAGGCCTGTCTTATTTTTTTGCACGGTCATCGAGGAATGCTGTTGCTGTAACTGTTGTCTTGTTATGCAATGGACGCATGCTCGATGCAGTATTAAAGCCTTCATTTATTATAAACGGAAGCATGTATCTCGGAAAGTTGATTTTGAATTTTACGTAAATGAACAACTTTGTGTTTTTGGCTTTTTGTCTGTAAGACTGTGATCTTAATCTTGTTTGAACTGTAGCCGTTTTCCTGTGGTTGGCCGCACACAGTGATCACATCAAATAAGTAGGGCAGCTGGTAAACAAACTAGAGCGAGATATTTGCGATCTTGGTGGCATTGTTTATTACATTAACATTTGTAGTAAAACATGTGAGAAGACTATGTTTGCATTATTCAGTGTACTTTGAATGAAAGACTATGTCTACTGATCTGTCGATCACTCGCTGGGTATGAAGATACATTGTACTACATCAGTATATACTGTATAATGCAAAATGTGAAGTATCTTTTTGAATGCTTTATGAAATAAAATATACGATAGGAAACTCTTTGACAGTAATAATAGGTACGCTATGTCATCCGAAAGGCAGATACGTGGATTGAGTCTGTTTCGTCTACAGTTCTTTGTGTACAGTAGTGTTATCATACGCTTTATGAGATCTAGAGCATACATTGTATTTTGAATGTTTCACTAGCGCACGGTTTATGATGGTTTATCAGTGTGTCTGACTGAATTTCATTAAAATACCATAATGTTTTTAGTAAATGTGGAATACAATACAAGACTTTTGAAATCTGAACAGATTTTTTTAAACTAGACATCATACACTTGCAGACTTTTTGAAAGTGTCAGATAGAAACGCACTCACTGATCAAATCTGCGGACTGGCACAGACTGAAAATCTAGGCGAAATCTGACCGAAAGTCTTGTAGTGTATTTTAGCCTTAAGAGTGCGTGTTTCTCCACCTTTTAAAAATGTTTGACATTAGGGTTGATAGATGATGCCATCGTATAATTTTCATCACGTGACTCTCGTTGCTCTGTGCTGAAAACCACATTGTAAACAAATATGAACATGGTTAAAGGGGCATAGAAGCTTGCGATGTGCCTGAGATCACACTTACCAGGTGTAAATGGACCCAAAGAAGCGTTCATAATACAGCAACTCCGTGACGACAAAGAGAAATCGCATATAGCCGCTCTGTCTGTATTGTGATTTTGGCCGGTGATGTTGCGTTTATAAATAAGGATTTAGCAGCAGTTAAAGTGACTGCTGATGGAATTCAGTTATAAAATACAGTTTAATGTGAAAGATCAGAGAGTAGAAGCAAAACAGATATCTGGTGCCAACACTAGTCAACGTGTGATGACATCACAAATATGCTAATTTGTTTGTGACGTCACCAGCGTCACAGGTCTCTCAAAATCCTGTGGGAAACACTGAGTGAGTACAGTACGGTTAGGAACGGCAAACCCTGATCCAGTGTGGGTTTCCACTGCCAACGGTTCCCTCACTTGTGAGACGTGGTTTTCGTTTAAAAAAGTGGCCTGTATCACACGCAAGTGACTATTCTTTCTTTGTCAACCAATCAACATTCTGCAGTAGGGTACAGAAACATGATTAATTCGAATACGATAATATGTGAGGCAGACGCGAAGCTTTGTTTAAAACCATTAACATTCCATTACACACGGAGCACTGCGTTTCCCCACGGACCATTATTACTGACACACAGCCCGCTAAACTCTGGACATGTTTTGTATGTAAACACAGAAGACGCTGCAGAATCAATTACAGAAAACTATACAGAGGTCAGAGGTTTTCATTTCTGCTCTGACAACCGCAAGAAAGCAACAAACACTGTGTGTGTGTTAGTATGGTGAGAGAACATAGTGCTCGGTACGTTCCTTATCTTTAAACCAAATCTTGTTATTTAAACATGCCATCTGGCTGTTCTGCATGTATGAGTGAAATAACTGCAAGGTTTACATGCATTACGAGAGCTTATTAATTTGCCTGCATCTGCGCTGTATGAGGACACGAACGTCATCTCCAGAGTTGCTCTGAGAGTTTATTTCCCAAACAGTTTATTGTTTGAGTGAAGCTATCGCCAAACACACACTAAAAAATAAGCGTCTTCCAACAACCTGCCAAAATAAACGTCAAGGTAACTTAAGTATTTTATGTGGAAAAATAAATCACTATTTAATAGTAAAAAAAAACTTTGAAACATGTTAACTAATTTAGGTTGACTATACGAATTATGCATAGAAAGAATAATTTCAAAGGTAAACATCTAAATTCAATTTATTTTTATTGATGTTTCTTATTATATATTGCATTTATAATGTAATATGCCAATGGAATGTACAAAATGTAGGTTTAGTTTTTTCAATAATATAAATGTAGGCAATTTCAGAAATACAATATTTCTTAAAAAGGAAGCAAATTTGTTGTTCATTTTAGGAGACCTGCCTTATTTTCTCTTGCATAGTTATTATTGTCCTTTATAAAGAAAAAGTACTTATTATCCGACTACTCGAATAATCTATGGAAAATCTGTAGAATACTCGATTACTGAAATAATCGATAGCTAAAGCCCTATTCTGCAGTGAGTCTAGCTCCACCCTTTTGGGAACTAGACTACTTCCCCAAGGTTCCCCAATGAAGGGTCACAAAAAAGAGGTACGGTAGGGTTTGCTACCATTCACAACCTTTGACAATAGTAATGCAAATAATTGCATACCGTAGTGTACTGTACTGAACCGTACCACTCGGTGGGAATGAGCAATAAGACAAAGTAGTTTGAAAAGCTATATGTCTGGTTTGTCGTATGTGACATACTTCCATTGCGAGCTAACATCGCAGACAAGTGAGCTTTAGTTGTGAACTGTGTGCTTTTTTTAACACCAAGTGGCACCAAGTTGAATTGCAAAAATTATGTTGCACTTCAATCTCACATCATTGGACAAGTCAGTCTTGATGTGTTTTACTAGACGAGATGTTCCGACTATGCAGAATTCTACAACTGATGAAGTGCTTTTCAACACCAAATTTATCTGGGTTATCATGGATCAAGTGTGTGTGGGGAGTGGGAGCACACTGCTGATGTCCCTTATGTGGTTGACTTGACCACGCTCAGCTTTTCTCTGTGGATGATTCCCAGAAACTGCAAGTTGTAAGGGCAGTAGTTGGGCGCTTGAACATTTGGATTTTACTCGCTTCATTCGCGAGTGAAATTCGCTTCATTTTTGCGAAATTCTTGCGAAATGGCGGACATAAATTCCCTCTATAAATGCCCACAAACAAGCAAAGTTATAGATACAGATATCGAAGTTGTTACTTATTTGTATTTTTTGTTGCTGTGCACCTGTGGTCCTTCAAGTGTATTAGAAAAAACTGATGGCTGACTGACTCAAAACAATAGTTTTTAGTTTAAAGTCTGTTTGTCAATCCATGATAAATTGTCTTCTCTTAATTGTAATACTTAATGTACATATAGTTTAATAAATAATGCTACATGATAAATAGAAGGCTTCAAATAGACCCTGTAATCGGTGCAAATTTTGTTCAGTTTTAGTCATAGTCTTTTGATATCGTACTATGAAGTATAGTGACACCCCTAGCTAGCTGACTAATTTTAGATATCAGCTGTACTGTGCTGGTGTACATGGTTTTAGAGATAACGATATGTAAGAATAAAAATACTAGTCTATAGAATGATCAGTTTGAGTGGAACAAATACAAAAAGGAGGGCTGTGCGATAAAAAGATAACAATAATTATTGCGATATAATTTTCCTTGATAAAACTATAAAAAATGTTTGCTAAATGTGCGATATAATGTGAGCTACGCAGAAGAAATGCTGCGCATGTGTGGTACAGGCCGGGCTTCCGGAAAGCTTTGCGGCTATACAAAGTAAGCTCCAAAGGTGACAGAGTGGAGAATGAAAATTAACCAATGCCAAAGATAATGCGGTGCCCTTGACCAGCTAAATCATTGCCGTCAGGAAATGTCACACAACCTCAGTCGTTTTAAAATGGCTACTTTGGCGATTTGCAGGCCGACAAAACACAGAGCAGTGGCATTGCAAACAAATGGTCAGCCAGGTTTAGGGATGTGCACGAATATTCGATCCGCTATAATCACTCGAAAAATAAAAATGCTATTCAAATATTTGTATAAAATACCAACCTAATATTTAGTGATTAACATAAATATATTTATTACCATAAGTTGATCGGAGCTGTTGTTCTTTGTAAATTCATATTCGTTTGTTAGAAATAGGCTATAAATTAACTACTGTAATTTCAGCAACTTGAAACATGAAAATGTAGTTTACATTTCACTGCAACTAATGTTAATGAATTTGTCCTAAGACTGGTACCGTTCCATAGCCTTCTTAAAAGCCTGTTTTTTCCTCCAAAGAACTACAACAATCAACATGCAATACAATGGCTCCGTCTTTGTTTTAAGGATCTTAACAGTCGGCATGGAGGTTTCAAGCTTGTATACTTTATTAATTATCAAAATTATAAACAAGAAATTCTTGTAAGATCTGGGTTTTGTTACCGGGAGTTAAAGGAGAGCAGCGCGTTTTCTTTGTATGTCTGTTTTTTAGTTAGAGTAGTTTATTTATGGCGACGAATTCGCTGAAGATTTCGGTTTTCTTTCTACATTTTCTGTAATAGTTGGATTGAGGTTTTGGGTAAACTGGCTATGGTAGATATGTTTTGATTATTTTATTGATTTGGTGACACTCTTGTACTTGATTCGCTGTTGTTTTTTTCTTTTTTACATTTACAATGTTTTGTTGTTGTATTTTTCCTGTTAGTCCCTAATTCATAAATTAAACGACTTTAACGTTGAGCCCGGCATTTCTGGCTGTTTCTGCTACCCGCACGCATGACAAACAATACCTCACGCAATTGTTGCGTAATCATCCCACTTACATCTTTAAACACGTAACAACACGTAAGAATAAGCAGAAACTAAGAAATATGATTATTCTGTAAATTCTACCTCACATTTTTTAAATGTTCAGCTTTTTGGCAAGTGTTTGTCATGTTCTGGCAATACACAGTTGTTTAATAATGCAGTTAACCGACTAGTTTTGACAAATTTCATACAGGAGCTAAATCTGCTTTGAACTTATAAGAATTGTGATAATTATCGCTTTCTGATATGGAAAATGTTATTGTGATAATCTTTTCAGCCATATCACCCAGGCATACTGACATGTGATTACGGCATATTATGTTATATTACGTTATATTGTAGACATTCTATGGTAACCTAGACTGCGTATTTGAAACAACATTTTCATTTTAAAGTATTGTGTTCACCACGTTTACTCATAACCCGATATGATTTGAACGGCTCAGATTTTTATTAATAAATAACATAATTTTACTGTGTCCTACTCTGAACTTAGTCATAGTAACCCTGCAGTTGTCCTGCAAGTACAAACCAGCTTGATGTAATGATATTAATCATCAAAGTTTACTCACCGCAATCTGTCGAAAGATATTGAGTATGAACTATTAATTGTTGTGACATTTAAAGCAAGAATTTGGCTTTCGTCATTGATATTTCATGCTGACACACATCTAGTGATTTCAATATGTACGATAATCATGGTTGGGCCGATAGATGATGCCTGATCGATGATAGCTGACCGTCACAGACATGATGATGTTAAGCCGGCATCGCGATTCCATCAAATGTTTCACTTTGGTCACGTGACTCTCTGTGCCGCAGACTGCAAATCGCGTTGTAAACAAATATGAACAAGGCAAAGGGGCATATAAGCTTGCACTGTATGGATCAGAATGGCCTGTCTTGGCCTGCGTTGCATATAGAATACTTATGTATGCGCAGCCCATGTTGTATAAAGACGCAAGTCTGCACAGCATTCATTGTACAGAAGACAAAGATGCATAAAGATGCGCCTCACTTTTAACTTTTTAATTGCATATAACATCAGAATAACAATACAATCAAGCCTCACTTTATAACTGCCCAGCTCGTGCGGTGTAAAAAAGATGTGTGTATGTGCAACTCATGCCTAGACGTGCCTCACTTTATAATGTCGCAGGGCCCAACCCTAACGATGATGCTATTGTCCTTTGAAACTACTTATTTGTTTGTGTAAAAGTCAAATGACACCAAACTGGTTTTCCCCCCAAAATCATACCCAAAGAACAATCATTATCATTATTATAACGTTTATGATACATCATTAACAGTCATAAAACATAGTTAGGGAGTTGTAGGCACTGAGTTTTCCTGACATCTATACAAGAGCAAATATCTAGCCCATACTGTGCATTTTGTGTGCGATTTGCTGGTAGTGATTGGGGGAGGGTTGGACTAAAGCTAGTCTTACTCTGACTCATGCATTAACTGCTCATTTGTCTTTTCCTGCTCTGTGTCAGACAGACGAAACCTCCGCTGCACCCCTCCTCCACCCGGAGGCGGTCGCATACTTTTGTTATGTGTGTGACCTGAAGTTCAAGTTCAGCTTGTAAATTTGAAGCAGTTCGGAGTCCTCTTCCTAGTATAGAGGGCACATGTTGTTTGTTTGAAGAACTGAGTGAGGGAAGGGTCAAAGACAAGAATGCTTTTGCAGGAATTATTAAAAAAATGCTGCAAATGTTCCAATTTCTGGGCCGTTCCTGGATTTCTCCCTGCGTTCGGCATACCCAATTTTAAATACACACCATATCCACATATAGTGGTGTAAAGAAAAAATGTTGGTGTCATATTTGAGGAAACCCCTTGTAATTAGAGGTCGACCGATATGCGTTTCTCAGGGTCGATGTCGATTATGAAAAATGTTTAAAATTAATTATAATAAGAGCGCTAACAAAAACTTTGCCCAAAAACCATGGTTACTACAGGTTTAATATAGTGACACCATGGTAAACTGCAAGGACAGAAATAAACACTACTCGGCAGAAAGAAGTCCGTTTCTATGATGAGTATTTGCAGAGTTTTAGTCTGTTTTAATGACGCGTTTCAGAAAGAAAGGCGGCTGAAACAATAATAACACTTATTAACTTACAGATGCTGTTCACATTTATTCACTGAAGACAACGGACTGTGCTGACGTGTATTCTCGCCAAGACAGTCATTATAACGTGTGTGTCTCAACATTTATGCTTAGTAAACAGCAAAAAATGACTCAATCTGACAATTGATACGAGAGGTTTAAGTGACGGCTGTGTCCCGTTTGCTTGTGCGAGTACTTGGTGCTTTAAAATGGTTTGTATTTGTGAATTGGTATGACTTAAAATAATGTGCAAATGCCTATTCTGTCAACTGATGTGCGATCACTCAAGCAGGTCGAGCTTGCAAATGCTTTCATTGAGAAATACAATCCGTTCAGTGTCTTAACCCTTCCGCGTTGATTGGCGGAACTCGTGACTTTCAGCAAATCAGATGGGCGGGAATTGCTCTAGGCCTGAGGGGGGCGTGTTACAACAGAGTTGGCTACATTGGAGCCAAATATCACGTTTCACAAATAAATTAATTTATCGGCAAATCGACTTTGAAAATGACTGATGTTGATAATGATAAAAAATGCTTAAAGTGATAGTTCAGGCAAAAAGTTGAATTCTCTCATTTATTCAGCGTCATGTCATTTCATTGTGGTTTAAATACTTTGCTCTGATGAACATGGAGAAAGATATTTGTAAGAACGTTTGCCATTTTCAATCATTGACTCTCATAGGTAGGAAAAATTAATTGGTGCCCTAAACTGTTTGTTTTCTTAAATTCTTTAAAATATCTCACTTTATACGAAAATACAAAATACGATATTTTTTACTATGGTAGTGGATGATGACACTGCATCTTGTGGCAAACAGATTACCAGCGATTTGTTTTGTTTTCACTTAGATTATGACCATTTGACTACTAGCAGTGTCTGCCAACAAACATAAAACGCGTGCTTCAGAACAGTTTGAGAAGGTTCTTGAAAGTACTTAGATATTTATGAAGGTATAAATTATTGGAAGGGTGTTCCGATCAGGATTTATGGAGCTGATTATTGATAGTTAGAACCAGTATTGACCAATCACCGATCACAGGATCTATGTGATGCCTGAATCACCTGAAATGCTGATAAAAATGTTAGCGTTTTTAAACGCTCCCAGTGTAGTAAAAATGGCAAGATTCTCTTTTCTGCTCCGAGTTTACAGAACAAATGCACGCCCCAACCCCTGGATCATTTTAGCAGCTGCAAGAAGGGACGCGATTAGCATTTGTTTGCTTTGGCTGCTCTGTCCCTGGGCTTAAAATATGTACTAGCCTATACAAAGTCCATTTTATTTCCTTTAAGTTGTTTTTTACGGACTCTTAATTTGTATTAATCAAATTAAAATAAATTTGAGGAAAATTGTCTCTATTACACTGAAATTATGAAACTTATAATATTTAACGACAATTAAATAAATGCTTAAAAACGGATGTTTCATTATTTGTTTATTTTAATGATGTTGAATGAAAAAAATTTGCTTTTATAATTATGTCACAATTTAAGTTGTCTGCAAGTTATAATTAGAGTAGGCCTATAGCCTATCAACAAACAAGACATAATATCTTGTTTTGATTATTTGCAAAGCAATGTGTGTAAACAAAAAAGTGAATTGAAAGGCACAAAATGGACAAAATATACAGAACAGATTTTATAATGAGCGAATGAAAAAGCCGCTAATAAAGCATACTGCCCATATTAGCTCATTTATAAAACATACATAGGCAAAACACTCGAGTGATTATGATTATTTTACATGTTCTTGTTGAGGAAATGCAAGCATTATGCTCTGATGAAAGTCAGCTCAATGTTTGTGAACAATAACTCCGTCTGAGGAATCTGCGCAAACTCTGCAAGGGAACACAGATAACAGTGCTAAGCGATCATGTTAAAGCTGAGAGATTCTCATCTTTGTTTTTATTGAGTGTGCTCAAGATGCATTCACCGCATTTACAGCTCACTGTGCCATCAAAAAACGTCAATCCATTTTTCAAGCATTTTAAATATGAAAACACTTGTTTATTATTAAGTAATTGTTAACATAACTGTATGTAGCTTTGTGTTGTCTGCTATGCACAGCTAGATTAGATATTTTGTGGCTTCTGCAAGTTTGCTTGAATCCTATTTGAAAACTGACATAAATTTCAAGCATGGCACCCAGGGAATTAATATGCTATAAAGTTTGAAACTCGGCCAACAAGATGCAAATCAAAAGTGGCATTCTTGTTAAATTGGATTGCGACCAAGCCCAAGCTAATAGGACTGTAGCCTGAAAAGAAACCCTGCATCTTTAGCAGGCTTTATGGGAGGAGTTCCCTGAAAGTGTCGTCTTGTGTATTGACTAACTCCCTTGAGTTTGAATCACATTGTAGTGATTTAGAAGTCTTGTTTTCTTGGCAAAGACGGCATGGATGGTGGAGGATCATTGTCTGATCCTATCTTGTTTCTGAATACATGGGTGCATTGGATTGCAAGGAGGATTTTCGAATGCGTTTGTTAAAACATTATTGTATCGAGGTGGCCAATTAATCTCCCTGGTTCAGGGTTTGAGTTGTTGATGCGTTTGTCAATTCTCTTGAGCGGCATGGATTAGAGAATGGAAGATAGTAAAATTCAATCACAGGAGTGCACCTTACAGAACAGTTCTTGGTGGACGATATTTATAGAAACTACATGTTATGTTTGACTCACGATTTAAAAAAACATATCACAGTTACAGATGTTGATGCAAGGTGGAGGGTTCATAATTTTTGGTGGAGTCTTTGGAGTCTGGTGCTTTAGTCTAATGAGTAGGGTGACCAGATTTCTCAGAGTGGAATACGGGACAGTCACAGAACCCACAGACCCACAACACCTACTGCACACATACAAGTATTTACACTTAATAATATTGTTAGCTATGTAAAAAAATAAATGTAGAAAATTATCAATTTTGCAGTGCAGTGAGCTGACCGAAAACTATGGCCATGAATAACAGAATGGTATGCTAAAAGTCCTTCACTTGCATGTACTTTATCAGATTCGCAACTTTGCTTCACAAAAAATTCGCTGACACTTGGAGTAGCACACTTACTTTTAGCAGCGTCCATGTGCTTTTTTTGTGTGCATATCACGGCCTCCGTGAGTAATAGAAAAGCGAGCCCAGCAAATGTCGCATCTTAATTTGCTTGCCTCTGATTGTGACTCTCTTTTGAGAAATTTAAACTCTTTCCGAAGATCGTCGTTGAATGTACAGGAACGCTTCTTTGACATCTTTGAACTTGAGTGAGTCAATTAAGCTTATCCGTGGTCTCGTCTCTTATACATTACACTTGATGTCGAATTCCGCCTTCACTAACTAACTGCAAGTTGAGAATGATTGGGGGAATTGTGATTGGATGGAATTGAATTGTCCTTCTGCCTTCTCTTATTGGATGAATTTTTTTTCTCGAAAATATACTATGAGGTGATTTGCTAGTTTCATTAGGCTATTCCGTATGAGAGGAGTAGGCTACTCACGCACGCTATCACTCAGGAAAAAAAAAATATATATTAACAATGAAATACGGGACAAATCATGCTTTTTTCATAATAAGTCGGGACACTAAAATTAGAGTTGAAATACGTGACTGTCCCGGGAAAAACGGGACGTCTGGTCACCCTACTAATGAGGGAATAGGCTCAGGCGTTGCTTAAGCAGCTCAATAATTCATCGACATCCAATAAATTGATGCAAAATATTATCTAGTACAATCTAGAGCTTTAATGGTGGCCGTGACAACCGCAGTGTGAAAGTGCCAAGACAGAGGGGAACTGCCTCCGGTAGTAGTGCACGTCACTCTGCTAAATATAAGTGTAATAAAAATGACAGTTGTGATAAGGATTGCTATTTGTAGCCTTTCTGTTATAGATGGTTTTATTTAATAGAATTAACACAGAAATTGTTGGCATACGTTTCTGTTCGTTGAGTTTGAGCACGGGCCTATATGGCCAAACCCAGGTTATTCTGCGGGTTCTGCAATGGATCTTGTTGTGAAATGAACAGATGCATAAAATCAAAACCGGCTTGCATGGTCTTGGAGTGTGCGCAGGTTTTGCCGCGGTTGCGAAGAGACATCTATTCATTTGCGCTACAATGCACATCTTCTGAACGCGCATTTAGTGCAGCTGGACAATGTTAGTTTTCTATCAATGAGTAGGAAAAAGGTTTTTATGGCAATCTGAATAGGAACACCAAGGTAAGTTTAAACAGTTTGTTTCAAATGGAGTTGTAAAGGACTGTAAGGGTCACTGCAACACTTTCTTAAATTTTTAAATTTTTTGATGATGTTTACTTAAATGTTTCACATGCTGTAGTGTGCCGTTTCACTGATGACGTTTTCACGAATCGTGCATTAAACATGGTCGTATGTTTCATCCTCATTTATTTTGGCCAAAATTTCCCTCCCACTCATGATGTGTTTACTACACGCAAACATATATAAATAATAGTAATATAAATAATATTGATATAAGTAAAATATTTCCCAACCACCTAGGGCTGGGCGGTATACCGAGTTGGAGGGATATATCGATATGTTTACCCAACGCGATGCGGGATTAGCCTATATCGTTCATATCGATATGGTTTGATGCCGTGCATGCGCTCGCTCTGCGCGAACCAGATCGCGCCCGCTTGCCTGCTCCAGCACACAAGGTAGCATGCGACATGGAGGAAAGAAAAGTCGCAAGTGGTGCGATATAACTAAGGCGGTAGCTTATCACATTGCTAAAGACATGGTTCCTATTGCAACAGTGGAACAAGAAGGTTTTAAAACGCTGCTAAAAACCGTTGACCCAAGATACCAGTTACCCAGTCGCAAGTACTTTGCAACAGAAGCTCTGACGCAGACGGAAGCTTTCCGAGCGGCTCGCAAAAGTGTCTCATTTCGCGCTAACATCCGATTTATGGTCAAGCAGGACATGCGAGCCATATATGAGTTTGACAGTTAATTTTCTTGAAGATTGGGAAATGAAAACTGCGTGTGCTGTATTTTATTTATCAAATATTTTATATAATTTAAAATATGTTGTGAAGCTGTTTATTTGTAAACAGGGAGGGAAAACCCTGTATTTGCATTTTATTTTGCTCAAAAACTGTTAAAATGAAGGTTTAATAAAGGCTTTGATTTTCGAGTAACCATTTATTCCTTTTGGTAAAAAATACCGGATATATATCGTATACCGCTATTCCTCCTAAAAATACTGAGATATTAATTTTTGGCCATATCGCCCAGCCCTAAAACCACCACATTTTGTCCATTACCAACGTGGTTTTAATAAACTGCCACCATCACAGCCCTAGAACAATCCCAGCAATGCAGTTTTTGTGCATTTGCCCTAATGCTTTATCAGTAAACATTAAGGAGGGAGATTATTTTCTGGCACACACACCGCGTAAATTGTTTTGCATGTCTCACATTATCTTTCTGCTTCCGTTTTAACGTGAGTTTTTCTATTTTGTTTCATTGAAACTGCTGTTATGCTGTTTTGTCCAGTAGATTGGTCATATTGGCGAGACCATTATCTCACAGACAGCCTTGTTGTCTAGACCGCTATCTCTTGGATTCGCAGATAATATGCATTTAACAATTGTCAAGAAGGACCCCGTCATTTACCCTATTACTTTTGTCCATTAGACCAATGCTTGGACAAAGAAGGCCAGACTGTATAATAGGGTATTGGCACTCCGTGTAGGCAAAGGGAAACCTTGTCTTACCAAGCTGTGATAGATGGAAATCATGGTATCTGTTGTCTGAAAGTAAAAAGCCAAGCACAAGCACATCAGTCAGATGGAATCTGGATGGAGGAATTATACTTTAGCTGGAGGCAGATGCGTACATGGCGCCTGCTTTCCGCAGGTTCAGCATGCTTTAAAGATTCAGGAATAATGCTTACATTTATGAATTTAGAAGAACGCATGGTTATGTAGGTGAATGGCTAGAAGGCTTATGGATGGTTCAGTCTATAGATACGGTTGTGTGACCTACAGTTGAAGCATATTTAATTGACACTTATACTGCTATCTGAGGATAAACAAGATGTGCACACATTTTTAGCTTGTGTTCCAAAGTCAAGAGCATGTGCACATAGGGTTGTGCGATCTTCCCAAAAAAGCATATCATGGTCTTCATAACAAAGAATCTTGATTCACGATCTCAATTGAAATACTGGGCGGTACATTCACTTTTCTGCACATTGCAACGATGCTACAGAGGTTTAAAGTTTGTAGCACATGCCAAACTGTTGTACAGGTAGTACAATTATAAAACGTCTGTTATCGTCATTAAAAAGCACAAATGATCACATAAATGGACTGGTTAATAACAAAGGACATTGTTGTATACAAATGGATCAATTAGGGCCACATCATTTTGTGTTGTCCATTTTTTACTATACAATAGTAATATATTTGTCCACATAAAAATACCGTATTAGCCTATACTATAGTATTTACTAAGCCTATAGAAAACTGCTTTTAAATTCCTAGTTAATATAGTGTGTTGACTTTAAGGTTAACCTTTGTTCTATTTTGATGGGTAGTCGTGAAGACGCTCCCACAATAGACACTTGAGTTCCAGTGTATGTAGTTTAGTGACAATAGTTTTCTCAAACAGTTAAATGTACCTGAAATAAACTCTCAGGGCAACTCTGGAAATTATGTTCATGTGTTGATGACCTCACACATTGAGACACGTAAAAATCCGTGAGCATCACGTGTGTAGCAGGTACACGCAGAACAGGCAGATGACAGATTTAAATAGCAGGATTCGGCGTCCGCAACACGGAACTGAATACAGCCAGGAAACGAGATTAAATCGCAAAATACACTGAAACTGAGAAAATGTGTGGTGCTTCATCGATTAACATCGCATCATAACAAGCCGCTCTTTCTAATGCACTGTATCGCACACGTGAGACCTCGCAGCATGTTATCGAGTGATTCGAAAGCATACAGAGCTCTCATGGTGCTTCAATGTCATATGCCAAAGGGTCTGTGCAGCGCTGAATGAAGTCTAACACACCTCTTGTTTCAGACGACAGACAAGATCATGATCCTCGCGATTGTGTTGAAAAGTGGATTGTGGACGCCTTCAAGATCGATCTCGATTTAGGATCGTCAGAGCGCCCACACCTATGCGTGCTGTCTATTATCAGGATTTGTTTTGGTCATCGGTTGATTTTATTAACTGATAATATTGATTGTTTGGCAATTTGGGAAGGTTGTCCCGATCACATTTTTAGTGCGCCCGATCCAAATAGTGTTCTGATACTTGTATTTTCCTAGTGCTAGCTGAACGCTCCAGGCAAGGTTATTCAGATATTACTATTTAACAGTTCAGCTTAATCCTGCATTAAATTAGAAATATCATGTAACATATTGTAGCAAACATGAATGACAGAATTAGCAGCCAATCACACACAACGCATGTTTTTTGGGGAAAAGTAAAAAGGGGTATACTATACTAGCATTTTTCTCAGTTTCAGTGTTTGTGTAGTTACTGCACTTTGCCTTTGTAGGACAGTATAGTTAAAATGCTTTTATTTCAGCTGGACACTAGGGATGTGCGATACGGCCTAAAAAAATTAGGCTAAACACTTGTTTGATTATGATGTTAAGATTATTTTACATGTTCTTGTTGAGGAAATGTAAACATTATGCTTGGATGGAAGTCGGCACAATGTTTATGAAAAATGATTCCGTCTGAGGAATCTGCGCAAATTCTGCATGGACGCACAGATAACAGTGCTAAGCGATCATGTTTAATCAAGCGCTTTTTAGTGAAAAACATTATAATCAAAGAAATTTCAAGTTCTGTGAATTTAGAAACGGAGACATTCTCATCTCAGTTTTATTCTGTGTGCTCAAGATGCATTCACCACATTTACAGCTCATTCTGCCATTAAATAACATCAATCCGTCTATCATGCATTTCATTTTAAATATTAAAATACTGATATTGTTAACATAACTGTATGTAGCTTTAGATCATTATCTACTTTTCTGTTTTATGCCTGCATTCCACGCTTGCATGTGCGTTTTCAGTTCCGCAGGAATAAGAAATCAGTAAGGTTACTATGGCCACTTTGATATGACGTAATGAGAAATAATTTGTAATATAAAAAATACAAATATAAAAGTGCTCATAACACAACAACACATTGATGAGAGGCGCAGCAGCAGTAAAGGCTGTGTGCTGCATGAGACAAACAAGTAATGTGGCCAAAATCACCTCATATATCCGCTCTTCATTGTAAATGTATGGTTATTTTGTCAGACGATGTCGCGTTTATAAATTAGCAGTTTTAGTTCAGTAAAATTTTTGCGGCACTTAAAGTAACAGCTGGTTGGATTAAACACATGATGTTATTGGGTCGTGGTTTGTGAAACAGTTTGTCTGACAACAGAACAGATAATATGTGAAAATAGCAATCAGTTGTGTTAAAATACAATGTAATGTGATCGGAGAGTAGAAGCAAAACTGATTTCAAATGCCATAACTAGGCCAAAAGCCAACACGACGTGATGCCGTCACAAATATGCTGATTGCTGTGTGACGTCATCAGCACCATTGTCTCTCAAAATCATGTGGGAAACACTGATCGGTATCTGCATCAGCATTAGCCATTAAAAAACCCATAAAAGTTGACACTTGCTTAAAATGGTCTAGCCAGGTTATTATTACAAATTAGCTCTTATTTGTACTCCTTAAAATTCTAGGAAACTTTGAACCACCATTGTTGTGAATAATCTTAAAATCAACATCATATTATGGCACCACAACAACTCATCTGGTGCCTATTATTCTAACATTGTTGCACTGTTTTGTTGAGCTTATAGGTGAAGTGGCTTTTCATCTTGAAACTTTATGTAGGGCAGCTGTATTTCCTTCAATTTCCTGCGCCTAACAGATATCAACACGCAGTCTGGAAGCGAAACAATGATATATTATGTGAGCATGCTCTGTAACAAACTTGATTTGATTTATCGTTTTCCAAATTCCAGCAGCTTCCGCAGGCTAATCCAGATGGTCCACTTCCTCAGTAAACAAGCTATTAATTGCGATGATTTTTGATTTGAGTTATCAGATTAAGATCAATCATGGTTTGGTATTTTCCACATTGTAAGTGGAATCATGCTTAAAAATGGACAAATAACCAGTGGTTTTATTGCATAGACAGGAGATCCAGTTTCTTTTAAGGTGCTCATGTTGGTATGCTCTACTGAAGTAAAGGATATAAATAAACTCATGTATACAAACTCAGTCTTAAGCCATACAATTATTGGACGGAGTTTTCAGGTGCAGTCAAAGTAGCAGGCTGACACCATGCGACTGAAATTACAGAAGGTTATATCCGCTTGTACGTATTGAAAACGATAACGTATCGAGGTACAACTTTGGACTCTTTGTTAAATTCATACGTCGTTTATTGCTATGTTATAACAATTTTAAGTTGACTTGATGAAGAAAATGATATGAAATGTTAGGGCTGAGTTTGTATTTGCTGAAAGTGATCAGCGATATCGTGCTTCAAATTATTTTATATTGAAAATTATTGATAGATTTTAACAGACCTTACTAAGACCAGCAAATGAGGTTTGAATTTTACCACTGTATTCCCAATGAACTGTATTACTGTCAGATGTTTTGGTAATAGACTACAGACGGCAACAGGTTTATTAGGTACTGTCACTTTAAGATGCTGATACACCTCCATTGTTTACTAAGGATGCCAACAATTCGCAATATAATATAGTGTATGTGAATTATGTTTTTTGGAGTTCCGTGCATTTTATTACTCTTTGAACTGGCTGTGTGTTTGTGTGTATGCCTGTGTGCTGAGATAGATACCTAGAGTAAATATTTAATAACAATGCACTTAAAGGGGTAGTTCACCCAGAGGTTGCGTTTAACCAAAAATTGCAATATGCAATATATTTTTGTTTAAATATGTCTTATTTTGCATTTTGAGAATTGAGTTGTACTAATTAATATTTATACTATAATTATTATAAATTTTCTCCCCATTGAAAACAGTACTATTATCAATTTTTTCACAATTTAATCAAACATTTTTTTATATAAATATAATTGTTCAATTAACAATTTACAATTTTATTAAACTTTTTTTTTATATTTTAAATGGTTTAATTAATGCATTATTTCTCTGCGTTAGAGATCGTCAATTAGGCAGCATTAATGCCGTTAAAATCCAATCTTTGAAAAGCAGATCAATGTCACCCAGTTGTAAAGAAAAACATGTGTAATGGAATTGTATAACTTCTAGGTTCCTGTGCATGTGTGTCAGAGAGAGAGAGAGAGAGAGAGAGAGAGACTCTTTAGTATTTTTTATTTCATTTATTGATTTTATTTAACATTCTCAAAATTTGCTCCGTTGCAGCCTTTCCAATCTTTCTTAGTGTGTGTCTGTGTGGGTGACTAAAATATCAAGAGAACAAAACAGAGTGCCCCCCCTTGATTGTTGTGCAAATTCTCTCTGCACAGTGGCTGATTTGTAGTTTGTACCACCAAAAGATTCTCTTTTCATATTTCATATTTCATATTTTTTCATATTTCCCATTCATTGCATATAGTTTGGTAATTTTTGACCGCGAAGTAGCCAAGTGTGACTATTTTCTCGGTGACCCTTTAACATATATGAATCATGTCCATAATTGTTTTGTGTGTTCACAGAGCTAATATGAACTTTCATTTTGGTGCATCCCTAGTATGCACTCTATTTGGTATCAAAGCAATTCGGTCGGTGCCTAAAACGTATCGAGTACTCGATACCCAGCCCATGCATCCCTACTGTTTACATTCACGTAACACATAACCAACTGTGTTTATTTGAACCCTGTTTGCTGTTTACATGATATTGTGTGCATTTAACAGCTAGGAATAGGAACGAGACCTGCAGGATAACCTGGTTTGGCACTTTTGGCAGTGCAGTCTGTGCACGCGCATGTGTCGGATGTGCACAGCACAAACATAAATCAGAAGAAACGGCTTTGAGTCAAACCGCTTAAAAGTTTAAACGGGAACAACTTTAAAATCAATACAAATAAAAAGCTGTGGTGATGATGAATAATTGGAAGGCATGTGTTAGATCCTATACGCTGTTGAATAGTGGATGTGAATGTGTCTTGCTGAATGGATGTGCATGCACAGGCACAGAAGAACAGCAAAATTCTAACATGCAGGTTGCAAACGCTGTAAAAAAAATGACTGTCTAAAAAAAGAGAAAAGCTGTTTATAATTAATCAAGTGACTGTACGTGGGTTGTTTATGCACCCAAACTTCATTTCTATACATAACTTTTGAGTGTTATTTAGGAAAAAAATCCATCGTTATTGATTAAGGTGTATCGTCGATAAGTATCGTTATTGTTAGTTAGTTGACTTTTGGTTGAGCTAAATTATGTCTGAATTTGGTTGAAAGAGTAAAAATTGTTTTTTTGGCAGTAGAGCATGGGCAAAACATTGCATAGTGTGAAGATATCACATTGCTTTCTATGTGCCGTTTAAATGTGATATTATGCCATTTCAAATTGTGTAAGCAGTATTTGTCAGATCCCAATGATATTTTATTGAATCATACATCCCTAAATCTATCCAAGTTTTACACGCAGTTATTTATTTAAGCCAATTTGGTCATAATTTGACACATTTGGTCTTCATATTAACAACACACAATGTGTAGAATTATTAACACTCTCCCCTCTCTTTTGTGGCTTTTTGTTTGTGTGGTTCTGTTTGGCCTCTCGACCAGTATGCCTCCTCTGCTCTTTTCTCTCCGATAAGCAGTTTTAAGCACGTGCAACCTTATCGCGTTTTGCCTCCACTGACCTTCATCGCTCTCGCACGTCTCTTCTTCAGGTCTCCGATGACCCAATTAAACTTTTCTCTCATTCCGCACCGCCGCCCTCACAGTGCCCATCTCTGGACCACTAAAAAGGTGGAAGTCAAGGTTCAGGAAAGGACATCTCCATGGTGAAATGCAGCTGTGCTAGAAAAATATGCCATAATGATAGTCTCGCCAGAAAGTAAAAAGAGATGCTGTCATGTGCTTGTGCCTAGCTGGTTTAAATAGGATGGAGAAAAAGGCTTAGATGGTGGACTTATTTTAGATGTGTTTTTTTATCAGCTCACTTCCCAGTAGTGCTGGGCGGTGTACCAGTTCATACGAATACCGGTGTGTTGTTATGTTATTATATGATTTTTTTAATAAACCGTATTACCGGTGTATGAACCTTAAACAATGTGTGGAACGCGGCACAGTGCGACACTGTTTCAGCAGGGTCCCTTTTCACTGTTGCACTGAGACCGGCCATTCAAACAGAATGCGTCGTTCTATGGCGCGGCACTACTTTAACAAGATTTTCTACATAAACATGCGCTAAACGGTTTGGATGTTCGCATGCGTCATGCATGAGTGGTAACGTTACATACTCTGTGTGGCTGAACAGCAGATGACTGTAACACATGTGTAGCAAGTGCAATTTTGCATTACTATATATCAAATTCACTCATGAGCAAACATCTTCAAAAAGCGATCGTGTTCACCTCATACCTGCTCAATATAAGCATTTAACATGTTTCTATTTTAACCTGTTTCTCTGTGTGCTTTGATGAAAATTGACATTTTGATGTGATCGGTTTCCACTCACAGATCTAATTTAAGCCGTTGTTTTATGATTTAAAAATATGATTTCAGGAAATCATGAAGTCATTGTGACTATGTAAACATAGCAGATATTACATGCATGTTATAATTGGTAAACTTGTTCTTCAATTATTAAAGTAGTCTAAACTTTGCTGTTATAATAGGGGATGGGGATTGTTTAAATTGTGTAGTTACAAATTCGTTTGTAAAAAATTAAAAGGTTCTGTATTTTGACTGCAACTGTCATGCATCCTGAATCCTTCACTTCATCATGAGTGCCACCTCTTCATAAACAGCATCATTTTGTGGGACTTGCTTACCTATATAACGCTAGTGTGGCATTTTTCTATAGAACTCACTCACCATGACCGTATAAAAGGGCATTTCTTTTGTTAATGTTATTTTCTTGTGACTGTATTCAGATCATAAACAGTTTTTCCAGAGGTGTTTTGCTATTTTCAATTCACTGGTGAGATCGAATCAGAATAAATAGTGTGTAGGAGATTGAAATCGCTCAGAGGTGTGCAAATTAAAGAAAAAAAAATATTTACAGGTATATGGGTTACAGAGTTGTAAAGGCAATAATAGACCGACCAAGATTTATATAAATGGTTAAGTTTGAGCATGTGAAAGAACATTGTTATAGTCACAAGCAACATCTGCGTAGAAAACAAGTCATTTTGAGTAGACTGACTTGGAGAACAACTTGGCCAAAAATGTTTTTGGTAGAGAGATGCATCTTCAAAACTTCCATAACGATACCAATAATTGATTATTAACAGTGATATCTGCCGATAGTGATTCAGAAGATTATATTATGTTATTAATTCACATAATGACTTCTAATATTCAATATCAAACTGGTGATGTTTCTTAGCATTTTCCATATACAGAGCACAAATTTATTGCATTTTCCTGTCCTCCTTTGATTGACAGGACATATTAGCCCTGATCATCGGCTGTTTTTAAACTATGACCAATAGTGTGAAAATTTGTTCATTCAGGTACCGATTATTAGGGATGCGCCGATACCAGTTTTTCTCCTCCGATCCGATTCCAATACTGAATTTTCAAATATCGGCCGATACCGATCCAAATCCGATATCAGTTATTGTTGACCTTTTAAGGTTTAGAATGTCTGTAACTCACACAGTCATTAAATTTATCTGCTTAAAGTCAAGCTTTGCATATTCATGAAATACATCAAAACTTAGATAAATAATATAAACAGTATGACGGACATCTTTATTAAGAACACTGTGCTAAACTTATAATTGAAATAAATTACATTTAATTAAGCTATGGAGTCATCCAAATGACAATCTGTATTTTCCAACCATCCAGCATTTCTTTGATTGATGCTGAAATCACGCTGCTTCTGTGTGATCCTCGCAACTCTTTAGTAGGGATGCTCCGATCCGATATTCGTATCGGGTATCGGCGTCGATACGTAATAAAATTCTAGATCGGGTATCGGTGCAATTTGTCACCGATACCCGATCTGACATAAAATTTGTGCTAGACGATGTAAAAGTTCATGGAGACACCGGCGCTTAAACTCTCTCGTGGGCGGCAGTGCATTGCGCAACGTGCGACATCATACGCTAGCAACGTACGCTAGCAACGTGCTCTGTACGTAGTGCACGTGAACATATAGCAGCGAACAGCATGGAGCGAGCCAAAATATCTGTCATTTGGAGTTATTTTACAACAGCTACGCCAATAAGTTCCACCGCTTTCATTGTTATGGTTGGGCAACCGCTGTCCGTCGTTGCGAATAATGGCTTCAGACTCCTTATAAACCACCTGGAGCCGCAGTACGACACGCCGAAGCGTAAATATTTGTCTGATATTTATCTCTACCTTGAACTGTACCGAAAAGTCTGCAAACACATATCAGAAAAAATTAAAGATGTCAATGCGGTGAGTTTTACAACAGATATCTGGAGCTGCGACGTGTCCCCCGTGTCGCTTTTAAGTTTAACCGCACACTGGTTGGATGAGAATTTTGTGCCACAAAATGCCACGTTAAATGCAACAAACATGTGCAGTTTTACTAAGCTAGGGAAGCTAGTGTTTTATTCATCTGTTTCTGTGTTGGATGTTAAACTAAAACTTTAGTTTAGTTAAGTGGACTTTGCTTTAGTGACTAAAGCATTAAAAAGATCTGATTCATGTTATTTAAAATATATCTTAAGCAGTAAAGCTATTACTTTTTTTGCTCAATTTCAGCTGCTTTATTGCGAATTGATTTTTAAATTATTTTTGCACTTTCTTAAAAATTATTAAGAGATTTTGTTTCCATTTATTTATACCCGTTTATCAAGCTAGTGAAGCTGTTGTTTTATTCAGCTGCTTAATTTGCACTTTAATTTTGAATGTCTTTTGTCCAAAGATAGTGAAAAGTTTTGTTTTATTTTTCATTTGTTTTGCACCGGTGCTGGTTTAATAAACTATTTACTACATTTTTGAATCATTAGTTTGTTATTTTGTTTTACGGGGTCAGGAAATTTATGTTAAGTCGAGCCTGATGTCTTGTACTGCAATGCACATAGTTTATTAAGTAATTGTGCACTTTACATTTTTTACCTTAGTATCGGATCGGTACTCGGTATCGGCCAATACTGAATCTCAGGTATCGGAATCGGTATCGGAAGCAAAAAAGGTGGATCGGAGCATCCCTACTCTTTAGCATGTAGCACAGCACTCTGCAATGCGTAACCAGAATCCATCCCATGCGCGGTTAAACTCAAAAGGGAATGGGACACACGTCGGAGCTCCAAATATTAGCAGTGAAGCTCAAAGATTTTACATCTTTTAACTGATCCGCAACATGCGACGACACTATAAAATAACTCGGGCAAAGCTGTTTCAGAAATGTATTTAGGCGATGGTAAACTAACGCGGTTCAGGCGACGGAAGCCTACATTTTCCACAACAGAGAGAGGCTGATTATCTAGTACAATAAATTCCACAACTTTTTCTGTGATTTTTACAGATTTTTTTTGTCGTCTTTGTGAAGTTTTTCTTGCCTTTGAAATAATTCCTGCAAGGTTTGGTGCTTTAATTCGTCCTTTTTGCGTTTCGCTTGTACAAACTCTTCGTGATCTTTTCCGTGATGCTTCTGAAGATGTTTGATTAAATGTGTCGTGTTGTAACGCGCAACAGTACTTACACACTGGCAGCTGTGCTGCTTTCTGTTGTTTCAAGCGTGAAATATTTCCACATCTGCGACATCTTCAACGCGCTGAAATTTCCATATAGGCATAAAGTTGGGTCCTGAAAGGTCTCCCCACTAAACTCGCCTGTCGGGCCATTACGCAAAATAAATTTCAAAGTATTTAATTATTATTTTTAAGTAAATGCATTTTTCTCAAAATAAACTAACGTTTTCTATTTACTTAAATACAGCTCCCCGTTCAACAATTGCTGGTAATTTGGTATCGGATTTGGATCGGTTGTGCTGACTCGCGCATGATCGATACCCGATCCATTCAAAAAGGTATGGATCGGAGCCAAATCCGATCCAGAGTATCGGATCGGTACATCCCTACCGATTATTGGCCGACACATGCCGCGTGTTGGCAAATCCAAGAATCATTGTCAGACCTGTCAAACTCTGATTTGTTTATTTGAGCTTCAGATATTTTTGTAAGGTATCTTATGAAAGCAGTAGTGAATGCAGCATGTGCTGCAATTGAAAATGCAATGCAAGTGTTTTTGTAATCAGGTCATGTGCTAACACGGGTATATTAACATTAATTTTAGAACAAAGCATTTGCAATGTTGCTTGTTTGTGCCCTGACCATCCTGACAGCAGTATTTGGCTCAGCTAATTGTATGATTAAGGGTGGAGGCTATCTGTTTGTTTTGACTAATAGGAAATGTAAGAAACCTGCTTGAAAACCATCAGAATGAAATCTACTTGTTATTGCTAGAGTTAGAGGAAACGCACACTTTATATTTAATTTCCACAACAAATAGCAAAGCATTGATTGTATTTTTCTTTTATATCCAGATTGTCAAGACTTCTCTGCTGCTAAAGGTTCACATTGGAGCAAGACCTGATCACATGGTAAGAAAAGAAAAGCTCCCCTTTTCATTTCTGAGCTGCGACTGTTTGTTTTTGTCAGTGTTAGAGCACTCAGAGTTATGTTCACATGTGGTCTAAGGAGTCTTGGACCATCACACAGATGAATTCGCTAAATGCCTGAGGTGTCAGTTAGGGTTAAGCCTGACCTGACACTAATGAATGTATTTTGTGTCGTTTGCACAAACAGTCAAAGCTTTAGGTAAACAAAGCAATGTCAGTTAGCAGTTAAAGGGATTGTTCAGCCAGATATGAAACTTCTCTCATGATTTACTAGCTGACATGCCACGCCAAAGGTAAATGACTTCCTGAATTTAGTTAAACACAAACAAGTAGTCAACACAAATACAATTTAGCTTATCGGTAACAGGGAGTAGTTCATTTCTTGCCGTTTCAGTGTGCACTACAGCCATTTGCTACAGTAGTTCATTTCTTGCTGTTTCAGTGTGCACTACAGCCATTTGCCACAGTGCACTTGGAAGAAGATATTTCATGAAGTTCAGAGCTTGTCATGAAGTGTAAGAGGACAAATTATGTATGCTAAATAAGGAGATCTTGTGAATTGAATGCCTGCCAGGGACAAGGGACAAAAGGTTATGACTTCTTTTATTATAACCTGAAATTTCCATTTATTCTAGTTATTCTTGGGATGCACGATAAATTAGTGGTCATATCGGCATCGGCCGATACCGATAACATAAAAAATGAAAATGTACTGGCCGATACCAATATGACCGCAAATTCATCGATTTTATAGATTATAAAATTTAGGTAGATATATTAAAACCGATTAATAAAAAATAATTTCGTCTGGTTGAACTTCTTCAGCTGCACGCTTCTCACAGTTAAAATACTGTACAGTACAGTATCGTTCCCTCGTGATCATTCACTTACTGCTATTAGCAAAAAAAAATGTTATGTAGGTACTGTGTATAGATAACGTATGTAAAATGTGTAAATTATAAGAACATAATTGTTTGAATCAGACTGCTGTCTCAATGCTGTCTGTCTTGAGACCTGTTAGACATGTGACTATAAAGAAAATGTTTCTGGGTTGCTCTGGAAGAACATCAATCATTTGTTTTTTAAATAAAAATTATACCAGAAGGTTTGTGTAAAGTAGGCTTTATGACTTTCAGGGGAAAAAAAGAGAACTAATTCTTTCCTCGCAGTCAATGTTTTCAAATAAAAGCAGTTGTGTAGTCTTTTGTTTCAGTCTTAGGGAATTTTATATTAATATTTAGATAGTGTATGTCGGCCAATATATCGTTATAGGATACCAATGATAACGAATTATCGGTTATCGTTATTAACCAAAAATGTACATATCGGTGCATCCCTAATTAATAGTAGAGTCTGTGCATCCTGTTGGTCAGGACCACTTCACAGATCACACAAAAAACTACCTTAAACCTTTCACAGGTGTTGTAGATCACTAAAAAAGCCATAACTACACTCCAGCAGGGTATATTGTTTCAAGGATCAACTTTTCAAATGCAAGCGCTATTTAGAGATAAAGTAGGGTGAACTTCAGTGATCCTGTGTCACCACTTTTCTATAGCGTTTGCTTATAGCAATTTTGGATGTGGAACATTTACATTTAGTCATTTAGCAGACACTTTTATCAAAAGCGACTAATAGTAAATTGGAATAGTATGTTGTTAGTTTAATTGCAGTTGCTTTTGAAATCACTAAATTATATATATAATTATGAACCTGCAACAAATGGTATTTTAACTCTAAACTCATTTTGTCAGGCTTTCTTAAGTGTTGCCATAGTAACAGTGAGTATGAAGGGGCTAGACGTGCGATTTGTTTGCATGTTGACTGGTGGAGAAGGATTGAAAATTGAGGTCTAATAAGCTATTTAACTCATGTATTTGTTGCGAACCTTACAGTTTGACTGGCCAAAAAAAGAACAGCTTGAAGGGGTTTGTATTGAATTTTTTCAGATTTTCATGTTAATGTAGCCATTTTTGGAAATATTCACCATATGGGTGCTTTGAAACTCTTGTTTAATTGAATTCATCTGAAATTGGATGAAAGCTGAGGTTAAGCTGTTTTTCTTTCGACCCGAAGATGCGCATCTGTTCTGAATTGCGAAGGTGCAGTTTGGAATTAGAGCCAGAAGAGTTTTGAGCAAAAAGGACTCTGCATGGCAGCAACATCAACTTTTGAAAAACAAAGCCTGTCTGGGTTGTCTGAAAGATCGGTCTTTTAAAGATTTGAAGAATAAATGAGATCGAGACTGTGTTGCTTTAAGGCAGAATAAAGTGTTGACTAGATGCTCACCTGAGCTAAATTCATTCTCATCACCTAGTCAACACTTTAAGATGCGGCCTTAAAGCAACAGTCTCAATCTCATTTTTTCAGCCACAATTTATGTTAAAAAGTCTTGAAGAAAAATATGTGTCGATAATTTTTTGTTTGATTTATTAATGTAGAAAAATTGTTTAGTGACAACTACGCTATAAAAAAGGCTGGGGCTGGCAGCTTTTTTTTTTAACTAAATGCGGGTAGGAAAAGAGGGAACATGTCTATCCTCTGTAACATTCTTCATGTCAGGGGCAAGACCTATTATGCATTACGGCTCAGTAGATTTTGAAAATGAGTAAATGTCAGTCCGAAAACCTTTTCAGAACGTGTTTCTAAGGCTTTTTTTCCCACCTTTTCACAGACCCTATCACCTTCCCAGATTATTTAGCATTAACGTCAAGGCAACCGCCATTTAGTGATGAATATTCAAAGTGTAACCTTTGTGCCCGATCTGCCGTGGCTCAGTCTAAATCACACATGATTACGGTCTTTATCAGCCTGCTTTCCTGTCTGATGTAAGATTGTCTGAACAATAGAGAAAGTGTTGTGGTTTATCAAGCAGGTGCATCAACAGTTGTTAACGAACATCCCCCTACGTTACCTTATTGCTAGAGATGGGGGAAGGGAAGTGTCTCCTTGTTTCCTTATGAGAGACAGAAAAAGCCGCCAATAGCCTACAGAAGTGTCACAGCCGAGCACACAGTGGCGTGTAGGTGGATAGACTAACTGCTCTTTGAAAGGAAATGGTGACATCTGTTTCCCTTTAGCTGGTTTATTGTGAAGATTACCAAAATATTTTTGTATTATGTACGTTGAGTTCCAATTTAGTTTGGAGACTTGAAGAAAGGGGGTCTTCTTTTAGCATTAGGCTTTTAGCGTGCTTTTCCTAACTTGGAATTTTTTTACATTTAAGAAATATCAGCATATCCACGTTTACAAAGTTTGCAGTAAACACAGTGGCCCCAGCTGTTTAAACCATGTATTGCGATTGATTTAACATTCAACCGACTAGAATCGTCACATACCATAATAGATTTTAAACCGTCTCACGGTGAAACGTTACATCCCCTAATGAAAAGGCTTTGTTTTGATTTGCATTTATCAGGGAAAAACATGGACCTTAGTTTAGTGTTTTTAATGAACATAATCAACGTTACTGTTGTCGATTTAAACAAGTCTCAGCTCAGTTAGCTCGGTTTAGCCTTAAAATGTAATTGCTTAGTTGAGCCAAACCCTCTCTCATCCTGTTTCAAGTGTTTGAGAGCTGATGATATGCACTGCTAAAAGGCGAGTCAACGGTGTGACACAATGTTTCTAAATTCATCCCGCAGTTAGCACGATGACCTGCTGTAATCTCTGTATCTCAGTCTTACGGTGGTGTTTTGTTTTGTGTGGTGGCTGGTGGGATGTCATCAAAAAAAAGTTGACTCAACAACCAAAAACGAGTAGGCCTACACAAATGTGACATTTTCAAAATCAAACAGAGTTGATGTCCTACGTAGATTTTTAACCAGTCTTGTCTCTCCGAACATATTTAGTTTGGTTCGCCATCATAACAACACCTGCTTCATCGCTTGGCAAATTCAGGCCAATAATGTGAGCTAATTGGAACGTACGCAGCTCTGCAAAACAGATAGATACAGCAGGTGCAATAGCACAAAGACGGTCTCAGAGACCCACAGGAGACATGGACTCCGAGCTGGTTGTATGAAGGAAGTAGTTTTCATCCTCTCAGAATGTCTCACTTGAGGCTTAACCTTTGTAGACGAGACCACTGAAACTCGCCAAAAACTCACGATTCAGTTCTCGCCCGTGGAAATTAACTCTCGCTCGCTATAAACATCACATTCAGTTAACAGAAGACCGTGATTCACGTATAAAGAAATTAACTCAAGACCTGAGCTGGGAAAACTGCCCTCAATGATTTGTTGTTTTAACTTTCAGGCTTGATTTAGCTGCTGGTATGTGCCAGTGCAAGTTTTAAGTTCAGGACCATAATTTAGACACCCTGTTTTGGCGATGTGACAGCAGGGTTTGTTAATGATAAGATGGATCTCTGCATAAATCGCACTCCAGTTTATACTTTATACAAGGTGAAACAGAGCAATAAATAGTCTGTGTAGCTGATTGTACTTGATTGGTTGATTTTCATATCCTGTCTTGGATGAAAATAATCATAACTCAGCAAATTTATCAGTTTTTATTTGCATTATTTTGCAGATCAAGAAGATAAACAACGTGTGTCGTATAAAAGCTGCAAACAATGTGTTACGAAGCAATGCTAACAGGTTGTTCATTAGTTTAACTTGGTCACAATAAAATCAAACAGTGTTTTACACAGTGTTGCAGTGATTATTATAAATGATTTATCCGTGATCACCATTATTTTTAAATGCATTTGTACTTCTAATCTTAATCAAGAACATAAAGCTCCTCTCCCCCTCTAACAACAACTCTTCACATTACGTAAACAACCAAAAAATCTAGGACTATACGTGCAATTGCCAGTCATTTTTAGCCCTCCCCTCCAGGCACAACTTGAAACAAACCAATCAAAAAGGGAGGGCAAAATAAAGCCCCACCCTACATATTTTCTAATTTCAGAAGCCGTTTCACTCGGATATGTCACGATATGGAAGATTAGTCAATCGCAACCCTTTAAAAGAAACTAGTTTTGTTCATTTATGTGGCAGGGGTGTAGGTGTGCCCTTAACTTATTATTGTCAAAAGTATACATCATCGCTCTTGTAACGTCAACAGCAAAACTTTAGTGACTGAAAGTTACCTTTTGTCACCTCATTCGTGGTGATCAAGGTGTCGTGGCAGTCGTGGCCTAATGGTTAGAGAGTCGGACTAGTGACCAGAAAGTTCTCGTGACCAGAAAGTTGCCAGTTCAATCCTCAGGGCCGGCAGGTAACGACTGAGGTGCCCTTGAGCAAGGCACCTTACCCCTATTTGCTCCCTGGGTGCTGCAGTGATAGCTGCCCACTGCTCCGGGTATACGTGTGTTCACGACTTGCTGTGCGTGTGTTCACTACTCTCTGGATGGGTTAAATGCAGAGGTCACATTTCAGGTATGGTTCACCATAACTGACAAATAGGTCACTTTCACTAAAGGGGCAAGACTGTATGTATTTTTCGGAGTATTCTGATGATGCTTCACAAGTTACTTAAAAATAAAATAAAGTATTGCCATTTCAAATTGCAGCACTTCATGGAAATGAATGGTCAGTTTTTCATCATAATTTGTTTCCATGGTAACAGCAGTTTATCAATGCTTTATCTCTGAGCTCATGGGTGATGCATCTTGAAACTGAGGGGAACATTTATTTGATTATTATTTGCCGACTGTTCGCTCTTAGAGACCCAGCTAAGAAAAAATCCACAAACATGCCTTCACTGACCTCAGAGGAGTTGGGTAAATTTAGGTGTGTTGCAGGTGAATTTTGTTTTTCATCTGCTTCATTGATCTTTTTTGTAATGTTATTGCAGGTGCTGAGACACTTGGGTTGGATCCTTAAAAAGAGTTTGCCTTGCGGAAATAGAGCTGATAGTGTGGTGAGTATAAATGCACGGCGGTGCTAAGATGGCTTCTTTTTTTCTCTAAGGAGAATGGAAAAAACTATATTTAACAGGGCTCTGTTTTTGACATGGAAAAGGTACAGCTGTTTCAGAGAGCATTTGGAGCAGAACAATTCAGGACGGGCTGTTCTGTGTATTACACACACAGCATTCCACTCGGCTGTAGCTTGTTGTTATTTTCACACCTTACAATGAAATGCCCAGTGATATTTCTTCATGACGGCTTCCTCAACGTGGATTGAGCTGGACAGTTTATAGTACTTGTTTACTTAGTAGGGGAAGGTGGTTCTTGGTAGGTGGTTCAACCAGCAGTATATATTGTCTATAGGGTTGGGCAATGTCTACTAAATTGCCAACGGACGATGGCTACAGTGAAACATTGTGATGGACGCTGACATAGGGGGCGTGGTGAGGGTTGGGAGTTAATCAGCTTGCTAGATGGCCATCTGCCAAAACATTAAAACAATTACATCAGGGCTCCAGACTGCGACCAAATCGCATTTTGCGACCACTTTTCAAGACTGTGAGAATTCCAAGCGGCTTCCAACTCATGTGCAAAAATCATACTGTGGAATCTGCTGTCAACATTTCTCTTGGGAATGTGCTGTGCGTTGGTGGGACGTGCGGACGACCTCGGACCCTCCTGATGGCGAAAATTGCATAATGTATGGGAATCACGTTGACGAAGTCATCGTCTATTGGCCCAACCCTAATTCTGTGTGAATGATATTGGCCGTCGTATATCATTTTGCATTGGTAATTTCAAAACTTTGTCCTGAATTGGATGTTTACCTGCTTTTATAACTGTTCAAAGGTGAAGATTTAATTCCAAGTTGTCTTTATCGGTCATTGTTGCAGTTGCTAATGCATTCAAATGGGAACAGTGAATGAGTATACTGGCGATCTTCTATCCATAGTAACTGATTTTTGGCAGGTAATAATATGATGCAACCCTTCTGTACAAGTCCAGTGAGATCATGTTCCAACAGACCTTTAGGCATCGCATATCCCACTTGCAGCGGGCTAGAAGACAAAATAGCCCGTCCTAAGGGTCTGAGTGTTTAAAAAAACCAGCACAATTCACAACCAACAGGAGAATCATGCCAAAGGGGAGATACCTTGTGTTTTGTAGTTCCTCCATCACTGTAGATAACAACTCGCTCCGGTTAACTGGGCTTAGCAGACCTTTAATATGTTACCCATTAGTCATTTCTCTTCTAAGAGTCCTGTTGTGGTGATTTCCTGGAAACGGCCTCAGTGCACTTGGTTCACCTGCAGATGAAGAACTAGTGTGTCTGCGATAAGAACTCACTGGGGGTGGTTCAACTCATTTGCTATTGATTATTGGCTTGCATTGAGCTCTAGTGTTGTTGAGGGTCATTTATTTGCTCAGGCGGCTATCACTTACTCTGTTTGTTATGCTGGTTGTTTGTCTGGCTATTTTTATAGATAATTTTTAAAGATGTGCATGCAGTTTTTTAATCAGCATTAAGCCACCACCCCACCATTATAATATCATTATTCTTAATGATAGTTCTCATTTCTTATTGGTAAAGATGCATCAATGCTAAAACATTTGATGGCCATAATAATAGGCTTCATTTTCGTAATGCATTATAATATTGATTTTATTCTTGGGGTATTTTCAGGGTAAGTTATGACCAAGCAAGATAACAAGATGTATAGAAATGATCATAGAGTTTCAGCATTGGATTCCTTAGTTGTAGCACACTCTTTCATCCTTTAAATCTGACAGCCATTGTTAAAACAATTTTTTGCTGATTCATCCTATAGATGGTTTAATTGAACGCACTTATTTTATTGTATAATAATTGTATTCAACAATTTGTTGAATTTTATTGTATATTCGTTTTATTAAATAGATATTTTTTTCTTAAATGGTTCGTGTAACTTTATCGCATTAAAGCTTACCCTAGTAACAGTTCTTCTACTGGTAACCAAAAATGATACTGACTAGACATACTTTTAACTTGTTAGCTTATGTAATTTACGTATTGCTTTGGCTTTTTATCAGAAATAATTTACTTTTATTCTTTGTGGAGGTGAGCGTGCATGCCCAGTAACGTTTTGTTTATGTTGTTGCTTTGAAACCGTCCATAGAATGTCGAGCTTCAACTGGCTTACTCTGTGTTTACCTCTGTAGCTGTAGGCGGTCACACCATATTTACCCTCTCCCCTAAACGGAGGTAAATGGATTCATTACACATCCCCATTACGTATGTGCCGGAGCACATCAAAACAGCCTTCAGCATTATTCATGACCTCTTCTTCAAATAGATGCTACTATTGAATCTAAAGACTTGATATTTGTTTCTGTGACAGTAGAGTTACGCTGAGTAAGTAATAGGAAAAGTCGATATTTCCAAACATATTTTCACATTTTCTATATTTTTGTTTTCACACAGCTCCATTTGATGTTGCGAAAAGAATATAAATATTATTGTTTTTTAACAGACGCTTTTACCCAAAACATTTTTGACTAAAACAATTTTGAGTGCATTGTATACATTTATCAGGATGTGCACTCCCTGAGAATGAAACCCATGACCTTACTATTGGCACGCTCTGCCAGGTGAGCTACAGGAAAGCTATAACTGTTGCCTAATCCCTTTGGTCCTCCAGGAATCCTGGCAGTTTGGATCTTGTCCTCATGTTACTTCTCATACTTCCCATTCTTGTTGCTCTCTGTCAAGTCCTGAAATGGAGCCGTATGGTGCCTCCCCCATTGCTCTGTGTGTGAGAGAGAGAGGGAGTCAACATCTCATTTCACAAATACTGTGAAAACCACCTCAGAAAGAGAAGTGACAGCTATTCTCACCCTGAAGCAATGTCACAACATTCAGATAACCTTTCCTGCCTCTGTGATGACCCGCTGTTACACCACCCACGGACCTTGCTGTTAGGTGCTTCAAAGTTAGCCTGCCATATAACTGAGTCTATAGCACAGCAGCTATTGTTAGACAGAGTTAAAGTTTGTGATTTATAAACCAGTAGTGCCTCAAGATGGAATGTAAAAATGTTTTTTCTGCTTTGCCTAGCTGATTGGTATGCTCAAACAAACTTAAAGGTCATCTAAAAAAATTAAAGAAATCTGTGATCATATCTTGACCCTCATTTAGTTCAAAACCTGGATCACAAAAGAAGATATTTTGAGAAATGTCTCTGGTTTTGTGTTCATACAATGAGGGCCAATGTTTGTTACCAACGTTCTTCAAAATCTCTTTTGTGTTTTGCAGAAGAAAGAAAGTCAGTCAGGTTTAAAACAACATGAGGGCGAATCAATGATGATAAATTCTAAATGTTTGGGTGAATTATCACTTTAACCAATTTCCTGCTGCTGATGTGAAAGTATTTTTCTATGGAAAACATTACCTAATGGCTTTAAACATCACTATTTGCTGACTCAAAGTTTGTCCTTTTAGAGAAGTTGCACTATGACTTTGATGCAACTTTTGCTGAGCCAAAACAAGAAAAGGGCTTTAACTACCCCCTCCTGTGCCAAGGGTTGTGTGCTTTATGAAAAAACAGGCTAGCGGGGAGCATTATCGATTGCTCAATAGAATGCGCTTGGAGTAAAGCATTTGGAGAATCACTTTTAGAATGAAGGGTAATTTCTGGTAATAATGTCATTTCAGAATCTGAGTTAGGGAAAAGAAGAGTATAATTTCGCCCTAAATGATATATAGCAGTACCAAATCATGACATAAACGTGAACTAAAGCAATTGACTATTTGCTAAAAGCATGAGTCTCATCGGACAAAAATACATCAAAGATAGAAAGCTCCATTTGTCCATTTCATGACATTTTTAAAAGAAGGATTGGCAGTGTTTTTGTATAAAAGTGAAAATCTGCAGAACGCAAGAAAAAGCTATTTTAAAGAAAGTTGGTAACCGAACAGCACCACCACCCATTCACTTCTATTGTACGGAGACAAAACCAATGCAAGTCAATGGATGCCGGTTAACAATTCTTCTTCTTTTGTGTTCTGCTGAAGAAAGAAAGTCATAAAGCTTTGAAAGAACAAGAGGGTGAGTAAATGATGCCAGAATGTTTATTTTTGGTTGATCTATAACCGTAAAACATGCTCGTCTGACTACACCCTATGGCATCTATTGACCTGCTTCTAGCACATACCACAATAGAGGAAGAGCATTTATGGCACCGATTTGTCATATTTCTTTCACCGTGCTGTTTTTGGGCAGTTAATGATGGAACCAGGTCCCAAAGTAGGTCAGGCGGGGCGACGTGCTAATCTCGCTGGTCTGGTTTCTTTCTGTTTTTGCCTTTGGGGAGTAGGTTGCATCACAGATAGGTTAAGCCAGCATCTGTGCTAATCGCTCATGACAGCGGTTGCTAGCGCGCGGCACCCAATAAGCAGCGGTCATTGTTCCTGCCCGAGTGATTGGGCTGCTTTGTCTTTGAACTCGACCCGATGCTGACGCAGGGATTTGAGCTGATTATGCGGCTGCTGGTGTTCACATTATTGGCTTGAAAAGAGGAAGACGAATGATACCATTGTCTGGTTTTGGTGCGATGTGGTGGTTTACTTTGTACAGTTGGTGACAATAGGTACTATTATTGAACAGAAGTGCACTTGCATAATTTGCAGGGGTTTTTGTTCACGTCAAATTTAGCATATGGTGCATTGTGTGAATTATAGGTGTAATATTTTACCTTGAGCTCAGTAAAGTGGGAACCAAGCTGTTCGTCGTTCTATAATGTCACTTGAAAAGCGGGTCAAACGTAATCACCCACGTTTCACAGTGCTCTGAAGAATGGTTTAAATACTTATGCTTAAGTGACACTTTCCCTTTAATGTAATTGGTGAAAGAGGTGCGCCGACTGTGAAGAGTGTCTTGAGGAATTTGCACCCAACGGTCAGTGTTGCACAAGAACACAGGCTCTCCAGGCGAGCCATTGTTCTCGGAGGCCCTCAGAGGTTTCAGGGGATCAAGTTCACTGTTGTCAAGGGAGTTGTGCGAAAAGCTCATAGTACCACTACCAAACACGCACACACTGAAAAGCATGATCACTCCATTCCTTCTTAGTGTGCCATTCATCTAAATTTTGAAATAGCCTGGGCAGGTGTTTTTTTTCAGTTGCATGAAAATGCAAATCTTTCTCCTTGGTTGGTTGGTTGGTTGTCATTAAGTGGTGGTCCTTCACCATTATTCTGCAAGCTTCATGTGTTTATAACAAACACTTAAGACTCTGTTAAAACTGTATTTAGTGTGACCACTGCTTTATTTAGCCCTGACCATTTCCACATCTTAACAGTCAGTGTAAGCGATGTTGAGAGAGAGAGAGAGAGAGAGAGAGAGAGAGAGAGAGAGAGAGAGAGAGAGAGAGAGAGAGAGAGAGAGAGAGGAAACCTAGAGCAGGGGCTGAATGAACCAAGAATATATCATCTAGACAAACATCCTTAATTCAAAAAACAATGAATTGGTTATTTCCTCAAATATCCATTTAATTGCATTTAAGGTCAGTCTGCCACCATGTGCATTCAATCAAAATACCTTTTTAGATTGGTCAAGATGTTTGTGGGGAACGGTCTGTTACTTAATTTACTACATATTTGCTCTTTTCAGTCTTGAGGTGTAGTGGAGTATATGACCAAAGAAATGTCTGTTCTGGAGAAACAATGAATAAAATGCATGTCTTATATCTCTAGAACATCTAGTGCATAACATGTGTATCATTTGGCATTTATGAAATGCAAGCATGTAAAGTATCAAGTGCATAGAAATTAAAGTTTGGCACAGATGCTTGCCTTTTCTCATTATTGGTCTGCTTGAATGTTAACAAACAGCTCTTTACATACTCATTGTTGGTTGACAGGTTGTTAACCTTCCACTGCTACTTTTAGCACTTGAATCATATTACCCCATAGATGTCTTTAGAAAAAAAATCAACTTTAGCATAAATGTTGGTTGTGTCAGGTAATGCTAATGCTCTGTTTTTACACCTCAATCGTGACTGTCTTGTAGCAGCTTGTTTCAGGCTTTTTCTGTCAATGTTATTCAGTGCCATTACAGTCTGGGCACAAATAAGAACTCAAGCACTAAGTGCATGAAACAGGAGAGATTTCTCACAGTCGTCTTCTGTAAACATAAGAACTAACAGAGTGAGGACAGGAGAGAGCGGTCGCCTTTACACATTTTTATCTCAAGACTTACATTTCTTTTGATTTAATTTTAATCATATATATATATCACTGTAACTTATTTTTCAGATGTGGAAAAAGTAAAAAAATATTATACTCCAATACAAGTACTTTGATGAAATTGTACGTGACGTACCAGTAAAATTGCCAGTCAAAAAATCTACTCAAGTAAAAGTAAAAAGTAGCTTGTTTAAAATTTACTCAAAGTAAAAGTTACTTAGGCACTATGACTATTGTTGGTGTTGCAAAAAACAGCTCCCGCTTTTAAAAAGTAACTATGTTTGATAGTTATCTGCTGTTTTCGGCCTAAGACTTATGGTTTATGAGGCAATATTAACTAAAATACAGACAGACGCTGTGTTTTGTTTATGTTCAGAGCTTCACAGTGCGCTCTCGCGTTGTTGCCATGTTTACATATTTTTAAGAGCTTTGCATTTGTTATTTAGTCTTTTCTTATGAAGCTGCCGATGCATTATATAGTTTAAGTGAACAGTTGCGCGTAGTGGTTTTTTGCCTTTGTCATTGTTTGCTGTTTTTTTCAACAATATGATTGAACTGTTATTTTTACGACAGTGCTGGTGAGGCTTTTCAAAATGCATTAAATAGCATTTTTATAAGATTCTAGATTGCACGGCGTTCATAATCCTGTTTTGAAGCTGAAATGTTTGCTTAAATATGATCAGGGGTTTACTTCATTGTTTTCAGCAGTCAGAGTTCGATGGCATTTTACATTTAGGAAAGGTGCACTACCGAAGTCTAACTTCTCCAACTCCATCACTCTATTTTCTGGTATTGGCGTAAACTGAAACTCGAAGCGAGTAAATGTAATGCGTTACTTTCCACCTCTGCTTATTTAAGATATGTATAATATGTTATAGTAGGTTTATTTTAAGATGGTAGCAGTAGTAAGGATGTGTACAGTGTTTGAATCGTAATGTTGCCAATATATTGCTGTGACCGAATATTTGGTCGCCATCTGCCAGTAAATTGTAACAATTGGCCGATATATTTTTTGTTTTCAATATATCTGTTGTTCATATGCTATATAGCATGCTAGCATTTTGTTCTCAAAGGCCACGTTTGACTCCGTACTATGACTAGGGTTGCTTCGATTTTGCAGCCGATACGAAGTAAAGGTTTTGAGACCTTTCTTTATAAGTTTGATTTTACTGTAGTGCAAAACAATGGTAATAGCATTGTGGGTAATGGTCCTCTAACAGTAAACGATGTGTGAAAATGGGACAGGAAATGCCCTATCGGCTATTGGATCTCTTTGTCTAATGTGGATTTTATCATTGCTTTCTCTTTTACCGACTGGTATACAAATGCCTCCAGACTCTCTTCTGTGGCCTTTAATCAAATTTGTCAAATTTGCATTTATCTACTTTGCCCTTTATAGCTGTCTGTTACACCTCTCACCAAAACAGTTAAACAGTATTTCCTCTCAGACACCCGCCCTGCCATCCAGTACAAACTCCCTAAACCTTAGCTCATGTGTTCCAATGTAACTTAACCCACACCGCCTTTGATTACACAGTAAAGATTACACTACACACTACGCATCTTCCAACAGGCTGAGGACGTGTCGTGATATTTGCATTTCAGAGGACGATTTACGAGTGCAGCTCGCCCAGGTCTCCGTTCACCGTGAGCTCTTTCTGTGTCGCATCGAGCAGGGAATTTCCCCACCCATGGTTTCTTTCCTTGAACTAATGTTGCCGACTGTAAATGCCTGGAGTTCCCTTCTCTGCTTTATAGACTATGTGGTCCTAAAGAACACGGGTGATTTATTGGATGGTAACAGTTCTCTTTGCTATTGATTAGGTCGTTCAATACACTAGATGAGTGCTCTGCACTGTTGCAGGGATTTAATTTGGCTATGCCCTGAGATAGGACGCATCGATTCGGTGGCACCGTTCTGCCTGATTTGATTGGACGGCGCAGTATCTCTGTTATCTGATTGGCCTTGACACTGCGCCTTTTGATGATGTCCCTGTTTGCATATATCTGCATCCCTTATTTAAGGATCAGAAGACTCCCACCTAATTGAGCGTTTGCCGTTAGGTTAAATGTCACTCAAAAACAATATGCAGTTAAGTGATGGTGAGGCACGTAGGTGTTGCCTCTAGAAATCGATCAAAACCTCACCACTCAAGCATCCATGAAACAGAATGAGCATATCCAGCAGTCAAAAACTGTCCCTATTGCAAACAAACAGTGTCAGGAACACATTTTCCAGCTCTCTACTCTTTGTGAATGAGGAACGGAGATGTGATCTGGAGTGAATGACACTAAAACCGTTTAAGGCTGAGCGTAAATGGGTCAATGTTGAACTAAAAGTATGGTATTGGAAGAAGCCCAACGCTGCGCTAACGTGATATTCTAGACGTAAAGGTGAATTGTGTAATCATTTATTTCCCAAACCGCCCCTGTCCTTCATTTATTCGAGATAAAGGTGGTCCCAACCCCAACTTTGGCCATTGGTTGATTCAGTGTTGCTATGTGGGTCTGGTTGGAATATTTTAGTGATGTCAGAGAGCTTTCAAATATCTCAGATTTTGATATGGTCTGTATGCTTTTGATCCGTAATTTGTGTCATTTCCACATAAACAACCTATTCCTTCCATACTTGGGTGCGCAACCCAATAATCACAGTGTCAAATGTAGGTCAGTCTTTATTTGGAATAAAAATTTTTTTTAAAACAAACATCCGCGGGGACTGACATTTTGGCAGATCCATAAAGACAAAATGTCAATCTGTCAAACTCTGTAAACAGAAATATTGGGCAGCGGCCCTTGTGTATACATTTTTAGTAGCAGATGCATTCGCCTGCTTTGGAGTTTTGCTGCAACAGCGCCTCCACAGCGTAATGGTCACTTCGGGTACTGCAACTTGTTATTTTGCCATGCAGGGCAGTGGAGCCCTTGGTAACCTCTGGCAGCATTATACACACTCGGGTTTCTGCTGACAAAGAGAGCTTTTACCCCCTTATTAGAGTGTAAATAAGACTTTTTCTACACTAGATGGCTCTCTCAGATCCCCGGAGTGTAGAGCAGAAAGCTTTTCAATATCCATAACTCTTCTATTGTCATCAAAGCACTTTCTCATCAGATTTTTTTTTCTCAGGCTTGTGTCCTGTTTGCTGACCTCATGGTGTAAGCAGGTGTGAAGATGAGTATTAGCAGCGATGAGGTCAACTTCCTTGTGTATAGATACCTGCAAGAGTCAGGTAGGTGCTTTGTACCCAAGGTGGAAACGTCTTTAATTTCATTTCATTGCTATATTGTAGATAATTTGTAACTTGGTCATATCAAGCCCGTAAGGAAAGGGTTTTAGGATGCAGTCTGTACATATTCACAATAAGGCCGTTGTTTAAGAAAGCAGATGTGAGCTGGAGAGAAAGTTGATCCCGGTCAGTGACACACTTAAATGTTTGTCATTCCCCCTGGCAGGGTTTTCCCACTCGGCCTTCACATTCGGCATTGAGAGCCACATCAGTCAGTCCAACATCAACGGTGCCCTAGTGCCCCCTGCTGCACTGATCTCCATCATCCAAAAGGGCCTGCAGTATGTTGAAGCTGAAGTCAGCATCAATGAGGTGAGAGCTAGCTCAGACCTTTTCTAAATCATTATCGCATGAACATTACTGTTTGGAATGTTATTGGCAGTATTAATGTTGATAATGGAACAAATATGAATTTGCTACAGTTGTGCAAAGCTTGAAGTTCAACATAAACAGGATAAATGACAAATGCTCACCTTATTTCCCAAAAATGTGAATGCTGTTATACCATTACTGTGATTTGGAACAAATTCATAGTGTTTTGGTATGCTAGCTAAATTAGGAAGGTGGCAACATCGACAGGTTTTGCATAAATATTTTTTTGCCAACTGTGATGTGTGCTATTAAATATTTTCACTGCCAGAAGCTTAAAAACCTTTTAAATTAAACATGTAAGATACTTGTCATGCTAACGGTTTAGCATAATATTGAGCATATGCGGTTCATGTTAGTTTTACATTGGTTTATTTGAAACGCGGTTATCATGGCCAAAACATTTCATGATAACAATGTTATGGCAACATCTACAGTACAAGTTTTCAAATAAATAATGATATATTTAACCTCAGTTTAGTTTATTTTGTTCTTTTTTTCCTGATGAATGAATTAACACGATCAATAATTGTGGATTTGTGTATAGATTGACTAGTTCTCTCGCCCTGAATATAGCCTTAGTTGCTTGAATGGCGTTAATAATGAAACAATAAATTAATTAATATCACAGTTTTTGTAATACTGGGCGGTATAAATTAATATAACAGTATTTCCCAGATTTATACCGGTTTCCAGTACATGACAGTATTTTTTTTACCACATTTTATACTGGTTAAGAGAGAAAAGACTGCAGTTGATTGACTTAAATGTCCTTTTATACTGTCATGGTGAGTAAATATTGTAGAAAAATACCACACTGGTATTATACAGGTTTGAAAGTCCCACAAAATGATTTGGTTATAAATAAGTGGCACTCATGATCAAGTGAAGGAATCAGGATAAATGACAGTTGGAGTCAAAATACAGAACCTCTTAACTGCAAATTTCACAAACAACTTGAAACTACACAATGTAAACAATCCTCATCCCCTATTATAACAGCATAGTTTAGACTACTTTAATAACTGAATAGCATGCAAAGGTAAATTGCATTCATAATATTTAAGCAAATAAATGGATAAAACTAAAAAACGAGAAACTAGCTTTTTTTACCTTGGTAGCCCCATATCTCTGTTTCTCCCAACTTCAAGAGAATGTGCACCCACCTGAAAATTAAACCATCTGTCTGAACAGTTGAATAAAAAAATATTGACCATTTTACCATTAAAACATGCATGTGATGTCTGCTGCGTTCATGATTTCCTGAAATCATATTTTGAAATCATAAAACAACGGCTTAAATTAGATATGTGAGATGAAACCGATCGCAAATTGATTGTGGAATATTGTACAATAAAAAAAATCTTCAGTTAACTTTGCATATAAATGTATATTTTTTAAACCTTATTTTAATCTTATAATTTTTTAGTAAGGATTAACTAAACAAGGTGCACTATTCATCAAAACATTATATGAAACCGTCTGCATTTGTTATTTAATAAAAAATAAAACCTATGTCCTGAGGCAAAACCAGATGAGTTATCACTCTGTTAACAAGCATTGACTCCTTTCCACAGGATGGCACGCTGTTTGATGGGCGGCCGATTGAGTCTCTTTCACTGATTGACGCAGTGATGCCCGATGTTGTACAGACTCGGCAGCAGGCTTATCGAGACAAACTAGCTCAACAGCAAGCTGTCGCTGCTCCCTCTGCGGCCACCGCCAACATGCAGGGTAACGCCAAAAACGGAGAGAACACCACGAACGGAGAAGAGAACGGTGCTCACGCCTTACCTAGTGAGTCTCTGGATGAATGTGTGGACAACTCTTTGTGTGTTTGTGAGCCGCACATCCTCACGGTTCTCCATCTGTGCAGATAACCATGCAGACATGATGGAGATGGATGTGGACGTGGAGATCCCTCAGAATAAAGCCATGGTGCTTAGAGGTCACGAGTCAGAGGTCTTCATCTGTGCCTGGAACCCTGTCAGTGATCTGCTCGCTTCTGGGTCAGTTTCTCTCCACGGCGTCTTTAAACCAGTTTTTTTATTCGAATGGAAATAATTGACGACTTATTCTGTTAAGAAAACCTCACATTGTATTTAAACATCCATAATAGTTTCATTTGACTTCGGCTAAAGGATAAGTACATAGAGAGAAATCAATAGGTCTGTTTAATTCACACCCGTGGGCTCTTTGCAGGTCCGGGGACTCCACGGCACGGATCTGGAATCTGAGCGAGAACAGCAGCAGCTCCTCCACGCAGCTTGTCCTCAGGCACTGCATACGGGAAGGTGGCCAAGACGTGCCCAGTAACAAAGACGTCACATCGCTAGACTGGAACGTGAGTCCTGCTCCGACATCACTTCCTGTTATGCATACCTTCTGGTTTGAGACTGACGTTTTTGTGTTCTTTGTGTTTGTCAGAGCGAAGGCACACTTTTAGCCACGGGCTCTTATGACGGCTTCGCAAGAATATGGACAAAAGATGGTAAGCAACAGGATTGTCTCTTTTGCTATAACGTGTCTGTCTTCCTGCGATTTTGCCGTTTTTTAATTGTATTTGTTTACAGGTAATCTGGCCAGTACACTGGGTCAACATAAAGGTCCAATATTTGCATTAAAATGGAACAAAAAAGGAAACTTCATCCTCAGCGCCGGTGTCGATAAGGTGGGACTCATTTAGTAAATGACACAATTCTGTTCACATTCAATGATGTTCTGTATTGTTTAATTACAAAATTCTTCTCTTCTCTATAGACAACAATAATCTGGGATGCTCACACAGGAGAGGCCAAACAGCAGTTCCCATTTCATTCAGGTTCGCACACATTCCTCTTAATTCACTTCTGACATTTTTATATTGAATACAGTTTTGTTATTGGCTCCAAATGTATGTTTGGTTAGATTTGGCTCTCTCTTTTTCTAATCATTTCAAATCACGTCGGATGCCTTAAACACATGAATAATTGTCCCTACACAGCACCTGCTCTTGATGTGGACTGGCAGAGCAACAACACATTTGCCTCCTGTAGCACAGACATGTGCATCCACGTGTGCAAACTGGGCCAGGACCGACCCATTAAAACATTCCAAGGACACACGGTAAGAACTGTCTGCTCATCCCACCTTCCTACTGTTTCATCCAACACTCGTCTGCCAAAGAAATGAACATCAAACCTGTGTCTCTCTGTCTTCCTCCTCTCCAGAATGAAGTTAATGCAATCAAATGGGACCCGACCGGAAACCTGTTGGCGTCGTGTTCTGATGACATGACTCTAAAGGTAAAGCCATCAGCGACCTGTCTGTGGGACGCATTCATGCCGACTGCGCCTGCTGAGAGGGGGGCGACATTGATTCTTGAGACAATCAATGTGCGGTTGTGACGCAGGGGTTTAAGATGTTATTTGTTCTGATCTAGATTTGGAGTATGAAACAGGACACATGTGTTCACGACTTACAAGCTCACAGCAAAGAAATCTACACTATCAAATGGAGCCCTACAGGTCCAGGAACCAACAACCCCAACGCCAATCTAATGCTGGCCAGGTAGAGTCATAGCGCCATCTGTTAACATCATGCCCTCCTCCTGACGCTGTTTTGCAGATATGTGTCCTTTTGAGGTCATTGGCAGTCTCATGTGATATCTGCTCATGCATGCATGATTGTTAATAAATGTTTTTACTTGTGTGATACTAGTTTTATAATGCTCTACATGAATAGTGTAGTACCTGCTTCACGGGTTTAGTTTTTTCCCAAACATAAGTTTAGAACATAATGGACAATAACATGCCTACTTGATCAGTAAACAAAGGTGATATTGCCCCCTTGTGTTAGAAGTCAGTTGTACATAAAAAATAAAGCAAGATTTCTGCAGTTTTACCAACTTGTTCACACCGGTTAACATGAATTTGTATTTATGTGCGTATAATGTGTTCTTGAACTCAAAGTGTCTTGTTTTAAATGAACTAAAGCTTTATCCCGACTTTTCTAACACCTCTAGCGCTTCCTTTGACTCCACTGTTCGGCTTTGGGACGTAGATCGAGGCATCTGCATACACACACTAACCAAACACCAGGAGCCTGTGTACAGCGTAGCCTTCAGCCCTGACGGACGTCATCTAGCCAGCGGCTCTTTCGACAAATGTGTCCATATCTGGAACACACAGGTAAGAAATGTCTGGCAATACATTCGATGAGCTGTTTGTACAAGATGACAGCCGCTGCTATGGGTCTGACCCATGACATGGCTTAAAGGGATAAATCACCCAAAAAACATGATTTGCAAACCACTGAACGTAATTTTATTTATTTCTACAGACTGGTGCTTTAGTCCATAGCTACAGGGGAACAGGGGGCATTTTTGAAGTTTGCTGGAACGCTGCGGGAGACAAAGTAGGAGCAAGTGCATCGGACGGTTCTGTAAGTTCAAGTTTCATTGTGTCTTTTCTCTTAATTCACATTTATGCAACACCAAAAAATTATTTATTTTATTACTTATTTTCGCATATCTTCGCTCTCATTCCTAAACTGCTGATGTCCAAATTTAGTTTTTTATGTAACGGAAGAAACACTGAAGCCACACTATTTAATCATTCAAAAAGTACAAAGTTGACAAACACTTTTAAATACTTTTTATTGGTTAGATATTTGCAAAACGCAGTGACCATCAAAAGGATGACTACTAATAATTATTTATGGCAAAAAATTAAAATCACGGAATAGGATATACAAGGTTTCAGAAGGACAGCAGCAATTTGAAACTTGTTAAATAGCATTGGTACCGACAGTTTGCCAGCATTTCAACACAAGACCTCTAAACAAAAGTGACGTTAAGTAATTATTATTTTGTTTTTCCCCAGGTTTGTGTATTAGATCTGCGGAAATAGCGCTACTTGCTGGAAGCCATGGACCGACTATGAATGTGTACATAGCCAAAATGACTGTCCCTGACCCTCAAACTGCTACAGTCCCCAGTGAACCATGGCCAGCCACTACAGACAAATACAAACAACAACATCAAGCACCCCAACGCAACAGGCCGAGCGGATGTGATTCCAACCAGAGACATTCAAATGACTTTTTAAGTGACACAGGTTGAAAAAAAACAATATAACAAAGGAAGAATGGCAACAGGTCTGGTATATGTACCAAATTTGGAAGATATTTTACTATTTGTTCTTCAAAACCAATCTCATCAAAATAAACAAACAAAAGGATTTTAATATTTGTTGGTAGTTCCGTTTCAAGTGTGCAGACATATCAGCTTTTTCTTTACCTTCCCCCTCCTTTCTTTCTTTCTCTCTTTCTTTCACACAAACTTTTGTTTGACTCACAGCTGCATGATTTCAGGACTCGTGGATATCTCCATATTTCATGAGAACAGTTATTTAGCGTCTTTTGCTACTCGACGTTTTGTGATTTTAACAGTGTGGGGACATACAGCTTATCGTTCTGTTTTAGTTTTGTTTTGACACAGTGTTGTTAGTTCTCTTGCAGTCATCTGAATGAAAACCTTGTTTTATCCCCTAAATGAAAGATTGAATTCATCAGAGTGACCACAGGCACAGACCATTCAAGCATATGCAACTCTTCAGTGCTGTATTAAGCTCTTACGTGTTTCCTTATTCGTAAAAATTCAGTGTTCAATGCTAAACAGTTTAAGATATTTCACCTAAATAATGCATCCCAGGACAACGACGTGCATGTACATGAAGAAAGGAAAGACTTGCATTTAGGTCTTCATTATTTCTAGATCCCATTTGGTGGGATTCAGCTTCTTTTTGATGTTTTATAGCCTTTTTAACTACAGCAGTTCAAGTTTTTGTGTTGTATTGGTTGTTTGTGTACAAGCCAAGAATTATAGTTGATTTCAACACGTGGATTATTTATTCACAGGTTTTTTTTTCTGTCAATAATACACATTTTTAGATAAAGACTGAGCAGGTCTTTATTGGAATACCTGAAGCTTAAAGCAAGTCTTTGTTGGTCAGTACTGAAATATCCAAATCACATTTTTTAAAGTGACTTGGGTGCTTTCCTGCTCTCTTCAGTTTTCAGACATCTTATTCTTTTGGGTTCTGTGCACAGCGTGTAATGTAACGTCTGGTCATGTGATCATTCTGCCGTGTAATTGAGACATGCTAATATTGGTTTATAGTTACTGCATGTATCGGGATGCCAGCGCAGGAGCGACATCTTTCAAAATCGAAGTCTGCTGTCCATACTAATGTACTTGATCTCCCTGTCTTTCTAATGCCTCAACCAATAAGAAAACTGAATTAGTCACAGGCCCCAAATGCGTGTTACTCTGTGACTGTCCCGTGATAGAGGCTTGTCCGCGTTGTCTCAATCTCAAGTTATGTTTAGGATATCACACGATATTTAACCTTGCGTTTTATACAGAGTGTTTCGAGGTCTGTATAAAATCGGCTACTTTTAAATGGCTTCAAGATCCATCTGATCACTATTTATTACTGTATGACAACAGAAGGGTATTTCGGTCCCCCTTGTCTCTATCCCAGCATCTGCCTGCCCGCAGTTACCTTTATTTCTCCACGGTGTCATTTTCTATCATTATTCTTACTGCGTCTGTGTCCCCTGGTCTTTTTGTACTCTTTTAAAACTTTTGTAATTCACATTTCTTTGTAGCTACAAAAAATAATAAGAAAAAAGAAAAAAAATACAAAAACCCAAACAAACTAGTGCAGGTGGGTTTGAGGGTGTACAGCGTAGATTTGGGTTTTGGTCACTGATCCCCATGTGTTTTCAGATGTCCCCACACCTGATCTTTGTTTCCCCAGTCAAACGTTTTTGGTTGCAAAACTCCCCCTTGCATTGCGTTGATCTGTTGTCATTTGAATCAGATCTGAAGTCCAAAATAAAGTATATTTTGATATTACTATTGTTGTTTTATTCTCCTGATTTGTCTTTATGACATTTGTTTGAAAATGATGAAATGCTACAATGAATGTGGTTGGGTGTTGCACATATGTCTATGATGGCATACATTTTCATATTTACGTCAACTTTTAAGCCAGGCTTGATATGCATAAATTAGCCAATGCCATGAATTTCTAACAGCATTTCAGACATCATAAAATGTAGCATGTCATAAGAACTATTTTGCTTTAAGGACGTGAGGTTGGATAAACAGATTTAAATGTTTAGGTGCACCTTTTCTCTCATAGATACACAAGAAATGAATATAAGCAGTGACTGTTTCTTAGTACATTGGTTACATTAGTTAGGTAAATACAATTAAGAATCATATAAAAACAAAAGCTCAAGTGCATTTATTGATTTGTGTGAAGCACACCTCACGCCTTACAGTTTGTTTTGTTGTTTTAGATTAAATTCCCTCGTTCAAAGCACAAATTATATACTGAACATCAACAACAGGCTATGTTCTTTTTAGGAGCAGCTCTTCTCGCCCTGCTTTGATGATGCACATTTAATCACTGTGGATTGTAAAAGTATGTTTCACTGAGAGTTCATGCAATTTACTGGATTATAATAACAGGGATATATAAAACATGCACGAAGGAGGGGCCAGTCTGCCCTCTGAAAGTCTATAAATCTCTTGCGTGAGGTGCCATCAGCAAAGCAAGAACAGAAAATGCCCTCTGCTCATGTTGCACAACTGGTGTGGTATTATAAATGAGGTTTTTGGGCAGGATCGCCTCAGGCTCATCCTGTGATCAATGTGTAATATAATTGTGCAAATCTCCGGAGAGTTGGAGACGTTAGCTGTGTTTGGCCTGGGTCTCTGGCACAGTTTGCGGTAATAGCTGACCGTTCCTGAGGGATCGACACAGCGTACTCTGTTCCACATGACATCCAGTCACAAATGTCGGGGCTCCTCAGAGGAGAGAAGAGTTGCCGTGGAGTGTGTGAGACATGTTCTCTGTGATCATGAGAATGCACTGGAAGATGTCGTAAACCACGGCGAACAGGAAGTAGATGGGAAGCAGCCAGTAAAGACTGAAAAGTCTCTGGGTCACCGGCAAAGGCACTGCGATATGGCTGTAAACATGATTAATTAATAAAAACTCACTTTTATAACCATAGCAACATGTTTCAGATCAGTTTTATGTTTATACCTCAATACAGGGGTTAAAAATGAACCTTAAATAGAACAAAGGTCATATGTAAAGTGTTTTCTGTCCGTCAGTTTTAAATGTTGACTGTCACTATGAACTTTCAGTATATAAACAAATATTTTTTCATGTCAATTTTATTACTGCACCCACAACGTACAGTGTTTATACAGATAGAGTTCTCAGAAAAGATAAAACTGTACTGTACGTGTATGTAGCCATTCATGCGGACATTCTTTACTTTACTCACTTGAAGCGCTCCGACCTGGAGGTCCTCAGCATCAGAAAGATGAACAGGCCCACCTCCGTGTTTAGGGAGAAAGATACCACTTTGTCAAGCATTACAACAAATCCCTGCACGAAAGAAGAGAATGAAAAAGTGACCTTCTATTGACCGACAACTAGGAGTTTGAATGTAAGGCTGAACCTAAAGGCTGAAGGGAGATGTTCAGAGGTTTAAAGCAAAAAATAATCCTCAAATAGTAAACAGACACTTTTGGCTTTAAATGAGCACTGACCTTCGGATCACAAGCCGAAACGACAAAAATCACGCCAAACGCCAAAAAGGACAAGAAGCCACAGAAGAACCTGAAAAAGGGGAAAAGCAGAGGGATTGCTGAAACCCGGAAAATCTGTGAATTATAGTGATTGATCAAAGCCAGTGTTTTTAATGCTCCACAAGTCTTTTCTATTAGCAGAGTAAAGGAATATGCTGGATGTGTAAGCAGTGACGGGCTGTAAAAGCTTAAAGAAATGGTGTGTGAAATGATCTGCCATGGGCTGAATGCAGAGTTTACCGTCTGCAGTGCTGTATGCTCTGGGCTAATGTCCTCCACTGTGAGCTATGGGGCAATAGCCTCATGCTGATTCTTGCCATCCATTCTGCGTTCTCCGTCCAATGTGTGCTGACCAAACCGTCAACTGAAAGCAAAGACGACGACCGGGTCATGAAATTTGCAATTCCATCCTATGGATCTATAATCTATCTGTCTATCATCCATCCTATCTGCCTGTCAGTCTGTCTGTCTGTCTGTCTGTCTGTCTGTCTGTCTGTCATCCTTCCATCCATCCATCCATCCATCCATCTGTTGTCTATCTGTATGTCTGTCTGTCTATCCATATATCCATCCATAAAGTTAAAACTATGAGAATTTAATAAAAGCATTATGGGATTAAAGTGTATTTTAACAACCAAACTTAATATATTTAATGTAATATTCTATCATTTTCCAATGTTTAAGTATAATTTTGTGAATATTTCAAATGTGAATACATCTAATGTCTATGTGCAGTGTGTCTCAGTTCAGTATGATGAAAATGCATTTCTCTATTCTTGGAGTCAATAGATATTCCAATATGTAGTCGTCCTTGGATATTCAAAGTTTTGCAGTTCATCTAAGAAACACGTTATTGTTAACATTCTAAACGTATGGCGTTTTCTTGTTGTTGATTTAAAGCTTAACACTTTTCTCCCTCTGACCTTCATCTCATATTAAAAATAATGAGTCTTTTCAAACCACATACACTTCTCTGTACACTCTCTTCCTGTACCACAACACTGTTTCACACACTAGCGACTAGAAGCCAGATGCAGGATCACGATCAGTCAGAATTAACAGATGGAGTTTGTCACATGCGGGCCACTCTAATGTGTAACAAAGGCTATTTGAATTCATAGCCTAGTGAGCTATGGGTTGTACATAATTCACACTGACACCTTCTGCTGAGAGCTTTGCTGGACTGAGCCCAGATCCAGGCTTCAGTCCCTGTGAGAGATGCAGCATTCAGTATAAAAGAGCCAAAAGCAGTTTGAGTCAAGGCTAGAAATGAATGACCTCAAACCGAGGCCTCGGTCTTGTGTAGGACACGCTGCCGATTGTGTGTTTGGAGAATATTCCTTGTGGGCTGCTCTGCTCTTGGAATCATTTGGAAATGCACCAATAATTACGTAAAATGGGTTATAAACGCCATTTCATGTTGACTTTAAATAATGAAATAAAAGAAAACACACTTGTGTGCTTCATGGCCGTGCCCATCACAAGGAAGCTGACGGTTATACTGATGGTGATGAAGATCTGGATCAGCTCCGCCACCCAAGAGAACCGGCTATACCGCTGTGTGATGATCTGAGGAACATACAAAAATCGTCAAACACGTCAGTGATGAATTAAAGCACACACACGTGATAGGAAATGCTGCATTGAGGACAGGTCACACGCATTAAGATGCTGTTATACCAGCAGTTCACCACTAGAGGACATCATTTCTCTTTTCTGAGCACAACTGGACTAGAACACTGAATTTAGTGGATGGCTGCACAGAGCTGCTAGCAGTTAATCTTCACCGTGAGGCGCATAGGTTTGATTAAATAAAGTGAAATAGAGAGATCCAAAAGAGAAGATCAAAACAGCCATTTAGGAACAGCCCTTTTTCCCAGCACTAGCTCAACATCTCATGCCGTTTATTCTTCTCCACGGTCGACTCAACACTCTCCAACTCATATTTGGGGATAGGCTTCTTGCATAATTTACATTTCTGAATTAAGAAGACAAGCGTTTAATGCATAAAAAATTAAGCAACATCAATCACCAAAGCATTTAACGCTATCTTAATAAAAAAAGTTAGTTTTAATTTAGCCGATAGGTATCGTTTGTGATTCCCTCAGCGAAAACTCTCCCACAACGTCGTCCAAACCCAGCTGTCTCCCAAAAGACTGCATTCAATGGCCTTAAAGACAGCGGACTGAGATGTCTTTGACACATTTCTGTGGTTGAACTTTAAACTAATTTTGTTATTTTGTCTTCTACACATGACTTCTGTACCCTTATATTACAGAGTTTTTTCATTTTATACTCGCCTCTAGATGTCCCTCTCAACAGCGTGGCAATGCATTAGGATTATTTATTTGATTTATTCTATATGGTTAATACTTCACAACTGCAAAAATAATTCGTTTATTCCACAGTATTCGGCGCTATTTTATAGAGAAAATAAAAGAAATGATTGTTCTGGTAATTTGTAAGATTGTGTTGGCGGTAAAAACGTGTAAACATCAAAATCATAATCACAAAACGTATTTTTTACAATCTTCCAAAAGTCTTCCAAATATCCATAAGCTTTTGGTTGAGGGAACCAGTGCGGCGGTATCTCTCGGGTTTAGCCTACAAAAATACATCATCCCTGTGGCATGCCAATTTGTAAAGTAAACATGACGCGCCTGTGAACATAAGCATACCCAGGTTTAACCCAGAAGCGCTTTTTATACACCCTTTGCCGCCATATATGGCGTATGTAAATAATGTTTACATTAATACACATAAATAAGTATGTTGAGTAGCACAGACACAGTTGTGCACACCGCCGTGTTTTGGTTGTACTCGTGCATGCCTATGGACTGAATGTGTAACGCATGACGTCACTGCTGTGTATCAGTATATCTGGAAGTTTGCAAACACACAAGTTTACTAAACGTGAAAGCATCATGACTCACAACTCAAAAAAGAAAAACAAGGCCAGATTGTACTGCTGCACCAGAGCAACCTCTTGACATTTCCAGACCCCTGACCTATCCTCACCTTTCCAGAAGAGGGAGCCGATTGTGTGCTCGAGGTCACATGTATCGTTGAGGTTTATAGAAGTTTTAAAGGTCAACACTGCCTTAAACAGATCATTATGCCATTTGTGGGCTACAAAAATGAAAAACAGTGCTTTTAGCAAGAGCACGAGCTGAACTTTGAGCTCAAAAGCACTTTGAGCTGTGGCAAAGCCACTGCGCGCTGAAAATGTAACTTTGCGAAAAATACTTTGATTGTAAAAGTTCCTCTCCTCCATCAATAAATCAGGAACGAACTCAAAAGAGCCTCTGTGTGGGCTAGAAAATTTGGTCTTCGGCAAGTGAAGTCTGTGTGAGTTCTATTCTGATTCGTGCCTTGTGTGTGAGCGCTCCTGATCTTTTTGTGGTTGGCGGTTCTGACTCATATCTGACATTTCCATCTTTCAGCCCTGTCTGTGGAATCTCAGCTCGGCTCATCATCCCTGGGCTCTTTCTTTCCCTCGACCCGGCATGCTAAGATAGAAATATTCGTTCTGATATCACATATCTGGCTCTTCTTGCTCACTCTATTGTGATAAGAAACTTTAACATGGAAACTGACAACAAAAAACAAAAAATATCACAGATTTGTGACGGTTAGAGCTGGGCGATACTGTATAGCTAAATTATAGCTGTAAATTGTATTTCTGTACTTTTTAGCCTTTGATCATATTCAGTATGTCAGTTTAACATTTGCACGGAAATGCCTTATTGTAATAACACAAACTAAACTCTTGTTTGCATTTTGAACTGGAAAACAAACTAAAATCTTCTTTTGCATTTTGAACTGATCCACAAACATCACATGATCAAACTTTAATGCTACTTGAAAGCTGTCTTGGTGTTCGAATACTTGCAAATTGCAATTTATTTGGTCAAATAAAGTGAAACAAAATCATTGGTATACAGTATATACTGTAAAAATGTTTAGGGTCATGTACTTTTAATTGTTTTCCACATCTCTGAAATTCATTAAAGCTATTTAACATCTGAAATGTAACTTAAAGAATATTAAGAAAGAATCAAGCATTAAAGTATCTTTATTGTTGTTTCTGTTTGTCTAGAATTAGTTCAAAAAGTACTTTCACCTGAGATGATTTTTAAGAAGTTTTAAAGTGATATTTTACCCAAAAATGAAAATTCTGTCATCATTTACTCACCCTTCTGTCATTTCAAAGCTGTATGAACACAAAAGAAGATATTTAGAAGAATTTAACGTTACAACATCAGTACCAATTGACTTGCATTGGTTTTGTGTCCATACAATAGACGTGAAAGTCTGTTTGGTAACCAACTTTCTTCAAAATATAATCTTTGGAGTTCTGCAGAAGAAAGTCATACAGGTTTGAAATTAAATGTGTAGTTGACAGACCAATATGCAAATATGTCCAAATTGTTATCCTACCAATCAGGATAAATCTCTCTTATGTTGACGAACACTTTTTAATACTTTTTATTGGTTAGATATTTGCAAAAACAAATGATAACTATTAATAATTATTTATTGCACAAAAATATGTTTCAGAAGGGTAGCGGGGATATCCCCAAAAAAGCCTAAAAACAAATCTAACTCATTTATAATGTAGACGACTATAAAGCAAGTTCACAGAGGTGAATTATTTCTTTGAAACACTATGTAAATCTTTGCTATGCTGTGATAGAATATAAATGTACATCCACTTAGAAAGACTGCTGATATTAGACTCAAATAAAAAGATCACATAGTTACACACTCATAAATTCCTTCTCTATCACTGTACATCTGCCAAGAGATGCCAGCCTCCAGTCCTTCTCAAGGCCCATTCCTCAAAATAAGGTCCATGCCAAATGCTCTGGAAAAGTTTTGAGGGACCGGTCAATGGTGTGTGGAGCCAAAAGTCCACGGAGAGGAGACTGTACGCTTCACTGCCTCTAAATTAGATCACAAATTCTCGCTAGTGATACTGTCTCACCACTGGCCCCTCCGGCAAAGTACTGCACGATATGGTTTAATACTTTCCCTCTGTTGTCCTGCCACCAAATGCTCATACACACCGGAATTAAAGCGCATTTACAGAGAAATTAAAGAGTTGGATGTTAATAAAGTGGCAAAACCTAAAGGGAGAAATGAGGAAGTGGCATTTCATTTCATTAGGGACACTGCTGTGAGGTGGACAGACCTAATTAAAGGAACATTTCATAATTTATTTCAGTCCAAACTTATAATTATTTTCTTTTATTTCTGGATGACATACAGTATGGTTTGAATTGTAAACGTGATTGAGAGCCATTGGCAACATTCTGAGCAAATAATTGGTTGAATTTTGGTAGTTTGTATGCCTCTGAATACTTGGAAATCGCACAAGTCACGACATAGTTTCATGTCAGGAAAGAGTGAGGCATTTTAAAAAATTGGCTAAATATCCTACTGTTCTCAAGTCAGTGACATTGAGGTGGGTAAATAATGACAAATCTTACAATTGTAGGTGCACTGTTCCTTTAAATTCACACAGACGTCTAAAGACAAACCTGATATCTGCTTTTTAAGATTTATACACAAGCACCTGAAAACCGAGCCAATGATGGATGATTTGTTAGAGGTGTTATCTCTGCATCCTCTGTTATAATTCAATGTGACTGTCATAACATTGCGTGCCAAAATCCTTTCCAAAAACTTACGTAAATAAAACATGATCCACACCGGAACGCATTTGAGATGCAGACAATTTGTGCGCTTATCTACTTTACGAAAGTTTTTGAACCGCGTGAAAGGAATACATCACTCATAAACGTAAGATGTATCCATGCAGATTAGCATCCCAAAGTTTCGAGAGAAGAGACTTTGTTTAGATCCTGGATGCGGCACATATGGAATTGTCAGTCTGATACACACCGCCTCAGACAAGCAAATGAAAAGTGTTCACGTCCGTATAAATAGAAACAAGAATTTTGATCCACTACAAGGCTGTTGCCACCGAGCTTCTTCTCAGAAATTCTCAAAGTTGTCTCTGTAAACGTCGCTCGCGATGTTACTTTGTGAGTTTGCGAACCACAGGCCTTTTGAGCTTCTTACATCGCGACTAAACCTTAAAGCTTCACAAAACATGGTTTGAGCTGACGTGTGGTATTTCATTTATTTTTTATTTGCGTGCTCACGGTTTTATCCTGTAGCTTAAACCTTCCATGTGCCTTGAAGCTAAACTTGTGCATCTTGCTGATGCGCTGTGAACTTCTGTGGGTCTGAATTGAGTGGACTGTAGATGGAAAAAAACATGTGTAACACCCCTAAGGTAAAAAAAACCCCTACGTGATCATGTTCATGCCATCTAAATCTAAAAATCTTAAAACAGCAAAAGCTCAAAGACAAATGCAAATAACGGTAATAAAGATAACACCTAATGTGTGTCAGTGTTACATCAGTTAAACATATTTCTGTGCATACTTAAAATAACCTTACAGGAGTAGATGCTACCCCGTCCGGCTTCGGTAGACAAAACATTCCCCAGCAGCCGCACAAATCAAACCTACTTTCTTAATAAGCACGAGATAACCTTTGGATTAAAGAAACACCTCATGTTGACAGAAACCTTTATCATTAATTACATTGTTTGAAATTTCCATTAAAGTGTCATTTTATATGTCAGCCGTTCTTATCACTTCTGTTTGAACACATTAAAATGGGAATCTTAAAGGTTTCCGTTCGGGAGCAAACTCAAGGTCAGCTCAAGGCGCGCTTTGAACAGATGGAGGAGTTTTGATTGATGGCCTTTCTGAGGTCAGAGCCAGCTCATCATTATGCTAATCATCTCCAAGACAAAAGATCTTTTGCATTGATCCTTTGTTCAAACACGGCCGTGGACTGTGATTGGACAAATTTACACTTCGGACGTGAACGTTTAGCTAAGAGGTGAACAGGTTTCTCTGCCGTTTTCAGCGGAGGCTATTTCGCACTGAGAAAGTGATAAATTATTTATGGATTATGTGATTTATTCCTTATAAAGAATTGCAAAGTTGCAAAACTTCACCAGGCTGAGCTTTGACCGTGGAAACATACATGTGTTCAGCACAGGATAGATAAAACAACCGGCAGAAGACAAGCAAGCCTGTCAGGGGCTCTCCAGCAGGTGCGGTGAAACTACAGTGCGTTTCAATCATCGCCTAGGAGAAAGTCGCCCGACAAAGAATCTCAGACCTGATGCAAAACAGCCCTGCGTCTCCCAAATGCCTGAAGCGGACTCTGAATAATTGAGGCAGTGCCTGGAATGTCAAGACCCTGCGAAATCTGCGTACTTGTAGTGTGATCAATGAGAGGGACTATATTTCCTGACAACCAACTTATCATGTTTACATTAAGAGTCTGGGTTACTGCTAATGCTGTTATATGTTGTTCGGCAAAATCATCTGTTTCAATGGATGCTTCTGAATTAAGGAGCTCTATTTGCTGGCTGGGAATATAAAGTGGTCAATGCAAAGCATTCACATGTATATTTCCCTCTAGAATGCACGCTCCGTGACCCTGAGGCAGGCTGTATTATGTGCCAACGCAAGCAAAAAGGCCGGAATTATACAGAATCGGTGGCACAGGAGAAACTGTACACCTCTGGGATTTTTGGACTATTTCATTTTGTTAGCTGCTCTTGTATAATCCAGCTATTAAACTGAGAAACACTGCAGCACTGTAAACAGTTTCATCACTGCGTTATAGCATCATGTTTTCCATCTGTTTAGCTTCTCTTCTACAAACACTATTTAATTCACTTTCAGCATTTTAAATAGATTTCCTTTCACTTTGCTTACTTCAGAGGTATATTTAAGGGTTAAGGGTTCTACGGCTTTAGACTAGTCACAGATAAAATAAAAGCTAGATTCAGTCTTAACTGAAAACACATTGCATTAAAATATCTTAAAATAAGTTTTGTAATGTAATGTAACGCTAGTAATGTTTGCTTGTAAGGGTCTTTGTACAGGAAACCGCCTCAACATGTTGTAATTTCGACATTATAATTTTGGCAGCGTGCAAGTGGATTAATAGAAAGTATTGAAAGTAGTTTTTTAAGATGTAGATGTTTATTTTTCTGAGACTAAAATGACAGTTTTGCATCATGAATAAACAAACACATCATATAAGCCAAGCATTCACTTAATGCAAATATGCTAAATAAACCACCGGGAGACTGTTGACATTAGATATTATTTACTAGAATAATCTAGCTTGTTCTATAAAAACCATGTACTGTGCTGTGCTTGACCTTTTTTTTGTGTTTTTTTCTTATTTTCCCCTGTAAAGCTGCTTTGGAGCAATGCACATTGTGAAAAGCGCTATATAAATAAAAAATTGAATCGTCCATAAATTTTCTGTAAATTCCATAACAAATAATACAGAAATGATTTAGAATTAAAACGGTTAAATAACTGATGTAAATGTAACAATACTCATATATTCTTATTATATGAATAACAAATATGAATTTAATGTTTCATGTATAATGAAGATCTAAATTTTAAGATCTACTTTACAAACTGTTAAAAAATAATCTTTAAAATGTTATGTTACCATTACTATAATTATGTTTAACTGTCCATGTCATTTCTGTAAGTCGTGTTCTGTTTATGTGTTTCATTTTGATCAGTTTGTCACATTTTCTTTAGAAATCAGCTGTGACGTACAAAAAAGTGTTTTAAAGGACCAATCACTTATCCATACAGTGAGCGCAAATATGAATATGCTATATAGCGCATGATGTCACTAGCGTCATTTATCTCCAAGCAGGAGATACTACTTTCCCCTGAAAATAGTCTCGGTTAAGTGTATAGTTTGTCCATTCTTATGTGGTTTCCTGTTAATTGAAGCAAAAATGTAACTTGTGTTCTATTGTGGACTTTATTTGACAATTTCAGGACAGAAAACAGTTTCTCTGCTTGTGTATTTGCACAAGGTACTTCACTATATTCCGTGGGGAAATTTAGGCTTTTCAGCTTTCCCTGACCGGCTCTATCAACATCTTTTAGAAACGTGTCCATTGTTTTGCATTTTTCAAGCAGAAAAACAAGTTACAGCTCCGTCTCTATTCTAATGCCATTGTGTTGTGCTCGCTATTTGTTCTCCATCAGTTTACTTGTTATGCTGTAAATGCGCCTCCATCTCTTCCCACCTCTCATAGCTTCAGCTGTGAGGATTCATTGGCTCAGCACTCCCATCTGCATAATCCTCCCCTATATTGTGTAGCTCAAGACAGACGAGCTCTTCAAATTACATCAATCTCAGAGCTGCCCAACAATGACTCACCCACATTACCTGTTATTAGCCTTCCACAGCCTGTCTGTTAACCGGCATGCAAATGAGCACATCACATATCATTGCGGAACCTCAAGGGCATTATGGGTCAGGCCAACCCACTGTCCCGACATTTCTCGTAACATCTCATAAGAGCAATCTAATGCATTCGTTACCATAAAGTCTGTTGAACCACACCATGCTGAGTCACCCCTTACCTTGAAAGACCTGTTTTATAGATTCATATCTGAATAAGGAACAAAAGTTTACTTTTAGGAGAGTACTTCAAAGTTGCATTTCTTGTGCTTTTCAGCAGCCTTAACATCAAGGATGTGCTAGCAGTTCACAAAACAAAATGTGACATAAAAAATGACTAAGAACTTGAAAAAATCATTGGTGTCATTTACTGTTGGTATGGTGTGAAGTCTCAATGAAAGAATCTGAAGAACATAACTGTGAGTGATTCAGAAGCTGATTCAGAAATAAGAATTTTGTCTACCTTCAGGCGAGATGTTTTAAAGTGACAAGCGTTAAAACCAACCTAATAAATACTTATCGATTCTGTATATTAGTTACATATTACATGTACGAGCAAGCTGGCAAGATACGTTTTGCATCCCTGTGATGTCACTTTCTGTCTTCAGAGAGCAGCATTTGCAGTGACATTTTAAAGGAAAGACGTCTTCAGCAATAACGTCGTGAAGCAACAGCTGTTTTTGTGGGATTTAACACAAGTAAAGATAAAAACACTGATGGATGATTCCATGTTATTGATGATGTTGTTTTTTTCTGTACTAAACTAATATTTCAACTTTTACTTTTGTTTTTCACAAAGAAGAAAAACTCTGCCCGAAGTTACTCTCTCTTTAAAATTGTCATTATTACACATTTCGGAGTAAATATAAACACTTAACAAACCATATTTAGGTTAGCTTTACATCCATTTGTGTGACAGTGTTAGCCTACTGCTTATCGTCTGCTGGTGTGGACGCAAATATATGTATAATTATTGTTACAGTTATCTCAAACCCTGAAGGTGTCCCTCGAATGCATATTGAAAAATGCATATCCAAAAACTGATGCTAAAATAAACCATAATCTTCCCAACAATTATTGGCCCCACTGTGGATTCTTACTATGAATCTGTCTTGTTCAGATCTGTCTTGTTTTTGTAATACTGTGTTGGAATGTCAACCAGAAGCTGCGAAATTGTTTATTTGCAGCATTAAAATTTGCATAGTATTAACACAACATCAGCAATCCTTCTCAATATCATGTTCACTTTCTCTGAGCTATTTCTGAGATTATAATATACCTATTATTTACATGACATTAGTAATCACGTTTAATATCACAGTAAGTGACAATATTATAATGTGCAAAAACACAATATTAGTCATCACGGCTAATGTGGTTACTGACGCTGGGTTACTTGCAATATTATAAAGTTAACATTTGCAATGATCCCAAACCAATGCAAATAGACTGTGTATGTTAAATTCATAATTCAAGTTAAACGTAAGATGTTTATGAAGTAAAGAAGACATGTCAGCAGTCTCCCAAACCCCAAAACAGGAAACATCATTAATAATGGAAAAATAATTTTGAAAGTAAATTGACATTTTCTCACCATATTTCGGTGAGAATTGCCTAATGCCAGACTCAATGTATTTTTTACCAGTACTGTTAAATCGTAGACCACTTTTCCATTGGAAGAAACTCTTTTCCGATTCGTTCAGTATCACCATCGATTCGCTCCATAATATCCATCCTCCCAAAATGTTCACATTTTCTTTGCTGTTTGGTGTTGACCCAGCTCTTTGCTTTATCAGATTCAGAATCTGAGTCTCTTAGTCCAAAGGTGTCACTATATCGATATCTGGCCCCTCTCGCTGATGTCCTCTAATATTTCATCTCTAGCGATGTCTATTCATATTTCTTCCCCCTGTCACCTTAAACCCAATTATAAAGCAAGCAGGTCAGGTCTCTCACATCTATTCATTTTACCTGACATCTCCCCACAGTGTTCCCCTGGACTTTGGCATTGGATGCTCCAGCTGAATAATGAATGGATCTCAGCTGTTTTAAGCTGTGCTCAAACGGTTCTGACAAATATTGACCCACAGTAATACAGAGAGAATTCTTAATACATCTTGATTGGCAGACACATGCTTTCCATCAGTCTCCACTGGCTGAATAATAGTGCCGAACAGAACGGATGAGGAAAAATAACTGTCGGCGGGTGAAATAATATGTTATTCACTCTAAAATATGCACTGGAATGATCAATTAAAAATGTATGAATGTTATAGTATGTTGGTACAAAATGAATGTTACTTAATATCTTTAAACGCTGCATGACTCCCACCGAATGCTTTCTGGGTAAAAATATTTAGTGTTTTACTGATTAAAGTGTATGATATTATGAATTTATTATTTAAGCGATGTTTATCAGCACCGGTTTCTCAGACTAAAAACAACAGAGCCATCACAGGGTGATCACTATTGATATTGAGTCTGGTTAAAGCTTGAAAGATTTTTTTTAGCTTGATAAGAATAATTAAATGTTTAAACCAGTTGACTTCTAGAGGGATCAGGATTTTCATTTGGGAAAATAAAGGGGTAAAATCCTCATTGACAGAGCGCTTGGATACGTAATTGATTCAAAATGGTGCCCCATAGCTTTTCACTTGTGGCACAAATCCATGTAGACAAATGCCATTGCATTTTTCCTCTTAAGAGAACTATGGGAAAAACATAACACATCAAGACTTAACTGTAGGTTAAAGAAAATTTGAATTCATGGTCCATTACAAAAGACTGATGCATTAGATAAATTCATGACCTGGTAGAACATCGTGTTCTTTAAATCTGCTGTGTGAGATAACTGTGTGTGTTTTTGTAACGGCAGATCCTGCTCTTAAATGTTATTCTGACCTCAGATGAAATGTGCCACAGTCATCTGTTTCTGACTCACTTCATCATTCAGAACACACAACACCATTTAAAGTGAGAAATATGATCTGAATATCGGCGGTGCATTTCAGGTAACCACCCACACCACCACCTCCTCAATGAGTGCTGCCATTGGAGAATTGTTTATTTCTCAGCGGTTTAGCCTTTAAAAACGATGAAATTGAGTATGTTCTCTACTCAAAAAAACTTTAAATTCATGATTCTGGTATTCTACATCGTCGCTGTCTTTCCAAAACCTCAGATGTCCAAAGTTACTGCTTTTCAGAAAATACGGAAACAAACACTGAACTTAAATACTGTGATTAAATGATTAAATGCTATGTTGTCAAATTTCACAAGTACTTTTAAATACTTTTTATTGGTTAGATATATTCGCAAAACCCAGCGACGAACATAAAGTGGAAATAATAATTAGGATTTATAGCAAAAAAAAGGAGATAACATTTTCAGAAGGACAGTAGCAATATGATAAATAGCTGGTAGACTGTATTCAAATGAAAACAAATTCTTTAAGATTCTTCATAATTTATTATATTCATAGCAGCAGCTATTTGCACTAAGGGTAACCGAAAAAAAGCTGTTTTTTATTAAGTTAAACGGGATTGGTACTTATTAATAGTGGCAGATAACGTTACTATTTGCACCTCATTATTTTTGTGCATTACACTCTTTAGGTCTGCGTAGATGGTTCCACTGGCACATTTTTATTTATAAAGCTATTAATGGTCATTTTCCCAGATATTTTACAAGTTTGTTGACCAGGAATCATCCCATTTGTAATCTCCGCTCTGTTAACGTTCTGGCTTTAAATATCCCACGTGTAACAACTGAATTTGGTAAGACTGCTTTTAGTCATGCTGCTCCTTGGTGTTGGAATGTGCTCCAAAAAGTTTTGAATCTGTATGTTTTTATTCCAACTGAACATTTTAAACAATTACTTAAGCAATCTAAATTTGAACAATGCACATGTTTTAAATGATCCCTTTATTGCTATTTTAAATCATTTTACATCTATTGTAAATCGGTTTTGTTTCTGTGATTCTGTGTAACTTGTGTAATTGTTGCCCCAGGGCTCCCTTGTAAAAGAGATTTTATTATCTCAATGGGACATCTCCTGGTTTAAATAAAATAAAATAAAAACAATAATAAAAGAGTGTAAATCATTATATTAATAAAAATTATCAAAACGATGGTAACTTATTGAAATATGAAAGCCTGACACCCACCCCTAACCTTACCCTAAACCTAAACTATAATAAATATGAATTTTATATATGAATATAAATTAATTTTAAATTGAACACAAATACCTTTATGATCTATAATCTTATAGAAATGGTCAAATTGCATTTTCAGCAAGAGGTGGATTAGAACCCCTGTCTCCAGTGCCAAAGCTATAAAGACTTTACACCTTACGCCACTCGAGTCATTCTTATACTTTCTCTACTCCAATCATATATTGGTGGGCGGAGCTAGTGCAAATACTCTCTGCGAACAAGGCGTGCTATTTGTACTCATTGTAAATAGACACTCCGATATTCATATGCAGTAACATGGCCACAACATCTACTGTATCAACATCTGTACGATTTATCGAAAGGCAACACTACCATCATTTGCATTTAGCAACACTGCTGGGGTGCTGGAGGTGGTGTGCAGGTAAGCAGACGTCTCTTTTGTTCCCACTGGGGCCAGAGAGAAACAACTGTCAATCACGTCAGTAGCTAGCAAGTATACTAACAATTTCCCCCAGCAGGGCTGGATCTGTAGCAGCTCACACACTCAAACACTCTATGGTGTATAGTAAATACACTGCTTGAGAGGGATTAAAGGCATTCTAATTCTAGACTCAACATAGCACACGGATGTCACAGGGGAAGTACCTCACACTGGGCGTGTCAATCACTCCTGCTTTAAAATCTCGTTTCCTTTCTTTACCTGTCTCTCTTCTGGCTGGGTGACATGTATTTGTGTGGCAGATAGATCATGTACAATTACGTTTACATTTCTGTCTGTTCTTTACTTTCTTTAAAAGGAAATTTATAACATTGCTGAAAACATGTGGACAAAAATCCCATACACTGAAAGAGGGGCAAGCAATGTCTTTCAAACAAGGCTATCATAGAGACTCGGATATTCTTACTTGCACCACGAAACAACCATCTTGCAAAGAATCAGACAGAATGGGCTAGTTGCACGAAGCCGCCATAGACACATCAGTGATATGATAGAAAATCCTCTTTACATTTCGGAGTACCTTGTTAAGCCTACACAAATTGATATCACAGCAAAAAAGGATGATGATGTTTTATACAGTCTGTGCAACTCCCCACGTTTCTCCCCACATCATCTTCTTTAAGCAAAACAACAATCAATTCGTATTCACTGCTCACACTGCTAGTAGATACATTTTATGTCTTTGTTCTGACATCATAAAGTTATGTTACAAGTTCTGATAAAAGTCAGACGGATGGAATACTTTTGTGTTGTGGGCAAGAGTGAAACTCATTATCAGACAGCACCAGCATCACTTACAGGTGAGGGATCAGTTGGGTTGTGTTCTTGTCGTACTTACTGTGAAAGAGTATTTGATACAGTCATGATCAGGTGCCGTTTGTATTCCATTCATTGTGCAGTCAGGCGGGGATTGCTCCCGGTGTGGAGAGCGTAGCGGTTTCACATCGAAAGAGGAAATAAATGCTTATAATAAATATTTTAAATGCTTAGTACCCCAACTATCAAAACTAAATCATATCTGCTGGCTTATGTATACATGTATACAGATTTTTGTTATCCACATGAGCATGGACTATAGATTAAACAGGGATTTGGGCGTGCCCTCTTGACCGCGCCCAAACCCCCACACATAATGTTTTATTAACAAAGTTAGGGAGGAACCTAAGCATATAAATCAGCCCGATGTTTCATCAGCAGCAATCACCTATCAGCCGAGCACGCTAATCTTTACTTAATTATCTAGGCTGGTTCACCATCAGCAATCACCGTATCTACCCTATCAGCTCCAGCAAGCTCTATCATAAATAGACAAACAATCTTACCTGTTGCATCTTGCCAGATAAGCATCCCTCCTCCACCCCAGCTCCTCTCATTTTCTCCAAGTCCCGCAGCACCCTCGGGGGGTGTGTGTGTTCTGGGCTCGAGCCGGTTCCGAGCCCGGAGCACTTGCTCTGAGCAGGGTAGCGTGCTCCGGGTTCGGATAGATCCGACGAGCTCGGAGCCCACTCCCTGTACAACACGCCAAATACGCATAACCTGCATTCCCAGGCTTTACCATCTATCCCAACAAGGAGCTGTTTATCGGCGAGGGCGAATTTGTGAAACACTCGCTCCCCTCTTTCTCTCTCCAATCTGAAGACAATGTTTCCAAGGTCATTTCTTCTATCCACCCGACTGCCTGCCCGATAGATCCCATCCCCACTCATCTCCTCCGGGCAATCTATCCATCGGTTGTTCCTGCTCTGATCCACATTATCAACTTGTCTCTCACCACTGGTAAATTTTCCACAGTCGTCAAAGAGGCCCATATTACCCCACTACTGAAGAAACCCACTCTTAATCCTGCACTGTTAGAAAACTACAGACCGGTATCTCCCCTCGTCTCATTGCTAAAACTCTTGATCGTGTTGTATGTAACCAGCTCTCATCCTTTCTCACCCAGAACAACCTCCTGGACAGCAACCAGTTGGGTTTCAAGAGCGGTTATTCCACTGAGACTGTGCTGCTCATTGAAGCCTTGAGACTGGAAAGAGTCGTCTCTAACTCATCTGTTCTTATCCTACTGGATCTATCTGCCACCGTTAACCACCACATCCTTCTGTCTCTGGAATGGTCCTACAACGGTTCAGGGCTTACCTCTCAGGTAGGTCATTTAGAGTATCCTGGAGAGGACATCTCGACACAGTGCTTGGTCCATTGCTATTTTCTGTATACATGACATCCCTAAAATCTGTCATTCGGAATCATGACTTTTCCTATCCCTGTTTTGCGGATGATACACAACTCCACCTGTCATTTCAGCCTGACGATCCGACTGTTTCTGCACACATTTCAGCATGCCTAGCCGACATCTCGTTCTGGATGAAGGACGTTCACCGGCAGCTGAACTTTGCAAAAACAGAACTGCTTGTAATCCCAGCTAAAACAAAGACTCATCACAACTTCTCTATTTAATTGGGATCATTAACCATCACATCTTCCAGAAAGGCCAGAAACCTGGGAGTGGTGATCGATGATCAGCTTAACTTCACAGACCAGGTTGCCAGCACCACTCTTTCTGTAGATTCAACCTCTACAATATTAGAAAAATTAAACCTTTCCTATCAGAGCAAGCTATGCAAGTCCTTGTCCAGGCGCTTGTTATATCCAGACTGGACTACTGCAATGCGCTACCGGCTGGACTTCTAGTTATCACAACCAAACCTCTACAGATGATCCAAAATGCAGCGGCAAGGGTGGTCTTCAATGAACCAGAAGAGAGCACACGTCACTCCTCTCTTCATTAAGTTACTTTGGCTCCCTGTTGTGGCTCGCATCAAATTCAAGACTCCGCTCCTGGCCTACAAGACCACCACTGGTTCGACATCCCCTTATCTTCACTCCCTAATGCAGACGTATGTACCCGCCAGATCCCTACGCTCTGCAAACGAACGATGTCTTGTGGTGCCATACCAAAAAGTTACAAAATCTCTCTCACGTACCTTCTCTGGATCGGTGCCCTTTATGCCGATCTGCTACAAGATTTACATTAAGGCATTTGGCAGACGCTTTTATCCAAAGCAACTTACATTGCATTATCCAATACATTTATACATAGGTATCTGCAATCCCCTGGGATCAAACCCACAACTTTGCATTGTTAACGCAATGCTCTTACCACTGATCAGTTCTGACTTCTATCTCTTTTTTACTCTTTCAAAAAACAAAAAAACTTCTATCTTAGCTCTGTTTACTGTGGTAGGCTTTATGAGACCAGCTTTTTTTATTGCACTTATGCTTTTTGATGTCCTTATGTTGTTCCAATTGGTTCCATTGTCTACCCCATCTGTAAGTCGCTTTGGACAAAAGCACTAAATGTAAATGTAAAATACAAGAATTTTTTTCTGTTATTTCGAGTTGTGTTGGCTTTACAAGGTACTCAATAATGTATAGAGTTTTTTCTCTTATATCACTCATCTTATTTCTATGTAAAAAACACCCATATTTGTCGGTATCGTAACACGATACAGTGTAATACGACCGGAAATAAGCCAGCACAGACTCGCTGATCAGAAATCGAGTATGGCGGCTTCTTGCAACTAGCCAATACCCTGTATCAACCGAAACAATGCTTGTGCAGTTGCCTGTAACCTAAAAGCATGACCCAGATCTGCTTTAGAAAATGAATACTGGTCAAAAGTTCACAATATGTTAGAGAAATAAGGATTTCTTTTAGGTGTGTATTTAATTTAGTACCGCCCTAAACAAGTTGGCACAAAAGTTTTAAAAGTTTACAAACACTTGACTCTTCATACTTTAAGATTTTACCTGAACAATTGTTTTTCTTGAATATTACTTTAATTTTAGAAACTGAGACAACATATAACACAGTGAAAGGAAATAAAAAGTACAAAACAATTTTTTTTCTTAATTCTATAACATTTCCAGATTCTGCACTGCGAGTACATTTTTGACCACAACTGTATGCAGTTATTTATCATTGTTAAACTAATAATAATATTTTACTCAATTAAAAATTGTTGCTATTTACTTTTCCTTATGCTGCTCTAAAGCTTTAAGTGGCCCTTTCTTTATGAAAAAGAGAAAAGGAAAACTCAATGAAAGAAGAGAAATGAGAGTTACTTTTTAAGGACTTTTTAAAGTTTTGAACAGGTGAGTCTATGGAACCATAAAGAAAATTGAGAGACCATTCCAAATTTTCTTTAAATCATAATTTCTAGATATTTTATGGGCATTCCAGTCCAGTGTCAACAAAACAAAACCAATCAAACACCAGGAGTGACAAAGTCGTCCAACAGCAATGTGAAAGACTGACAGCATGACAAGACATGAAAACTGTGGAGAAAATCCAGGTCATCAAATAAAAACATATTTTAGAATTTAGAATGTAGAAATTTGACTGTATTTCTTAAAAGTGAATCTGAACTTGTTTTTGAGATCTGAAAAAACACAGAGCATCTTTTCTGTTATATTGACCTGTTCCTCCAGATTTTATTTTCTGCAAATAGGAAAAAATGTGTTTGAAATTTGGGTTTACAGAATAAAACAAATGTATTCATTTGGCCTAAACACAAATCTACAAATAGTTAATTCAGAAAAACTGAAAATGGTCTTTGAAATGGTCTCTTCATTTTTTTTCACGGCTGTATATATTCCTAACCGTTATATATAATGCTCACGATTTATGGATAGGTGCCTGCATTATAAAAACACAAAGACTCTTTGTTATGAGCTTTTTCTGAAATGTATATGCTAATAAAAGCAGGAGGTGATACAGAAGTTATCCATAAACAGCCACATTAGATCTTGTACATTTTCATAGCAAATAGAGCTGGGAGTTTCCTCACTCAGGCTCTTTGTAATCCAGCAAATCTCTGTTAGATGGAGCATCAAAGTTCTGTGTTGCAAATGTCACAGGAAAAGCAAGGACGTCATCGAACGTCTGTGTGTTCAGCATTAAAAGAGCAATGTTCACTATAAGGAGATGAACCTCCTGACTTGGTACATCGCCCCTTAGGAAGGGCTTATGCAAAGGTGAGAAATGTTTAACTTCATGCAAATGAGGAGTGACTTTTGGGATTGACCGCCAATAGGAGAGAAGATTCTCCTGATTCAAAGCAGAAAAATCATGGAGCGCTACTTGCTTGAAGGACCTTGTAAAGTAATCCCAGCAGGTGCTCTCTGGTCAGGTCTCAAACTTATACTACAAAAGAGAAACCATGGCAATTCTTCAAGTACAAAAATCGTAAAAAAACATCATGGCTAATCACAAAAACAGCTAAAATTCTGCACACTACTGCATGTTGGCTTCCGGCCTTCCTCAGAGTGTGTGAGATACAAGATCATGTATACGTGATTCTTCTCCTCTCAGCTCAACTCCTTCAGTGAGTGTCACCAGTAGTGGGAACGCCCACTTTGACCTAACCGCCAACCCCTGGCAACTTGCTTTGACAAAGTCGCTTGTAATGTGAATGGGAATGCAGCTGACGATAAATTGATTCCGTTTCGTTCATTTGATTTTTACAATGAGTGAATGTAAGGTCAAGACTGAGTTGTACAGCAGCCAGTCTAATTAGGATGCAACACTTAAGCGTCACGAAGAAAGTCGGAAAACGATAACATGCCAGACAGGTGAGAGAATACACCGTGGCAAAGACACGGATAGCGCAATTGGCTGGGATCTTTGGTTTCTACACCGATGCAAATTACCCACAATCCCCAGAAGGGAAGCGCTTTGAGTGAACGTCCCAAGTCGAGGCTGGGGTCTTTGTGTGCTAACGGATTGGAATGGAAATATTTAGCATCATTACAAGGTTGGTAAGACTCAAGCAAACCGAGAGGAGCGCCAAGATACAAGAGCGTGCTTGAAAGTATTTAGTCATGCATTATTCATTATTGTGATTCACATCGTCTCCTGCCTCTAAGCTCATTTCCAGAGTAGCAGCCATAGGCATGAGACACAGCGGAGTGATTTTTACACTTCAGTTGCTACACTATTGCCAAACAGAGTTCACTTGAGAGGGGATTCTGCTAAAGCAAGGTCTTGTCTTATTAGTCGCCCACATTCTTAAAAAGCATCTTGCCTTTAAGCTTTTGTTTTTAAGGGTGCGTGTTGGTTTCAATCATATATGTTGTGTTATATATTTATAATGGCTTTAGGTTTGTTGTCATGTTTCAAAGATTTCACATGTAGATGGCAATAATAAACAATCTAAAAATGTCTTGAAGCTTTTTAAGTGATGACACATTCACACAAAAATGAAAATTCTCCTACGTGGTGTTATTTAACACCCGAAGAACCCCATATGAGCTCGAGAACTGGATTCCTTCAAAAACAGCATTTACAATCAGTGATCAACATGATGATAGGTCAGCGATGACTTTGGAAATATTCTCGGGTCATGGGTATTATTTCCTTAAAACCCCCTGAGAAATAAATGCAGATTTAAGAGATCACGCAGTCAACAGCGTGGAGACGGCAGTAATGACCTGTGATTTAGATATAGACTCTTCACAGGCCTATCGAGATCAAAGCCTCTGATTACAGCGCTTTGAATCATATATCAGCTTCTGAATTCTTTGCAAAACACTCAACGTTCAAAGTCAAAAAGCACTTAACAGTACATTATATCACTCAATAGGCTAAATTCAGCAACAGGATCTTAATATTTACTCGCTCTTGTCCTGTATACATGCAGAGCACTGCAGACATTTTCATCCTCCAGCCAAGAATCTTAAAGGATTACTGGGTCTGTACATTGAGATCTGAGAGACAATTGACATCACAAGTGCAGCAGGATGATATTTACCTTGGTCAGAGGTATCGTCGCTATCTCCCCTGCCTTCTCTGACCTGCAAAGATGAAGGAATATATAAAGATTAAAAAACATTTTAAATTTGTTTAATAATGGGCTTAAAGGCAAAAATAAATACTATGGGAGTCAATGTGGATGAAATCTATTCACTGCCATAGCAGGGAAAATAAATACTATGGGAGTCAATGGAGAGGAAATCTATACTACTCATTCTTCCACATATCTTCCTTTCTGTTCAGCAGAACAAAGACATTTGTACAGGTTTTGAACGTTTGTACAGGCTTGTACAGGTTCCCCTTGACAGGTCTCCTTCACTGTACGTAACTCTTCAGGTTGTACCAACTCCCTTAATCATAATGTTCTGTTTTCCATAATTCTCACTACTTTTATTGTTACCTTTAATGCGTACCTCATTTTATTGCATGGGATGAGTGATGTACAAACTACAAAGTATTTCCCAGTAACACTTTACAATAAGGTAGTATTTGTAAAAATAAGGTAATGCACTAGCTAACAAGAACTAACAAAGAAGAATTCGCTAGTTGCACGAAATGGTGTCGGTGAGCTGTATGGGAAAAGGAGTACTTTTGGCAGCAAATATGGGTGTTTTTTAGGAAAAAAATTATAAATAATGCTGAGCACTTGGTTAAGCCAAAACAACTCGATAGTGTTATACGACTTTTGCGTCGCAAAAGCTCACCAGCGCCATCTTGTGCAACTAGGCCATAATACAGTATTTGTTAATCTCAAGTTGTAAATGCTTTTTGGTCGGGTCAAATATCCGTCCAAATTAAACCATTTGCTAGGCCAATTTAACCCAACGCATGGGTTTGTCCCTTTTTGACCCAAAGCTGGTTTGAAAAAAACCCACTCATATTTTAGAGAGTACTGATACATTATTTAAAATCAAACCTTGTTAACATTAGTTTAATAGGAGGTGCCACAGTGTTTCATGCATTCTGACATATTTACAATGTTAAACATGCTGGATCCTCATGCTTGACACGGCCAACTTGTCAAAAAAAGAGTTATTTCTGTGCTCGATACACTCCCTCCAAAGTCCATATACTGTAGGTTTCAGAAAGTTTTTTCGAACATGAAAACCTGTTTCGTAACAACTCTTCTTAGTCCCTTATTGGACAATTCTCCCGGAAAAGCATGCCCACGTGTCAACCTGGTTGAGCAAGATGAAAGAGCATGCACACACGTCAACAAGAGAGAGAGAGCACTGCGATGACGAAGTTCCCCTGTGCTTGTTTGTTCACTGCTTTTTGGTGATGAATGTTATATAAACATGTATATATATGTAGTCCCGTGGCTCATGAACAAACATGAATAATTGTATTGACATTAACTAACATATACGTGCTGAAACACTATATTGCTCATTGTTAGTTCATGTTAGTTAATGCATTTACTAATATTAACAAACATTATTATTATAGTGTTACCCATTTCCGTATATTTCATACTGTATATGGTTATGTACGTGACAAATAAAATATATATCAATATAATCTCAGGTTTTTGTTGTTTAAATTAAAATACAGTACCAACCAGCATTCAGCAAGTGTACATCCCAATATTTTCTAAGAAGTTCACAGCACTTATATATCTATATATAGTACTATATATTATACTCATAATAATTAATCCAACACATGCAGTTCTACCGGACACGTCAGTGGATCTACATATCTTCCTAGCTGAAGTGGTTTAAAGACGAACAGATGGTGTTGTGGGAAATAGTAACCTAGCAAATGAACTCTGAGCATATAATGCAAATTTTGATCCGAGTAGTATGTCATGTGGGCACAAGTGCTGAAAATCTCCATCCTATGCATACTTCATACTGTATTTTCTCCAATATTACTACTGCTGAAGATATATACAGAAGTGCACACAAGACAAATTCTTACAAGAATCTATCTTAAGAAAGCCATGACCTATAACAAAGAGACATAATAAAAAATGCACTATTGTGTGTTACTATGCAACAGCGATTTCCTCTGTCTTTATCACACTCCAGTTATTTTATTACACCAGTCATGTTGAAGAACATTCTAGTTAAGTGGTCAAAAGCCTAAGGGTAAGGCCAAAAGGTTGTTGCATTTGGAGTGATTCAGCTACAAGCATCCAGAAAACCTTTCTATAGGTTTGGTCTAGAGGGTAAAAATGTACCTCCCATCTTTCAAACACTCACCCCCTTTGAGAATGCGTGTACTGATTCTCCATTCAATCCTCATTCGCTGTTGTAATGTTTTGCAAATAATGTTTTGTCTTTTTTCTGTTTGGCTTTATAGCTAAAGTGCTACGTTTCAGAGGAATTAATCCGCTTTTGGGAAGAGAAAGCAGGCAGCATCACTTCATATCTGGCCAGTTTTAAATCATTCCAGAGGTTGTATGTGAAAGCAAACCGAAGAGATTTGACCATTGAAACTGCATAGCTAAATACAATATTTAGTTCTTCATTGGCAAATATCATTCTGGCAAATGCTTTGCTTTTGCTTCTGGCCAGCAAAGAGAGGCACTTCTGACTTACTGCTGTTGGTTTTCTGGGTTGTGTTTAATATTATTTTATAAAGGGACAATACAAATCAACCAATATAGAACCCCAAGCTCTCCTAATACCTAATACATCTCCTAAAACATCTTCATTGCGCTCTGTCTTTAACTTCTGCTCTTAAAGGTGGCATGGCGCAGGTCGACTTTAATTTGGAAAGAGCCGTCATGCCTACTAACTACCTCTTCTGTCGGTTATGATGGAGGGTTGAAAGACAAAATGACTTTTTGAAATTTTATTAATGATTTAAATGTAGGAGAAAAACACACTTGATTAACGAACGGTCAACACAGTTACAGTATCTCACAGAAGTGAGTACACCCCTTACATTTTGGTAAATATTTTATTATATCTTTCATGTGGCAACACTAAAGAAATAACACTTTGCTGCAATGTAAAGTAGTGCGTGTACAGCTTGTATAACCGTGTACATTTGCTGTCCCCTCAGAATAACTCAACACACAGCCATTAATGTATAAGCCGCTGGCAACAAAAGTGAGTACACCCCTAAGTGAAAATGTCCAAATTGGGCCCAATTAGCCTTTTTCCCTCCCCGGTGTCATGTGATTCGTTAGTGTTACAAGGTCTCAGGTGTGAATGGAGAGCAGGTTTGTTAAATTTGGTGTTATCGCTCTAACTCTCTCATACCGGTCAGTGAAAATTCAACATGGCACCTCGTGGCATTCAGGTTTTGAAAAAAAGAATTGTTGCTCTACATAAAGATTGCCTAGGCTATGAGAAGACTGCCAAGACCCTGAAACTGAGCTGTAGCACGGTGGCCAAGACCATAAAGCGGTTTAACAGGACCGGTTCCACTCAGAACAAGCCTCGCCATGGTCGACCAAAGAAGTTGAGAGCATGTGCTCACAATCATATTTAGAGGTTGTCTTTGGGAAATATACGTATGAGTGCTGCCAGCATTGCTGCAGAGGTTGAAGGGGTGGGGGGGTCAGCCTGTCAGCGCTCAGACCATACACAGCACACTGCATCAAATTGGTCTGCATGGTTGTCGTCGCAGAAGGAAATCTAAAGATTATCCACAAGAAAGCCTGCAAACAGTTTGCTGAAGACAAGCAGACTAAGGACGTGGATTACTGGAACCATGTCCTGTGGTCTCATGAGACAAAGATAAACTTATTGGGTTCAGATGTTGTCAAGCGTTGTACATAGACAAGTGTGTCTTGGCTAAAGTCAAGCATGCTGGTGGGAGTGTCATGGTCTGGGGCTGCATGAGTGCTTCCGGCACTGGGAAGCTACAGTTCATTGAGGGAAGTAAAGAAACTGAGGGTAAAGGTCATGGACCTAAACCTTATTGAGCATCTGTGGGGCATCCTCAAACAGAAGGTGGAGGAGTGCAAGGTCTCTAACTTCCACCAGCTCTGTGATGTCGCCATGGAGAACTGGAGGACTCCAGTGGCAACCTCTGACGCTCTGGTGAACTCCATGCCCAAGATGGTTACGGCAGTGCTGGAAAATAATGTTGGCCAAACAAAATATTGACACTTTGGGCCCAATTTGGACATTTTCACTTAGGGGTGTACTCACTTTTGTTGCCAGCAGCTTAAACATTAATGGCTGGTTTGAGTTATTTTGAGGGGATGGCAAATGTACTCGGTTATACTAGCTGTACACTCACTACTTTACATTGTAGCAAAGTGTCATTTTTTCGTGGTTGTCACATGAAAAGATATAAAAATGTGAGGGTGTATCTGCTTCTGTGAGATACTCTAACAAGTAGGATTTGTGATGTGCTCATTAAATAAATTTGGATCCAATCCGATTCTCACTCTTTTTAATAAATGTTATCATTTTTATAAAAATAATACATATATTTTTATTTCCCATCCACTGAGAAGCGGTTGTGTGCACAACTCTTATTCGCTAGCGACTAAGTAAATCAAGCTTACTTCTAAAAAATACAAATAAAAAAATATTAGTTACATGGCACCTTACATAACGTACACAAGCACATATAGTACACAAACCAAAATAAAGACAGCCGATCAATAGAAACAATGGCATTATCAAATACAGTCCAAAATGAATAAATAATTATATAAAATACATCTGCTCCAGTCATAAAAAGAAAGCCTTAACTACTGTAGACAAATCAATCGTAAGACTGACAATATAATTGCCCGTGCAGAAGGAATATCGAGTAGCTCCACTATAGAGCTTTAATTGAATTGAAAATGCAAAGCCCTAAGTCAGTGCTTGAATCCCATCAGTTGTATATAATCGATGAATTCAGAGGTTATCAAACGGACGGCCTTTTAAAGTCAATGTTCAATGCAGACTGACCCTCTTTCTGTAGGTTAATGCCTGTGCATCCTTAAGTATACTTGTGTCTCAATAATGGAGCCGGCTGAGAGCAAGTCAGGCCTTTAAAATATTTAACTCAAGCTCAAGAAGGACCCGTAATGTGACTCTGTCGCAAATGATTTTCTTTTCCCGTTAATTATTTCTCTCTTTCTCCCCGGAATCTATCTTCCTGTAGCCAAAAGATCAAGCACAACGCTCAAAGGCCGGCCATAACTTAAAAAAAAACTGTCTTTGAGAGAAAAATGGATGCCCCGCATTTTTTATCCAATCCCTTGTGTCCTCGCACCCAGGTGCATAGTCTCCAAACCTTTGGCAGATTTCCGTGGTGCAGGCGAAACTTTGACGACACTTGAATAAGGTGACCACCAGTCCTTAAACCCAGGGACGAAAAGGCTCAATAAAACTGTGTATTGAATGTAAAGCAAATGATGAGAATACGAACTGTACCACTACAATTTGGAGAGCCTCTCTAGACAGATTAGTGCCGACTATGAATGAGAGAAAAAGTCAAGAGATGGCGATAGATCCATGCTGAAGAAAGACAGTTATGCACTATGATGAATGAGAGTTAATGCTGAGATAAACTCGTAAATGAAACCCATTAACAAGCAGACACATATTGATCTGTGTGTAATTGCTAGTTAGTTTGTATGAACACTCACACGTTTCTTATTCCATACGTAATGCAACATAAAAACATACTTACAAGCTAGCAATACTTTATGACCTTGCTCACATTTGTGTACGGTTAAGTGGATGTTATTTTTGATTTCGTTAGAAACGTTGTGTTGAGGCACTTCTGCAGTACCTCTACCGTGCTCCGGGACGCACTGTTGCTCTGCGCATCTCTCACCCGGACTTTAGGCACGTCTCCTCACATAACTACAGACGAAGCCTGTCGTCATTAAGGAAACATTCACATATTCACAAAGCAGGGGTGTGCAGACAGCCAAATTAAATAACTGTCAAAACAGTGACGTGAAAATGTGTTTCAGTGCGAATAGAAAGGAAATATATCTCGTGTGAAAATAAAAAAATCAAGTAGCGGCCGTGTTTAGAGCAAACCTGCAATTTTCCTCTTGACGTGGCGTTTTCTAAATTATGTCTGATACAGTATCACCTATAGCCTACCAATGGTAACCTAATAGTTAGAATTCCAGCTCTCAAAGCAAATCATAAAGAGCACTTACAAAATCTTAGTAAAACTGCAAGATAGAAGTTCACAACATTTGAAAATATTTGACTGAATTAAGATGCATCTTAATGAATCTCCTATCAGAATACGTCGAAAGATGTGCGAGTTGAACCGTACATTCATCTCTAAATGGTCAAACACAATTATTCCTTTATTCTCCTTATTCCCATATCTTCAGAGCAGATTAGTCCAAAAAACCAAGCAGATATAAATCCGTAAAGGGGAGACTGCAGGATCCATCCGCACAGAGCTCAAACGAGGGAGATCATTTCTGAGGGGAAAGGCTTATTTACAGGGTCCTCACCTGCTTAAGTGCTGCTTAGTCAATCTTGTGAGCTCGGCGCATCCTTCGAGGTGTGTGTACTGGACTGAAAACCTGAAAATGGATGGTGGGGGAATACTCTGGAAAACTCAAAGCACCTCTATGCTGACTGACATGTCTAATCAGGCTGTTCACCCTCCATCATCTCCTTCTATTTACACTCGAAGGCGACGGGAGCTCATTATAATATGGATGAAACTCATATATAAACACGTTTTGTAACGTATGAAAATGAAATGTCCTTCCAACGTCACATTTAAAACCGGAGACAAGGATTAAAGCAGCTCGAGTGATGTTCGTGCAGTATGGACTAGTATGGAGAAGATGTGCTTTCAAACTCCGAATACAATAGTTCACTCAACATCCACAAAAACTAAAGTGGCAAATTCTCTTTTGAGAAGATTTGAGAAGAGACGTTCTGACAGAAGAAGAAAATAACGTGCTCGTGGACAGGATGTCTGGATAAAATGAGAGTCTCCGCAGACATTTGAGTAACCTATTTATATGCATGTTACTGCACATATGTTAGAAAGGTGATGCGTATCATATGTACTGTACAATAACCTCGACACACGATTTTATATGATGGTATGTGTGCGTTTGTATACACTCACTCCTCCAGGGAAATGTTGGAGTAGACAAATGTGTGTACAGACTGGATCGTCTCTGTTTGTCCTGCACTGTTGTTTAAGACTCTTTGCTCCATCACCGATTCAACGGCCATCTGTGGAACAATCTCTAATACTGCCCAACACCTGCAATACAGAAAAAAAGGACAAAGAGAGTCTTTTAAAAATAAAATGAAGAAAATATATTTATATTTAATACAATTATATAAAATTCACGACCGGAAAAGTTATACAAAATGTAGCCTATGGGAAGCCGGAGCTGAAACTTGTCATGCCACGATTTAGAGACAGTAAAACAGTATTAAAATAACTTTGTCAGTTCTGTCATCTAAAGTCAAATAAAAAAGAATAATTATCTGTTGGGTAAACAAGTCAACACAAATACAAACTGGCATACATGATCTCTATACTGCAACTGAGAACTGTTTTTTAGTTTAATTCTGTAAATATGTCAGGAATGTGTTTAAATCTTCACAAATGTGGTTTTATTTATTTGGAATTCAAATCCAGTATTTTTTTGCAGGTTCAATTGTGACAGCTTCTCCTGTAAGCGCGACAACATGGCCTGTTCCTTAAGTCGTTTCTCCAAAGCAATAATGCTTTTTTCGATCCTTTATTGTAGACAAGACTTTGAGGTCTAAATGAAAATCCAGACTTGAACTTTATTCACTGGAGTAAAAATGTGGCTACCTCAGTCTGTAAATAATACATAATTTAGTGTAGAGTATATAACACACACATGCATACCAAATGAATCAAATATATATTTTAGAGCCCTCACATGTCTATTACATATTAAAGACCTTTGACAAAATGATCCATTTTGGATAAAAGGGTCTGCTAAATGAATAAATGTGAAAATACATATTCCTTTAATATTTTAATGTATACATTTGACAGTTTAAAACGTTTTATGGACATGTGAAAAAACAAAATACACTTCCATAAATCACATTCTCAAGAGGATATCTCCATGTCCAGCTATATATGAATACATAATGTAAACACATAATTTGCATTATCATATAATGCTTTGGTAGTTAATGCTCAAGCGCTTCATGCACTTTTCACTTGAGTTGAAAGATTGTGCCTCGCATGTTTTCACTCTTCAATGGGTCACGATCATTGAAGATGTGCCCTGAGAGGATTAATGTCTTGACACCACTTCACATGCACACTGCTGTTTTTATGTTTCATCATGTGCTTCCCAGTACTTGCACCTTATAATGTGGGTGAAATCATTTTCAATGTGTGATGATTCAGTTTCTGTCATTATAGGTTTTGGAGGGCGGACTATTTCTGAACTCCTGCGGCTGTAATATTCAAAATGTGTCGGCTTCATTATCACAGGATACGAGTGCCTGTTTTTCCAGACAGAACCTTTGCCAGACGACTTTCTTTACCTCCCGTACCCGGGTGTTCCACGCAAAGCCGATTATGTGAAGGTCCGCGTCTCCCTTACACCGTGAACCTTGCGGTGATATTTCAGCGAGAAAATGGGTCAATGCCAAGCATCAGTGGCTTGCTGTTGCATATTAATGATGAAGCTTGGCTGTGACAGATGAGATTGGCCCACAAGGGTCTTCTCTCTCTCTCACTCTCTCTCGCACAACTATACACTCTCTCTTTCACTGTCTGTCTTTCTATATATGATGTTGTATTTATGCTCTCTCATATCCATTTCTCTCATTGTATGCCCTTCTTTCTCATACTGGCATCCACTTTCTTATCATCCGGTTCTATTTATCATCCTCTATTTCTGCTTCCTTTAACATCCACACCTGCTTTGCACTCTCTCTCTCTCTCTCTCTCTCTCTCTCTCTCTCTCTCTCTCTCTCTTCTCAATCTCTCTCTTTCTTTCTCTCTCTCTTTCTTTCTCTCAGAGGTTCTGGAGAGAATAAACACAAAGCCCGGCAGTTCAGAGGAGACCCTGTTATGACTGTGGCATAAGGTATAAAGCCGCAGTGGCCGGGATTTCAATCGGACCAGCTTTACAGGGCTATCGGCGCAGTCCAAGGCCGGGGTCAGGCTGTGAATCGATATATCACTGCGCCCTCTGAAATAAACTAAACCTTGTCTTTCAGTCAGGAGCTGTGATGAGTAAAACGTTATAAGAGTTCAAATGTGAAAATACACCGCATAACGCCGGTTAAATTGGGTGATCCACAAAAGTACAAAAAAGTAAAAAGTACCCAAAAGGATCATAGGATTTAACTGTCATTTAAGATGCAGGTTTCTTCAAGATAATAAGATGTCACATTGTGTGTATGGTGGGCAAGCGGGAGAAATAAATAAGCAAAATGTGACTCTGCCTTTGAAAATTGGGCTAAATCACCAAATTTGAAACCAGCACCAAAGTTTGATTTAAACTATTAAAGGTCCAATGGGTCATTTTTTGGAAGATCTAATGACAGAAATGCAATATAATATACATAACTATGTTTAGAGGTGTATAAAGACCTTTTTTATTACCTTAGAAAGAACTGTTATAGTATCTGCATAGACCACGGGTCCCCTTACATGGAATTCACCATGTTGTTTCTACAGTAGCCCTAAATGGATGAACTGCTCTACAGAGTTCATTCAATAAATACGTTATTTCCTTCAGCAAAGAAGCGAAAATGTGACAACACCTTATCCCTGTGTCAGTTGCCGTAGTGCTTCGAAAGGGATGAATGAGGGGTGGAGTGAGGCGTTGGTTACAATTCGCAACCTCACTGCTAGAGGCCACTAAATTTCAGACACTGAACCTTTAAATCCCTGTTTTTTTCCTGTTAGTATTTTTACTCAAGCACATTTGTTATCTTTGAAAAATATTTTACTCCACAACATTTCATAAATACATTTTTATGTTTTTTTACCTTTTATACTTGAGTACTTCGAAAAATATAGTAAGTGTCTAAATGTATAGCACTGCTTTGAGTACTTCAGTAAAACTGCCATAGGTAAAAGTAAAGTATGATATACGTTTATAATGTATAAAACATTATGCTTAAAAAAGTCAAAACACTATGATAAAGTACAGATTGTTATGTCCCTGAAGACGCTTTTGGCGTATGCTAAATTAATTCATGTAAATAGCCTACTTAAAAATGTACTTGAGAGTAAAAATACGTTTTCATCTTGTAAATTGATTTCGACAATCTTTTGCATCACTCAGTCAATATTAAGACATCAAGGTTACATTTTCACAGAATGTTCTTTACAATATGTGCAGTAGCATGATTTTTATGTAGTAAATCACAAAATTATGATGGGTTTTCACAGGCAGGGCTATAAATAATCTAGTCTTCTTTGACTAACTGTAACAAACAGGTTTTGTGAAACCAGAGAATAAAATCGGAAAAACACATCCGCCGCTCTGAGAGATACAAACAAAGAGTGACGCGAGATTTGTATTCTGTGAAGTATTCTGTCAAACATTGAGTCTAGATTGCTGACACAGCCACTCAGGGTTAATGGCCCACCATGAGTTTTGGATGATTTAAAAAGTCGACCAGAAATGATTACAAGCCGCTGTGTATGCTACTCTAACTAGCGTTAATGATGACATCCCTCTCGCACCTCCATCACGACCATGCAGCCATTTGCGCGACGACGCATTCATATCAATCGCAGTGTCGTTCTTCAAACGTCGTCCGATTTATGGCACTCCTCAGACGTGATGTGTCACAGCATGATGGTTTTGAGCTTGTTTGGAAGACTTAATCATTTGACAAACAGGCTGTGTGACGTTTCTGATGTTCCGTAGCGTAGGAGTCGGGGGGAAGGGGGTCTCATTTTGGTGACAAATCTAGCATGGCGGATCCTCCAGCAATCATTCATCAGTCACAGTCATCGCGGCACAGGCTGCATTGGCTGCAGGGTTCATTAATGCCGTGCCCGCTGGCGAGCTCCAGTCCGAGCGCTCGCTAGCTGATGATGACTCAATTACGATGGGATGCCAGCCACCCAAAGCAAACTAAATCAGATGCAGGGGGCATTAGAAGCGTCGTACCTCAGAGGTGACAAAAGGGGTGAGTTGTTAAATGTTGGAGCGCCGATATGTAACACAAAGGCTGACAACGGTGCCGCTGTGGTGGTGAAATACTGGATGAGATTAGCAGGGAGATATTTGTTCTGAGGTTTAGAGGGGAATCAATCGTCTATAACTGCTATTAGGTTATAAATAAAGTAAATATATATATATATATATATATATATATATAATTCTTATATTACACATTACATGATAAAAGGATACTGGTTACACCAAAAAAGTGGATATATTCAATTCTCTCTATATATTTTGGCTTAGCATTGTCAAGAAAGCTAGGGAAAGCAAATATGGAAATGTTGTGTGGCCAGACAACTTACAAAAAAGTCTTACCCTAGGCCCACTGAATTTAGACCCATAAAGCTTCTCCGCGATATCCAAACGTTTAAACTGTAGGCTACCCTGTTTACAAAATCCATAAAACCTGGCTATACCCAACACCCCCAAACAACTGCATTTCTAAGACAAGTAAAGTAAAAGTTGATATTGTGATTGTAGTTCAAAAGATGAAAACGACCATCTCGAAACACAGATTTGATATAGCTTACAAAAATCAAAGGAAAAATTGTCGGCATCAAAAACTTCATAAAACTGTTTGCCTCGCTCTTCAGGGGCCACCAGAGATTTATCTGCTAATCTGTACAGGCTATGCTTCAAAAGATCTCAATAAAATCCAATGCAGCTCGCCTCCTCTGCTCTCTCAATAGAGGAGAGAAAATAGAATTATGCTCAGTTTGATAATTAGATATTGAAATTATGAGCTGACAAAAACAAAGAAAAAGGAAAATCACTCTGCGGTTGACAGCTTAGGTTATGAGGCCTGATGCAGAGTGCTGATAAAAGAACATAAAAAAATTGATATTTCAAAAAACACTGTCTGTATGGGAGCTGAGCAAATTTCTTGGGGAAATAAAGAACATGTGTGATTTGATTTTGACCCAAATGATGAGCAGAATTGCTTTATAAACTGTAGGAAAGCAAACATCTGGTGCACATTTGACTGCCATTGTAGTTTTTCCTACTATGGTAGTCAACGGGGTCCAAGAACTGTTTGGTTACAATCATTGAGCGTTCATCAAAACAAAGACATTTATTCGGATTTGCAACAACTCGAAGGTGAGTAAATGATGACAGTATTTTCATTTATGGGTGAACTGTCCCTTTAAGGATGTTGTGTTTGCAGCTGCCTTAAATATCTATAAAAAGTCAACATTCGTTCTGTCTCTGCTTCCGAAGAAAGTAGCTGTAATAGACAGAGAATAAATTACCCTCATGTACTGTTGGATGCTGGAACACAAGCCTTAAGCTTGTCTGGCCAGAAATGATGTGAGAGTTCAGTCAGGTAAACTGGCTACTACAAAGTGAAATTAAATCAAACGGGCATGCTGGTCAAAGCAAGAGTAAATGCTTGTGGATTCGCAGCAGCAAATCAAATAAAGCTGCAGACGGATGTAGCTGATGTAACCGGGTGTCTAATACATCAGAATTGGGCCTGATGAAATACATATGAGAGAAAAGGCAGGCTAATAATTCCTTCAGTGAAAAACAACAACAGACGCCAAACTCGCTGTCAACATGTATTCTACAATATTATGGATGCTTTAAGTGGACTGCACTGAGAGTGTCCTTTATTTAGAACAGGTCTTCAGAAAACAGTGAAAACTTTAGTGTACAGCTATTTTACGACAGATTTTTAAATTAATGTTACAATAAAACATCACAGCTAACTTTGCATTGATGTTCTGTAAAATTGTAGACCGAAACGTATAGTGACTTACTCCCCACTGGCACGGTTGTAGCAGTGCATTCTGGGTCTCCAAAGAGTCAGACATGAGATATCATCTCCAGAAGCCTTCTCCTTTCATCTCATCTGCTGCAACATAATTGCTTTGGGTCTCTTGAGTAATAGTACTGATTGGTAACTCAATAACTTCTTTACAGATGATTAGATGGAACGGTGGTGTGTCGGAGAGTTTTTCAGGTTGTGCTAAAATCAGACAGGCATCAGGCACAGAGGACGAGCGGGCAGCTCAGGAGGGAGTTGGAACACACTTCTCCCATCTCCTTTATCCCTGTACTGGAAAATAGAAGCTGTGTGGTTCTGCTCTTTCTAGGTCGGTTTAAAATGGTAAGTGACAAAGTGAACACGGAGGGCTTTGCATTGTCACCATTGAACTTGACAGTCGTCTAATGTTTAAATTAAACTGAAGGACACGTCACCTTTGGAAGGAAAGAGAACGTGCCTGGCATCGCAGCAACTCTTTCGAAGATTATGCAGTCGTGCGACAGCATTGAATGAGTAGTTCTTCCAAATATTCTGTCTGCATTTACGATCCTTGTGTTGTCTTAAACCCGCTCGCAAAAAGACAAAAGGCACAATAACAGTAGTCCAAAAGGCTATATGCCAAGTCTTCTAAAGTCACTGTGGGAGTCAAATCTTTTGTGCGATCTTAATGTACAGCTTTAAAATCGGTGCATCAAAATCTACCACCATTTAGAATCATTAACATAAGAACATACACATGAAAATACAAAACCATGAAGTATTTATGACATTGTTAATAATTAAGCATACATACATACTTGTATACTTAACAGGCATAACTAGTGGATTATAACAGAAACAAAAAAGTCTAAACTTACCATAATATATTAAGGAGTGTGCATGTGGCAAGTCCTCCTAATACTGCTCTCCTGAACCCTAAGACCTGGTGCAAAAACGTTTATTACCTGACAGAATTTTCTCAGATTAGCAGTTGAAAGTACGAAAGGTTTGGAGATTACCTGTGTTTTAACATGGGAGATTTCTGAAAACAGGAACGGCATGACGTTGACTATTCCACCTATTAAAAAAAACATCAGTTAATATGTAATATATAATACAAAAACAGTGCTAAAAACACAAACAGCCATAAAATAAAGCATTTTGCTGCTGTCCTTCACAAACCCTGTATCTCTTTCTTTCCATAAATCATTATTATTAGTCACCCTTTATGTTTGCAACTGGGTTTGCAAAAGTGCTTGTCAACTATTCAATCCTTGAAAAAGTAAAATGTTTTTTCCACTTCCTGAAAAACAATGAATTTGAACATCCGAGATTTCAAAAGGTACAAGAAAAAACACAAGTGCAAAAAAACCACTATTAATTACAATGGGAAAGGATTTAAATATACAGTATTCCAAAAAAGTTGAAAAAGACTCTAATTTAAACTATGAAACTGAGAAACGCACACTTGTGACCACACAGATTTCGATATTTATTCTATATTAAAGGGATAGTTCACCCAAAAATCGAAATTCTGTCATCATTTATTCACCCTCTTGTCATTTCTAGCCCGAACAGCGCCGACACCTATTCACTTCTATCGTATAATATGGACACGAAATCAATGCAAGTGATGTGACGGTTAACAATAATCTTTAAAATATCTTCTTTTGTGTTCTGCAGAAGAAAATAAGTCCTACAAGTCTAAAATGACAAGAGAATAAGTAAATGATGACAGAATCTAAATGTTTTGGGTGAACTATCACATTAATGCAAGTCACCATGTTGACGTTGAACCTAAAAGCACTTTTTGGATATATGGTACAATCCTCATAAACTAGATGGATATTTAAAATTGAAAACTTGTAGTGCAGAACTAAGCCGGAGGTTTCTGCGAACAACTAAAACTGCATTCAGTTGTAGTGATTGTTAATAAAAACCAGAGAATTAAGAGCAACTCTATAAAAAAAGTGCCTCTTTTAAAAGTGCTCTGATAGTCACAACTCTGTTTTCCCTTGCATCGAACGGAAATCATCAGTAAGATAAATAAGAACAAGGAGCAGGGGACTAAACCCAGTAGGTTACAACAGATGGTGCACAGCGAAAGGTAAGAGCCCTTGTAATTGCAGATGCTCCCAAGAGTCCACTGCTGGAATTCAGACAAATAAACCCAAGTGTGGGTCGTGGTGAGACTGCTTCACATTTTGTCAGAATACTTTACAATCTACATAAACCTTCCAAGCACTACACATGCTGACGTGTGCACCCTGAGTATTTTTTTATAAAACGTTATTGGTTTGACACCAGGCCACTGATGGACTCCCCCGCTGTCACCATAAAAGAAGCGTAGCCTTTAAAGCACATGCCCATTAGGGGCCCGTAGGTTCCACGGGGTACACCGGGCCCTTTAAAAAGCTGTCAAGCGAGTGACTGTCTATTCAGAGGTGTCACAGCAGACCTGCCTGTAAATGAGAGTAAGGCGACGTGTGAGACTTGCAGGCGGATTTTGTTTGTTCTGTTGACAGAAGCCTCAAGCCGGCCAGGGAAGGATTGGCTTCCACAGGACCTTACAGCTCTGAGTGTGGCAGCCAATTAACAGGATTAGAGAAAGGCACAGAGAGGCTGAGACAAAATTCCCCTGGACGCCTGGCTAACATCTACATTGTCACAGTGATAAGGTTCGAGAGGTACTTTCATTGACTGCTCGCTACACCGGCTGTAGCACACATGCAGAGACGTCCCGGTAGCTCTCTGTTCTTTTCACTTTAACCCAAACACACAGAGACACCACTGCCTACACACTTCAGGAAGGAAGGCGGATCACAACTTTCTTTCCCTGGAAAACATTGACTTAAAAATATTTGTACACTTGAAGCCACATTTAAAAATGTCTCTGTGTTGTAAGACCAAGAGCCAGTTGTAGTTTAAAGAAATACAGTGCAAAACGTTTCTAAACATCATGAAAACAACATAATACGTTCATGTTTAATAATGGAAAGAATGTCATACAGGCTGAATTACAAGAGGATGGAACACCATCTATTAAAGACTTTTACACCAGATCAAATGCAAAAATTTTCTGACATCATTCTAGCATCATTTGTTTGCAGATGCGTCTTTCTTAGGTGTGACATCAGTGTCAAAATGCCTTCGGCAGCCACTGTATCTCGGACAAAAAAAGGGAAGCGAATCTTACCGAGAGCAACTGTTCCCATTAGAAAAGGTTTTCCGATTTGGGTGAAGTCATTTGTGGTCTCCTGGTGAACTTCTGAACCCACAACAAATGTCACGGCCACCTTGGGGCAGAGAAATTATGACAGGCTGTAAGACGTGCGACAGAGAGCATCCGATGTAATCCAGACCACCAATAGATTCTCATTTCGTATGACATTTGCAGGGATGTACAAAAGCAGAGAAAAAGTGCAATGACAAATATCTTGGTAGCTCCTGTCAAGGGTTACTGGAAATGCCTTGGAGGCCCATAACCAAAAAGTGTTTTACCACAAATTGATAGCTTTTAATGTCATGACCAGTGAAAGTGAGAAAGAGATGGGTGCATATGAAAAATGTGTGTGAAAGAGAGAGAAAAAGAGAGAGAGAAGAGAGATATGGGCAACAGTCCTTGACCTGGATATTTGTGGTGCATGGCTGTCTCACAGCTGAAATAATATTTACAAGCACTACCCAATAAACAAACTGCATCCCTGGGATTGTTTGTTATTAGCTGCATAATGTGAGGCTCAACACGGAGCAATTTTTAATCCAGTACAATCAAATGCATTTGTCAGGTCTTTACAATACGGATGTTAAGCATGTACTTTTGCTTCTTTAGGGCAAAATTGTTTTACAACACTCTAAAGTCTAGAATTACATTGTTTAGACTTAAAAAAAACATTTGATTTGAGTTTTTTTGTATTGTTTTGTTTTTCCCATGGTTTAAGTAGTGTTTCTTGTGAAGCACTGTGGCAACCCAGCTGGGTTTTTAGTAGTGCTATATAAATTAAGAAAAACAAACAACATCAAGAGCCTTAAAGACGGTTTCAACGGCACAACATAATGAGGCCGACTGTAACTCCTGACAGACATCTGCAAAGAAACAATAACTGTGGAGTAGTTTTCATTTAATATGACACTATTAATAACATTCAAATGAATTCATTTTAATATCAAATAAATGTATATATTATAACCTAACACAGACCGGAAGTTAACCTCGGACCAGGTGCATACAGTACCTCCGATGAAACGGTCTATATGTAAGAAGCGGTTTCCTTTGATTCCCAGAATTTGCTTCAATGTTGTTATTGTGTTGAAAGTCACAGGACCTTCCTGTTGTGTTAACCTCAATTCTCTCTACAGCGGGACTGCAGGGACACACACCCGCCTACGGAGGGACGGCAGTGCAGAACGGAGGGGCTGCTCTTCTGTCAGAGGATGACAGCCCACCTGTGTGTCCAGACTCTGTGTGCAGCCGAATCAGAACTGTGAGATTGTTAATGGAATTTTGTGCCACTACATGCTGGTGAGACAGCAATGAGATTCTCTTCAGAAACCTGCCTACATTTCACTGCCCACACATGCAGGGCCCGGAAATTACTACCAATTTCTCTCTGGTACAGAGAGAGTGACAAGTCCGTTAGGACAGACGGACACATATTTTTTTTGGTCTCCGGAGGTTACTGAAGCACGGAGGGATAGAAAAGTGATAGAGATAATATTTGACAAAAATGCAAAATTAAAATGATAAATTATCATATATGAGATCAGTCTAACAGCGATACCAGCGGAAAAAGTTTCAGAGAGAGAGGACCACATGCAGACAGAAAGTCACAAGAGAGACGACATGTTTGGCTGATCAGACTCTTGATGTGCCAATGAATGACTATCATTAGGAACGTTCTGAAAATCAGCTTGAATGGGATAAAGTGGAGGAAATAGACAGACTAATTACGTAGTAAATAACTCACCAATTCAGATATAAGCGCTCTAAATCAGGTACCTGAACAAGCTTTAAACATAAAATTAGAAAACTGCTTTTCAGCAAGCACTCATCTTGGTTAAATGAAAAGAGCCACGTTGGGCCTAAAACGTTCCGTCATGTCTGTTTATTTGTGGTGACTTATTTTATAATAGTGTGATAATATATTAACATTATATACTGTACAAGGTATTGGTTACTCGGTAATAAAGAGCCTTAACTGACTTATACCCTTACAAGAAAGTAGTGTATTCAAGTATACTAAACTAAATAAAGCAAACTTTAAGCCTACTTTGAATGTGCTTCTCAGAAATATACTTTAGGTAGACTTATACTGACAGACTGGTCTTAGTATATTTGGTCTATAATTGTAATCAGCCTTTTTCCCAGAAAAGAATAGACCTAGACGTATGCACTGTGTGAAAGCATTCTCTGTCCTCTTAACTGGATGTTTTTTCATGTAGTTGCAAACACATGTTTTTTTCTAGAAAAGAAGCTTGAGGAAAGGTTAGAAATTGCCTGCAAGTGCATATTTTGGGAAAAGAGATGAGTGAACTGGATTACTGTGCTCACATCTTTCTGTTTCCTTTAAAAGGCCTGCATGAAAGTAAAAGATCGAGTAAAGACTGCGATTAGCCTGCATCCAAGTTGAACTTGTCAAAGATCTCCAGTGAGGACTATGGAATGAGGTATAAAAGCACATAATATCAGACAGACGTTCTCTCAAGTCCAATGGCTTTATCTGTGAGCATCCACCCAACCCTTGATGGTTATGTATTAGAGAAATAAAAGAATGCCAATTTTTTTTTCACTATTTCACTTAGCAGCCATAAATACACATGAGGGCACGCACGTTAACGTTCGCTCTGAGATGACAAACACAAAGTACACAAACTGAAACACATCCACCAACCAAATATCTTTAGCTCTTTCTAAGTAATGCAAATCCTCTCTAAATGCACGGAGGCCACTCCAGCGACTCCAATCTTCTAATGCACACATGGTGATGGACTGAAGAATCTATTTCACGGAGGATCAGGATGAAGGTGTTGCACCTTTTCCATGTCAGAATGGAAGTGAGGACTTTGCTTAAAGGGAAAGTTCACCAATTATGTCATCATGTACTCACCCTCTTGTCCTTTCAAACCTGTACGACTTTCTTTTTTCTTCAGAACACAAAAGAAGATATTTTGAAGAAAGTTGGTAACCGAACAATGGCGGTATTCACACAAAACCAATGCAAGTCAATGAGTGCCAGTTACCAACATCCTTCAAGATATCTTCTTTTGTGTTGGGTGTTAGAGGGTGAGAAAATTATTCAATGTTTGGGTTGAACTATTAATTTAAGTGTAATATAGCACACAAGTCTTATTGACTACATTACATTTACATTTATGCATTTGGCAGGCGCTTTTATCCAAAGTAGGAGAGCATATAAACATTTTGTCAACACGCTAAACAGTACCGTTAGTTTACAAGGCCATGCTACTGGGAGGATTAAAGCTGGAGAAAGCAAAGGAGAGAATGAACAACAAGATTTTTTTCTTTTAGACACGAGACTGACAGTTATTGGTTAGTCAAATAAATGCAGACTGCTTTAATAAATTCTGTTATGGTGCTTTCTGTTCTCTTGGAATAAATAATGATTCCCTTTTATTATGTGGATGACAGAGACAAAGTTTGTCTTTCAAAGAAAAAACAAGGAGGTCAGAAATGGCGTGAGGGTGAATAGATAATGGCAACATTTTTATTTTGGGTAAACTATTCTTTCAATGTGGCAAGCTGGTACTGTGTGTTGCTTGGCAACTGCAAATGACATACAGTTGAAAAAAAAATCTGCTTCAGTAAACAATTGGCTAAAATTTTATCAATTTCCTCATTGTAATTGACTTTTCAGGGTGAAGTCACGGCTAACTGCAGGTCACTTTGACTGATCCCCAGTTTCTCAATTGATTGTGACAATAAACACAATTAGCTAAAAAGCAAAAAGTTTAATTTGTTCCCCAACGTGAATAAAAGAGGGTGAACAAAGGATGGCGGCTGCTCGCTGAGGCAGTGATGCAGTGCAAATGGCCTATTTTATCTCAGGCTCTCAAAGGGTGAGGTATAAATACTCTCTTGACCATCTTGCGAAATGGGACACAAACCTCAGGTAAGTAGAAAAGAGAGTGGATGTTATTTTGAGTTTCTGAGAGCGTTAAAGGCGCAGCTCTCAGACAAAGAGGTCATTTGTGAACCGTTCTCACAATAAAATGAGCAATAAAAAGTGTAGTGAACTTTTTGGCTGTCCATTTGAAGGACAGCTATTTGGCTACTGCCCACTGGAGGCTTTGATGTTTTATTAACAGAGCTGAACACAGTGTGTGAGACACTAGGGGTGTAGATGTACTGTACAGGGCGATGTGGGCAGTGGAGAGCGCAGAGGAATGTCTGGTCTCCTGACATTGATCTGTTTGGTTTGTTCAGCCCTCGCAGCAGGATCTGTATTACAGTAAGCTTAGGTACCAACTCCAAAACCAGCGCGAATCAATGAGACCTGAATGCAAATACACACATAATCTTTTTGGTTCTTGTGTTAATTTCAATGCTTTATTTTAGACTGTTAAAAGTAAAACTGCATTTTTGGTGCTACTGTATTTTCTCTTATGTTAATGCTATTTAGTAATTTACGAATTGGTAACACTTTACAACAATTTAATGTTGTATTAGATAATAAAAATGAACAACACTTCTACGGCATTTATTCATTTTAGTTCATGTTTATTTCAGCATTTATTAATACAATTTTAAATCAAACATTGTAACTGATATAAAATTAGCTAATGGACAGTGTTTGAAATTTAGCGGCATCTAGTGGTCAGGTTGTGAATTGCAAGCAAAGGCTCACTCCACTTCGAAGCACTGAAACAGGACAAAGATGTTGTCACGTTTTTGATTCTTTGCCGAAAGAGAGAACGTATTTATGAAGTGCACACCGTAGAGCAGTTTGTCCTTTTAGGGCTGCTGTAGAAATGAGATGTGTAGATAGTAGATAGAATATGTAGATAGAAATAGCTCATTCTAAGGTAATAAAAACATTTATAATCATTATGTAAGATCTTTATACACACCTGAAGAAATAGTTATGTAGGCCTATAATATAATGCATTTCTGTCAAAAGATCCAACAAAAAGTATAAGACCTTTTAAACAAGATCAAACTGAGACTTTTGTTTGCATCTCCTGCATACGTCTCAAGTTTTCTCCTAAAAAACAGACCTAAATAATGACTCAGATTGTACTTAAATTTGCCAAGATAATGATGTCTTTAATCTTACATTACTCAGATATATTATTGTAACGTCAGATCAAAATGACCAAACAACACGATCAACACAATTTTCATTTTTAAGAGTGCATACAGTATCACAGGTACCTTTAAAACTTAAGAGTCGCTCTCGAATCTATCTAAAAAGCCTCGCATAATTATTCAGCTTTACCGTGCTCAAAAGTCTCAAAAGGAAAAAACTGGATAGTGCATTTTAAGTACAGTAGTCCTAAAAAATCAGAGACGTCATTTATGTGAAGCGCATAGGTTACTCAGGGATAAGTTTTCCAACAGAGCCCAAACTCTTCTCATCGCCATTCTTCAAAGGCCCCTAAATAATGAGATTGATCGATTTCGGATCGTCTCGACGACGAGACCAGAATTCACTTCACTCGAGTACATTCAGAGAGCTCTCGTGTAAAGACGAGCAGTGCACGGATCCATCGCTTCTTAAAAACACAACCTTAGCGTTTGCATTGTTATTTGTGTATGTAGGGCACATCTGGGGTAGACGTGGAGTACGCTGGTTGAAGAAAATAGCAGTTGTCTAATGGTAAAGATCATACGTTGAGCACAGAGCAAGACAAGTCACAGTCGAGCTTAATTGCTGTGTCCTAAAACCCCCGGGCCGTGAGCCGGCAGGTTGACATTTACACGCTTAGAGAGACATTTTTGATTGTGGTTTTATGAATTACATGATTAGAGGAGATTTTGCCAGCTATTCTAAGACACGCTGCAAGCAGATTGTGCTGATTAACTAGATAGCGATTCCCAAAAGGCCTCATGCTAGCTGCGACATTTAGAAGAAATGATTTACCAGCCCGGCAGTGAATTGTTATGATGAGGTTACAACCTTATGGATTCCTGGAGTGTGTTTGTGATGGAGTAGTGAAGCTCTTCAGCAGAGACAATAAATAAATCATCATGGAGGAAGAAAATTGATTTTTTTCTCTCTCTGTCTTTTGCCTGACATATTGTGAAATCAAAAAATCGTTGGGAACTTTGAGGTAAAGGGATCCATTAGTAACCAGAGTCTCAGATATGAGACAAACCTGATTAAGCCTTCTTCATAATGCCTTAAACTACACATGTATGGAAACTCTTTTCAGCAGCTTGGAACGGCTCTTTCAGTTGTCCTGTTGGCTTGTTCAGCTACTCTAAGGTCGCCAATTAAAAACCTGTCGCACACTGCAGTGCAATGAGAAATTCAGATGACTGCAATAGAACAGTGATGGTATTTTTATGGTACTAAATAACAATCGTAGTCAAGTATGACATTAACAAGGTACAGTAGTGGCCAAAAGTGATAACTGGGAGTCATAATTGTACAATATTTGCTTTTAATGTCCCTTCAGGTTTAATTAAACCAATAAAATATGAGGTGTATGGTAAAAAATAAACAAAACTCGAAACATTTTGTATAAATAATATATAAAAAGCTCAAAAAAGCCAAAAATCTGCAAAAGAAATAAAGTCATAAAGGTTTGAAATGACAAGAGGGTGAGTAAATTAATTTTTGGGTGTACTATCCCTTTAAATTCTTCTTAAAACTGAGCTTCAGTTTACACTCATTTAATAATATCTGAGCAAAGGTTAGAGCGAAGGTTACAATTCCCCAAAGTTGGGCATCACCTTTAGCCACTACTGTACTTCAAATTACTACGGAATTACCATGTCAGCTCCACTTAAACCTCTCTTACACTAGCGGTAAAGAAACCTAAAAAAACATCTGAACCCCAGTAAAAGCATGTCCAACAAAAAGCCTGTATCTGTGTTTTGTTTGACTTTGTAATAAAAAATGTATCACTTCAGTATAGGGGGCAGTTCTCACGATTAACTAGTTGTTATCAGCATGCCTTTTATTGGCATATTGGCTGTTTATTAGTACCTACAAAGCACATATTCTGCATGACCATATTCTACATCCCTAATCCTACCCAGTATCGTAACCTAACAACTACCTTAATAACCATTAATAAGCAACAAGTTAAGAATTGTTAATAGTGAGAATTGCCACCTGTACTGAAGTGTGACCTAAAAATGTCTCCCAAGTTTTCACAAACAATTCAAAGCTTGAGAATTTGAGACAGAGTTGGTAATGCCAGAATGAGCTGTAGTTGGATTTAAGTGGAGAGAAGAGGCCTTTTAGTATTGGCAGAGTGGTTTCCTTGATGCTGCCAAGTTTAAATAAATATGTCATTTTACGGCTCAGGCCTATTAGTCTCTCTTATTTTCATCTACAAAACTCATCTCGTAATTATCTCGTAACTCCTTAGCCATGCCACAACAATCGCATCAAGGTCATTTCAAATTCAACTACAGTAAAACATTTTCAAAATATACACAACACTACACGGCATGTTTTATTCATGAGGAAAAAAGCACATTTGTAAAGAGATGGGTTCGGCAGAGATGAGGAGCCACTGTAGAAAAATGTTTCATGTCAAAGCATGTGTGTGTGACAGTGCTTAAAGTATCTTAGCCAAACAGTCATTAGAGACGGTGTCGCATTAGTGGATCGTGAGCCGGTGGGGTGCGATGGTCTGACACAGTCATCCAGCCCTGCGATGCCATGTGCTCTTAGCTTTGTTTTCTAATGCCCCTGAAACAGGCGCTGACAGTAAGAATCAGTGACCTGAAAAAGCTAAAGCGTCCACACACAGCTCCTGCACAAAATCCGCCATGCTTTTGCATCTTCCCAGAATCCATTGTGTCAGAGGCCCCACAACAGAAGCAGACTGATTAGAGGCAACAGCTGCATCCCTTCAGCTAGCACACGCGTCCAAAACACCATTTGTGAGAACACCGCAGAGGCCTGGCCTACAAACCAAAGGACAACGATTTTCTTCAAGCTTTTCCTGTGAAGGAGGCTTATACATATTTTAGCACCTAACAGCCGTCTGACAAATGAAAACCTTCCTCAAAGAGATGCAGCCAACAACCCGCTGCAAAAATCAAAAAAGAAATCACAGAATTAAAGATTAATTCAAATGATTATTGTTTAATAACTAAATGAGCATTTATCATGGTTTTATATACCAATTATTATATCAATAATAATAATCATCATTCATATAAATTGTTTATTATTAATAAAAATTTAAGGCATATTTGACTGATTATTATTTTATTAAACCGTAATACATTTGATGTGTCATTATTCTTATGTATCATTAATAGACATTACTTTTTAATAAACAAAATAAGAAACAAATTGGAATGATTGTTATGAAGTTATTATGTATCATTTTATTAATCATTAATACATATGTATCATTTTTTGTTAAATTTAAGATGAATTTGACTGACTAATATTTATTTATGAAAATAAAAAATAAATGCTGGCGACAATAACTGTGTAGTCAAATCATATTTTAAGTTATTTCATTTATTTATTTATGTTTAAATCTGCTAGACTGAAATGATGGTTCCTCCACTTTAAGCCCTTTTAGAGCAAATGCATATATTTTGTGATAAATATATCACATATTAAAAAAGGCTAAAAATATTGTGATTTTTTCTAAATCGCCCAGCCTCTGTACAATACCGATCGCACAGTAGAGCTATGAATCATTTTAACAACAATTGTTCGTTCAGCAGCCAGACATTGTCTTCCAGATGAAATATTTCATGGGCCCATTTGAAAGGCGTGCCATACGCATGCTTAATGAATCTATATTTCACCTTATGATTCTCTCTCAGGAGTTAAAGTAGGTTGGTCCAACATTAACAATAAATCCTCGGCTAGTGGCAATTAGTGAACAAGCATCTGACAGTCTCTCAACACACACACAGGCGCGCACGCACGCACACACGCACGCACACACACACACTACACTTGTTCACAATTACTGCAAGTCGGCTTTTAACTTGTAAACCATACTGTATTCCTACGAAATACATAGCTTCTAAAACTATTTAACACTGCCTCTGACCTATGCAGAACAGAAACATGTGTGGATATTATCACATTATCCGAGATCGGCCACACCATGATGTCATTTTTAACCCCATCTGCACCATCGGCCTTATAAACCCAACTCAAGAATGACATCAAGCATCAATGGGAGGTGCAGCATTCCAGCAACGCCCCACAATTAGCATACAACCGACCCCTTCACGCAAGAGACATGATCATCCTGGCCTCATCCGAGCAGAAATAGAGCAATTATCTGCCACTTACGGTAGGATGCTAAATTACACCCACTTTAACTGGCGATTTGGTGGAGGGCATTTCACGGATCATGGTTACATTTGGATTGTCATGAAAATATGTTGCCCGCTGTTAAACGGAAGAGTCAGTCACAGATGATATCTCATCAGGGTTGCACAAGTCTCTTCCGTGGCGTCTAGGTGATGTGATTCACGGCGGGATGCGAGAGGGGCCGTCCACGCATCATAAAACCCTAACTCATAAACGATAACCGCCCCAAATTATAGATAAGCATGGACATTACGAACAGGGATAATACATCATGGGGTTTGATTGATAGCCTGGAATTTGACCACTGATGAGACGTGGTTGAGAATTACTGGCTTAGTGACCAGAGGCTGGGGGGCAGTCCTGTCAGTTGATGAATAGCTTGCTGTGATTATGCGAAGCATTGCAGTGGAACAGCAGCTCACCAACCTGACTTAAAGACTTCAGCCGTGCCAACACTGAACGACTGAAATGAAGGGTTTGAGGTGAATTAAAGGTAAGAGGTCAGAGAACAACGAACCGCCTGGACTTAATGAAGGCACAGAAGTCTCAGAGAAAGACAGACGCTGGCATTCTCACCTAAACCGCTTTGGTCTCAGCACGAGACGGCACACCAACACTCCGCTTGCTGACTGAATTATAAAAATGGATAGTTTTGGCCATGTTGAAAATAAGGGGTTGAAACAATGAGCCCTTTGAAGAGCTAATCCCTGGATTTGCCAAGATTTTCAGGGCTATGCCATCCAATCGTTTGTTTGAGTTTTGTTTAATAATGAATTTAGCAAGTAAAGGTTATTGGACGCTTTGTTTCATGTTACGTCAGTGAAATAATCTTTTCTTATTTCAACGGAGGTCATTTCTGATTTCCACAACCGTTATAAACAATTTCTACACAACTCATTCCTAAACAACATGTTATTTTGACCAGATCATGTTTCAAGTCAAAATAAACTAAATTAAAGATTAATTGTATTATTATTACTTTATTATTTATCATTATTTTACTGATGATTAATAAGTATTTGGTCTCATTATTTTTTCTAATTAATAAACATGATGTATCACCAATACACAAAATAAAAAATCCATTTGATTGAATATGATTTAATTATGAAATAATGATTTGCCATTATTTTATTAATCATTACTAAATATTATTATTTTACTGTCCGTATCATTAAATATAATTTCAGTTAAATCTGATTTGAATTTATTGATATTAATATATAAAATTATTATTCATACTTATTTTATAAATCAATAATAAATCTCATTATTATTTCATCCTTATATCATTTTTATATAACTATGATTTATTAACAATAAACTAAATTTAAGTTGAATTTGACTTCTTATTGTTTATTAATTATTACCTATAATTATTATTATAATTTATCATGAATACATATTATGCGTCAATTTTTTTTTGTCTCTTCCGTGGCATCTAGGTGATGTGATTCATGCGAGAGGGGCCGTCCACGCATAATAAAACCCTAACTCATAAATGATAACCGCCAAAGTTATAGATAAGCACAGACATTAAGAACAGGGATAATATAGCATGGCGTTTGATTGGCAGATCAAGTTGCAGTACAAAATGCTGGCTAAACAATTCTAAAACTATTTTAACCTAAGGCATTAATTCCTTATGATTCCTTAAATCGACTTTATCGTTGACTTTTGCTAATGGTTAAGAAAAAACTTTCCCTCCCTTTAGCAAATCAGCTAAAAGGAATGTCCTGAAATTTTTCTGTTTCTGGAGTAAACAGGTCACCATCTCCACCGTAAAGCACAGAGCTCCTCGTCCTTAAGGACTACACTTCCCTGGTGGAGAACGTTCAGGACATCGCAATGAGATATGTCAAGTTAACCAACCCAACATTAAAAAGGAAACATATTAACACATGTTTCTTCTCTACATTTTTTCTAAGAGACTTCAACCAAGACACTTCATCTTTGCACATAACCTGTTGAAGTGTGAGGTGTCCGTTATAAATCACACGGTGTTCATTCGAGGCAACGATCCTCTGACCTTATTACTGAAGTGAAGGAACACGCCTACACATACAGTACACGCACGCTCTCATCCTCGGAAACAGCTCATCACAAACCATTATTATTTCATAATTATCCTTCATTATGTCTACAGTGTCACATCTTCCCAGATTTTTCAGTTTATCAATTTCCGTCCTTCACGGCTCGTTCACATATTAATAAGGCACTCGTTCCGTAGGCATAATTAACAATATAAAGAACACAAATGAAAATAAACACTCGCGTCATATGTGAATATTAATGTTTTGTGATACGGCTCTAGAAAAAAATTAAGACTTGAGCTGTGAATCTTAATACAATATGAGCTTAAGAGAACAATATCAGGTTATTGAAAAGAAAACCCTTTTGAGATTTAAACAGATTGGAAGATGTTAGAGAAACAACCGTGAAATTCAAGCTCTTCATTCATTAAAGAAACGCTGAGATCATTTAATGTAGAAATAATCAATAATGTATAGATTATATAATTAAAATGATTATACTGTATAATCTTTTACAATTATGATTAAATACTGTTGTTATTTCCCATATTAAAGTCCTCCACCTGTTCTGAGGCGTATATAGAGTGACGGATGAATTTAGACCTTTAGGTTTGTACACAGCAAGGGCACCTTTCAAACTGCACTTTATCTCTGCATTTGAAAGTGCATTTGTGAATGTCTCTGTAGTCTTTTAATAATGTGCCTTTCCTCTGAAACGCATTCCCAGAGCCCGTGTTGACAGTCCCTGCAGACAAACTGAGCTTTAATCTAATTTGAGTTGATGAATGAATGTATTGAAAACAAATTGGATCTGCTTTCATCAAATGAAAGCTGGAAACACATCGATGAATGGGTTCGCTGAATGGCAATGCATACAGCACTGAACACTATACACGTGCATTTCTATCCCATGAGACCCACAATGCAACACATTTTGTAATTCTGTGAGATACACAGGTTTTCTTTTATTGAAAGTGATATAGATATCGAGAGATGTATTCCTTGTTGTTACATTTTGGACACAGAACCTACTGAACTTACCGTAATGACCAAAAGAATCCCTTTGAGGAGCGTCAGCAGTGACGTGATTGGTTGAATGATGGTTTGGGCCAGCAGAATCCCAAATGACAGCGTCCACGTAAAGACGGGGATCATGTAGACATGACTGCAAAGCAAAAGCAGACAAACAGTCATCTAGTACCCCATTGTTTTAAATTACAGCTTCAGTAACTCCAAATAATGCTAAACACAGCCTCGCAAAATTACAGACTACGGCGAAAGGACATGACAACAACTCAAAAATGAGTATTTCCCTCCAAAACATAGACTTATTCTCTCTAAACCACATGCTGCAATGAAGAGAGCCTAATTTCTCCTCTCTGGAGACAACAACATGTTGCAGGTAATTGTTTTGAAGTGTCTATGTCTGTCGCATAAGAATGTCATTTGAGCACTCATACAGTAAACCCCCTTAATGCTTTCCCTGACTTTATAGCTAAAGTAGTCTGAGAAGACGAACACTGTCAAAATACATATGCAAAAGCATAAAAACTCAAGGGTCAGGAACAAATACAACATGCATTGAGGTCCAAAATCTGAAACTTTAAGTCTTCTTCTACTGAAAGCACATGAAATGATTCTATAGGTAAGATAAATAGGATTATGTGGTTATGCACGAAGTCTTCCACGCCAGCTTGAAATGTAGTGGAATTGCAATAAATAAGAAAAAAGCACTTCAAACATTTTCAACACTGTACATGTAATTACAGTACGGCAAGATTACTTTTTTCACTGAAAAATATTATTACTTTTGTTCAGTTATTTATTTCTGACCTTTACCAAAGTGCGTTTATAGGAGTCGTGCCACTTGGCGGCCATGTTTGTTATGCCTTCGGGTGGCTATTTTTGTCAGCCTTCTACTTGAATGGGAATACTTCTAAATCCACTGGCAAAAAGCACAATTAAACCTTACATCAACTGTAACAACGTTTCCTAAACTGAAATTTCTCTAAAATCAGAATTTCGCTTCAGCTACTGCCCATGGACATAGGTTAGCGCCTCATTAGCCTGTGTGAAGCTCAACCCCAGAGAATCTACAAGTTAATAATTGTAGGGTGGCCATATTGCGTATTGCGTCCCCTCCCTATTGTGTTATTGTCAGTAGCACATCTTGTTAATATCTATGCAATCATGCTTTCAGTTGAAAGAAAAAGTCTTAGAATGTTTGTCCTCGGCCTAAATAATAATCAGCGTGACAGTCTTTAATGCTCTCCTGGATCTCTCTCCCTCTGCTGTCTACACTGAACCAAGCACCGAAGTGCCGAATGTGCCCCTAAAAATATAGAACAATAACAAGAACTTTGGGGCCTCCAAGTGGTCGGGAGCATAGATGTGTTGTGGCTTTATTCCGTTGTTTTGTAACTCGATTCCGTTGTGTTATAGTAGCTTATAGTTGCTTTTAAAATTTTGTTGGGTTGTGCACCAGTGGGCCACCGTACAAAATGTATCTAATCTTAAACACTTATTCACATAAGAGCAGATGTTACAAACAACAAAAACAATGATATTAATGATGTTTTCATTACACTTTCTAAACATTCACAGCGACTGTATGTACTATGTGAACCTTTGGATTTAATGAGTCATTGACCGTCCATTTTGACAGAAATGAATTTACTCCTGTGCTTTGGTTCAGTGTGCTGTAGCATCAAACAACTTCTGTTGAGTTTCACCTGGCAGACAGATGGTGTAACATTCTCCTGAGAAGCGTCCCGATATATTTGGGAATTCATTTTTCTGTTGATGATACAGCAGCAAGCTGTACAGGCCCTGAGACACCATAACAGCTCCTCCACCACACAGCTTGCACGAGGCTTTGATGTTGGTAGCATTGTATTATCTGTAGTTTTATCTGTCCTCACAATATTTTGCCTTTTTTGGAAAACATCAGGTGCTTTTTTTTAGGGTTTGTTGTGGAATGAAGTGGTTTCCTCCGAGGTGTCTTCCCTTGTTCTGCATATCGCAGATGCATCGACATGTCTTCAGTCGAAATTTCTTTAGCCGACTCTCCAGGATTCTCCTTAACATGATCCAGCATTCTGCAGTGTGTTCCTGCAGTCATCTTCGCGGGATGTCTTTTCCTAAAACCAGTCTGGCCTTTCTCCATTTATAGACAATTTGTCATACTGTGAACTAACATCAAAAGCTTATACAGATACTTTTATAATCTTTCCAGCCTCATGCAAGTCAACAATTCCAGACTCATGTTAGCTTTATCATGCTTGGGACGTACAAATGTTTTTTAGACTTCGCACTGTGAATGCTATTCTACTAATCCCCATATTCTTTCTTGCAACTATATGTTTGTGGCGGGAGGTCATTTTTTTACTGTCACAAAGCAAACTTATTTATGAACTCAATTCAGCAAGACGACCATTTCCAACAGATAAATAAGGGATTTTATAATGGATTAAGAGAACTGCGAACACTCTACCGGGGCTGAAATAACCTATTGATTTGTGCTCGGCTGCTCGCAGGTTCACTTTACATTCACTGTCTCTCTCTGCTACCTGGGTGGGTTTTCTGAAAGGCCTCTGTCTATGATGGGCTCTTAATGAAGCATTCAACCACCGATATGGTCCAGGCGGCCTTGAGTGGGTAATTTTCAGGTTAAGTATTTACTGGGGTGATGCAAAATAAATTACCTTTGTGGCCATAAGTGCAATTACAAAGAAATCCTGCAGAGAACAATACGCAAGACCCTCTGGGTTTTCGTCGCTGATCAACATCTATTCTTATATCATTTTATATGCTTAAATAATTCCGTGCAATTCATGTGGGGATGTAGGGATTAAATCAAAAAACAGGTATTATGATAGCAATCCTACCAGAAATTTGAAATGACAAAGATCTTATTTTTTCAAAAAGATGGAGGGGCATAATTTGCATTAAACCTTTATATGATCAATTATTTATACTGCCAAAACACACAATGCATGGAATAAACAATACTTCCCTTCAGATTCGGTGGACTGGTTTCACAGATTCACATTTCCTTCATGTATCTCTGTTTATCTGAGGTAAATACCTTATGTCCTTAGAGACCGGAATCCAATCTAGAATACCAATAAGAGGGAACATCCTTATTGATGAGTGCTAGCCTTAAGTTAACTCCACAGGTTGTTAAACAAGAGCTACAAAAGAATTTACCCATCAATACAACAGTAAATAGTATCCAACTGCACATACATTTATAATGCATCGGACATTTGGTACTGTCCTCTGATGTTAAATGATAATCTAAGACTCTAGACTCCCTCCACTAGCTGACCAAGCTTATTTTCATCAGTCGGTCATCTTTGCAACTCACAGCTCTCTGAACACCACGATAAAATAATCGAATGACTTCGAATTAGAATAGACTTCATCTCTAAATTCTCTGATCAACATGTTTACTTGTGGGTTTGGCATTGATGCGTCCCTCAAGGATTGTGGGAATGGTTTCACATTACGCTGTGGGTCTAAGTGTTGCGAATAGGATAGAGAGAAACGGACAGCAAAACAGGAAAAGTGGGTTAGGAAGAGAGAGATGGAGTGAAGGTTTTCTCTACCAGATGGAGGCATTGACAGCACACATTTGTCTGTAACATCCCACCTCCTGTGTGTTGGAAATGCCCACTGTGCCATTCTGACATCACGACAGAATAAAATGATTTCTTACACAATGAGATACTAAATAAATCTTGATCTTTCAAAATCTACAAAAGCTGCTTGTCATATTGGGTAGATGGTTTCAAAGCAACATCAACTAATGTTACTTCGCATGCACGTTTTTGTGGCCCAAACCAAACGTAACTTCCAGTACACATTTGCAAAGAGTAGAGTCCGTGCAGATTATTTCTGATGATAATCAAAAGAAATAACAAGTGAATGACAAGCTAGCAAGTTAAAAGTGTGTCTAGCCAGCATTATTTTGGGTTGCCAGTAGAAAAAACGTTACGTGGCTAAACTATAATGTGACAAAGTTACATGACCCATTCAACAAATTGTTTATATAATACAATACAATGCAACAAATTGTTTATTTAATACAATTATTATACAATAAATACATATTAATATACATTAAATAAAATATAAATAGTTAAATTATTAGCCACTAGCCAGTCTGATCAACAAACACAGACCGGAAGTTAACTTTGGGCCATACGCATGCGTCCAATGAAACCGTCTACATTGTTATATTTGTATTCTATAAATATCTATAAATGATGATTAAACATTTTTTTTGTTAAAACTAGTTTAATAAACTGATCAAAAATATCCAGATAAAAATAATTGTATATTTAATACTAATCTAATCTAACCCATGCTTTATTATCTTCCGCAACAGCTTCATCGCCTCGTCGTTAAATTAGTACATATTTACATAATAATCATTTGAAGCATATTGTATTGTTTTTTCTTTCAAATGTATTGTATTGTTTTATACACAGCGATAATGTACAGTATTTTGCCAATCTTCCAGAATAGTCAGCAAGCAGTTGGATGTACGGTTGATAACGATTACAAAACTTTTCCCAAGACACGACCAAGTATGAACCAGGCATCCTTGATTCTTTCTGACAACAAAGCACCTGAACACGACAAGTTCATAATCATGACTTCCGATGTGGAAATGATCAAATTTCTGAAAATCTTCTGCTGGGTGTTCATGATAAATTCATACAACAACATGACAGTGAGTACAGATTTTTCATTCTTCCCTCGAGCATTCATTAAATCATCTAATGAACTCACCAAACTAACTTCAGTTGTCAATATAAACTTCATCCCATGATTCCTTAAGCACCATCACTGTGAAGACTACATTTTCTTTACCCCATGATCATCTTTCTCAAAGCACCAATAGGTAATTTAACTTTAATACGGTGATTCGTGATTTATGTCTGGAGTATTGAAAGCACTGTGTTTAAAAATATACAAGATAAATTGATTTCTTCCTTTGCATAATGCACTGAATGATAATCCTTTTTCCAGCTGAAGTTGTCTCTAGTGGGTGTTTTTGAAGGGCAGTGGTGTGTTTTAATTAAAATGAAAAACTGTCAGGTTAAGAGGTTCAACCTCAAGGGCGAAAAAATACCAAAAGGGTTTAGATACAAGGATCATGTCTGTATGGGGAATTTGGATGGTCTGTATACTTAGTCAGTTTTGAATGTTACTCTCATTATTTCTAAAAGGGGTCATATCATATTTTAAATTAAATGATCTGTTTTCCCTGTGGCGCACTTGTAGTCAAAGTTTCATTTTACATTACCATTTTTTTCACTTTTTCTCTGAGCCCGATCTATCTCTGATCTTTTTGCTGCCGTGCCTTTAAAATATACATAGAAACCCTCATGTAAAACAAGAAATACTGTATTGTTTTTAGAGCGTATGTATGACGGATATGTAAATGTGGGTGGCCTTACGTTGTGTGTGTTTCTGATTTAGGTTAAATGAGTTTTTGTAACTTAGATTCAATTGAGTCTTGTTAGGCTGTGGAGGATGTTTTGAACCCTTTCAAAAGATTAAGCAAAATCACATTTCTCGGGATATGACCTGAAACAAATCCATCAAAAGAAAGCGAGCCAATAGAAATCAAAAAGTACAACTTGCTGGATTGAAAAACTCGAGCAGGTTGTAATTATACCCTTTCCCTAATTGAATTATGACACCGTATGTTGCGTTTGGAGAGGATCCCTGTCAGCTTATTCAATTTTTCATATTTACTTCCCGTTCCTTCAACTGAATACTAATGAAAACACAAGCCTTCTCAACAGTTCTAAAGGCAAAGTGCAGAACAAGCATTTACACCTTTAAAAAAAAGGGCCAAAAGAAGGCCTGATTTATATTGCACAAGTGTGATTCGATTAGGAATTTGATCATCATAAAATCTAAGTTACACGAAGATATTTACAGTGAATCCAAATGGTAATGAATTTACCGAGACCCCAAACCCCCCAGTGTAGCTATAACTGTTTAAATAGATTTTGATCACATTTTCAGTAGTTCAGCACACCATTTGCATTACATTTAGCCTCGGCATAGCTCTTGCAGCGATTCACACATCTGCTTAACAGCATCACACCGCTTGCATGTGGAGCGAGACCACTGTAACCTGTTAATATTACGTGCACCAAAATATATATGCGGCATTTTTGCGCTGTTCATATGCGGTGCGAAACAGGCCTTCCTCTATGACTTCCCAGACATCAAAAGTTGTTCTGATTTGTCCTCTCACAAAACATCACAGAGGGAACAATTGTGACTGTGTTTTTGGAGCGAAGTATTCGGAGATCAAACACCCCACAGGCACAATGTAATGAGAGAATTTCCAGCCCGACTGCATTTATAAGCGTTCCTCAAACCGAGGCGATGACTTGACAGACATGCAGAGAGTTCAGAGCTGGGTTTAAAATTAAACATTCAGAGAATAAACAATGTGATTGACAAGTATAACAAGTACTGCTATAAATTACAAACAGACACCCGATGCTTGAAGAAATATACATCAGGAACCATGCATTTACCTGTATTTTAACAACATTTTGTCTTTTGCAGAAACATTTACTGGTAGCCTATCTGGGACTTGCAATTGATTCCAATAGAGTTTAACGTTCACTAGCATGTTTCTAAGCTAGCACTGTGGTACTTAAATAAATATAGACAATATAAAACACAAATATTGGACATCTTTTCAGAATTTAAAAGAATTTATAAAAGACACCCAACATTCTAGTTTGTCATTGCACACAATACATTTTTGGATTGCCATGACCACCACCGCATATATGCGACACTAAAATGAGGCAACTTAAAAGGCAGCATAATCAAGAAGCCTATTTTACGGCGCAACATTTGTCGGGACTCTGACTGTGCTGTGACGCCTAAAAATGAGCATCTGTAGACAGCTCACCAGCTTTTGTTATTCATGATCCGATACATTAAACATTTCACCCTGTGGCAACTCACCTGGAATGAAAAAGTGCTGCGTAGGCCTCACTTCCTGCCAAGACGTAACTGATCCCGATAGACACACTGTTGGAGACACAGTTCATTATCAGCACTCATTACAGTAATGACTGTCACATCACCTTATTTTCATGAGAAACTGTCACGGGGGACTCAAGCAGGATGTCCTAGTGTGTAAACTTAACGTTGGCTTTTTTGTTTTTAACTCAAAAGATATGTCAAAGACTATAATCACCAATTCATGTCAAATGACGGCAAGTTTGAAAATGAGAATGAAAGTGAGACCTTGACTCGAATCTGTTGTACTTTACTGGTTAGAGACATTGATCGAGTGCTAAGCCTTTTGAACGCAATGATGAGTATATCGATTGTATATGTGTTAGTCAAACCTGTCTAAATGCTGATAACCAGACGCTTTCCATTTAACCTTTTAAGTCTTGCAGCAAATGATGTCCTGTGAAACTATCAAAGGCGTTTCTCTGTAATGGCCATTAATGCACTTACAGTAGGGTCTTGCTATATTCTTACTCTCAAAGTCAAATGCAAACCAAACACATTGCATCTGAGCTCAATCTTTTTGGGATGCCATATTTAGTTTTGTGATTATGTCCAAAAAGGACATAGGTGCACCGGTCATAAACACAACGAGGGTTGAACAAATCAATTTAGCTTGAAAAGCTATCAAAGAAATCAACTTATGCCTGGTAAATCTTATTTTAAAGTCAAAAACACCACAAAAACTGGAAACCCAAGGTAAAAAGCCGAAGAGTAACTGTGTAACACAGAGAAGGTACATTTAAAGACGAACAGATGGACAGCCATATTGGCGACCTGTACAAATTGCAATTCACCATTATTTCATTATTCTGCAATATCATTCCAAAAGGTAAAACTGTTGTTTAGGGCAATACTGAAATTTCACACATAAATAATGCTGCATTTAGTGACAGTCTGGAGAGCACAGCAGGAATTAAAAACCTACTTAAGGCTCATATTCAAAGGTGTTTGTGTGTCTACCTGCCACAGCGAGGAGCAGATTCAACGTTCAAAGTACAGATGACTTAATTAACCTTTTATATCTAACCAAAACTAACCAAGCCGCTCTCATCAGTCTAATAGGAGGTGTCCGGTGACATTTCAACAGAAGTCCTCAGTGACACATTCATGAGTGTGCTCTTGTCAAAATAATTATATTGGAGAGAAATGGCACATGACACAGACTGGTAGCTTTGTCAGAGATCAAAAGATGGTACAAATGTGTTCAATATTGTGTTTTTAGTTGCTGTTGTCATGCAGTAGAGTTTTCGCTCTTTATAGAAACATCACAGTAATGGCTTAATTTGTCCACAAACAGTTCTGATATTATTTTTGCATATTTCCCTGCAGACGAATGAATCAACAGGCAATTTGCTTTAGATTAAGGACAATTTACGGGTTTTCAGCTTTTTTTAACATATTTAGCTTATACACATACTGTATATGGGTTTCTGCAAGTCTGGTCTGCCATACTGTACGTACTCATATGTGTGTGTGTTTGTGTCTATCTATTGTATTAATGGTATCCAGAAGACGATTTAAATCTTTAAAGCACGGTCTTCAACGTTTTTCGTGGCAAGGACCCCTTTGATGAGAGATGAATGGAGCAGGGACCCCCTTATTCTAAATGTGTAAACCGAGCTAGGGGATTGCAGATACCTATGTAAAATGTATAGGATAATGCAATGTAAGCCGCTTTGGATATAAGCGTCTGCCAAATGCCTAAATGTAAATTGCACATTGAGTCAAAAATTTGTGTCGGAAATTTCCGCACCTTTAAAAATAAATACGACCTCACGTTGTGACAATAACATTTACACACTGCTTCTGATCATTTCGTCTGTCCGCAATCTTCTGTGTTTTTCGCATCCAACATAGCATAACTTATTAGCATTGCACCTTTGGGAGGCCACTGGGGATAATGCCGAAAGGATGATTAATTAAATGAGCGTGGTTAGTGGTTCCAACCACAAGATGCACACTGTAGCATTGGGATATGTTATTTCTTTATGTCATATAACATTTGTACATTTACATCTATGGAATTTTTTTTGATTTTTCCAAATGTTGGACCGACATAAGGCTGCGTGAACAACAACGCAATCTTCATTTTGAAATGAATTTTCCTTTTACGCTTGTTCAGCAGTCTGGGAAAGACATCAGTGTATCATGCTGATCCAAAAAAAACATATGCTGGTGGCTAACTATGCTGATCTTTTCAGCGGGGCTCTAAATGAGAGACTCACAATTGAAAGAGGAGAACAAAGTTGAAGGCACGGCTGGTGTGCTTTCCCAGGAAGAGAACTCCCAAGACGTGCAGATTTGGCTGAGGTTCCTCCTTTTGCCTTCGTGCTGTGGCATCTCTTTGCAGAAGACCTGTATCTACAGAGAGAAGCACAAATAGACACGTTTTAGTGCCACACGTCTCCGAGCCAAAACGAATGGGTTTTTAGCTGTCTCATTCCACTCCCTAGTTGCCCGTGTCATGAATCAGTATATCACAAACACAAAAGTATTGAGCACTAGTAAGGGGTTTTATCCACCATATACGAGAAACAGATGACTCAAATTCATGCCACCTGATTGTGATGCCTAAAACACATGAAGCCATGTGTCTTGTAGATAAAATGTACAGCGTCATTATGAAATATGCATTTATTTAATAAACAAAACAGATGACTTTCATAGATTAAACAAATACTCAAATCATTCAAAATCCCCAAAATTGTAAACGTATTTCCTATTCACAACTATTAAAGTCATAGTTCACCCCAAAATGAAATGTTTGTCATTTACTCACCAAATGTATACATTTTGTGTTTGCTGAACACAAAAAAAGAATAAGTGAGTAAACGAAGGCAGAATTTAAATTTTTGGGTACACTGTCTCTTTAAGAAGGAATTCTGGATAATATTCTCTAATATTTTCAGCAGTTTATTCTTGAAATTGTTCTGTCAACAACCCTAGATATACCAAATCCCTGCCCAGTACACTTACAAAACCAGGGAGCACACTGGCACACAACCCTTTCTCACAACCCCTAGCAAGACAGCCAAAACCATCTTTTAACTCCTATGTGGCGCAACACATCATTCCCAGACGCAAAGTTCAGCCGTTGCACGCCGCGCTAAATAATGAATAGGAGGAGAGATAAACGCGAGGCATGTTATGACAGAGTAAAGAAATGATTATGGGCAGAGATAAGAGAAGTGTTCAACAGCGAAGAAGCAAATCAGAACAGCAGGAATAATTCATATTTCACCACAACCTATCAGACCACAACACAGCAGGCTGCAGGTAAACAGACACGCTCTCTCTAAGCTATAACCTTCAACCATGCTCGCGCAGTAGTAGTTAGCATACATCAATCCCCGTGTAAGGCAGCTGTTCTGTGTACTTTGGTATACAACAGGGTCTCAGTGCTGTCTAGAACAACAAGAGGAGCTGACATCAAGTACAAGAGGAAAACACTGAGAATCGAAAAAAACAAGGCAGAGGCAATATTTAGAGGGAAGATTGGGGCTAGTTCTCACACTTGTTATTCCAGTGAATGTTTTTTCAGTGTTGTTTTGTTTCCACAAGCCAGTTTCTGTATAGACACATACTGCAACTGCAAATTTAGGCTACATTAAAGCTATTAAACATTTGATCAAAATTTCTCGGATTAAATTTGTAATAAGAGAAAATGCATCCTGTATATTCACCTTCCGATAAACAGCTTTATATTCAACTGTCATGTAACAAAGTAATATCATATAATTATAATCCAACATGTGTGTGTGTGTGTGTGTGTGTGTGTGTGTGTGTGTGTGTGTGTGATCCAGGGTTGCCAAGTATTCAGAATGGGGATACGTTTAAACCGCTGCCGCAATTGTTTTCTTTTTTCAATTATGTGGGTTACAGGTGGAAATATTTTGTTTGTCATTGGTCATTTTGTAAGTAAAATTACATATTAATGTAAAACAAAACTTTGTTTATGATCACTTCTATAAAGAAAATGTAAAGAATAAATTGTTTGTAATCCATAACAAGGGCCGTAAAATATGGATTTCAGGAAATATTTTGAAATGTTTTAGTTTTTGGTATTGGGGTGTTTTTTTTGCGATATATTTCTTACCTGAACGTATGCAAATTTGTTTCCCAAGAGGTTTTACGATATGATGATATTAGCATTTTAGCTTGGAAGACATCATTCACAAACAAGCATTCTGAATATTGACATTTTTGTATTTAAAACCAACATAGAAGAAGGAGATGCATATGAAATACAATTTTAACTTATAATTATTCGATTTGTGACACACAGTCCCAGTTTCTCCTTAAACTTACAGTTGTGTTCAAAATAAAAGCAGTGTGTTCAAAAAATAGCAGTGTCTGCATTTTTCTTTACAAAGTCAAACATTTACTGTATAAAATGAAAAATGCTTGAAGATTTAGCATTCTTGTGAATCACTGAACTAATATTTTGTTGTATAGCCACGGTTTCTGAGAACTGCTTCACATCTGTCTTGCATGGAGTTCACCGGCTTCTGGCACTTGTGACCAGTTATTCCAGCCCAGGACGATTGCACTACAGACCAAAATTCCTCTGCATTTCTTGGTTTTGCCTCAGAAACAGTGTTTTTGATGTCACCCCACACATTTTCTACTGGATTAAGGTCTGGAGATTGGGCTGGCCACTTCATAACGTTAATCTTGTTGGTCTGGAACCAAGATGCTGCTCGCTTACTGGTGTGTTTGGGGTCATTGTCTTGTTGAAACATTGCCCCATTTCAAGGGCATTTCCTCTTCGGCATAAGTCAATATGAACTCTTTAATTTGAATGTACTCAAACTGATCTATGATCCCCGAATCCGACAAATAGGCCCAACACCATTGTATGAGAAACATTCCCATATCATTATGCTTGCGCATACTAAGGTTTGAATTCAGTGCTCTGGGGTTGTCTGACAAACTGTCTGCGACCCCTAGACCCAAAAAGAACAATCTTGCTTTCATCAGTCCACAAATATTGAAATATTGAGCCATTTCTCATTAGGCCAGTCAATTTGTTCTTTGGCAATTTGTAACCTCTTCAGCCCATGTTGTTTTTTAAACAATGGGACTTTTTTGGGGGCTTCTTGCAGATAGTGTGCCTTCTTTGCCATTTTGGCTATTCTTCGATCCATTCGAATGGTAGTTTTCATTTTTCTTCCACCTCTTTCTGGTTTTGTTTGCCATTTGAGGCATTTGATATCATTTTAGCAGAGCAGCCTATCTTTATCTGCACTTCTTTATATGTTTGTCCCTCTCTAACCATTTGTTTATTCAAAGTACGCTGTTCTTCTGAACAATGTCGGGAACGACCCATTTTACTCAGATTTTCACAGAGAAATGCACAGTACAACATCTGCTGCCTTCGTCCTTAAATAGGGGCCACTTGTTTGACATCAGTTTTTTTCACAGAATGATTTACCTCTAATTGAACTCCACACTGCTATTATTTTGAACACATCCATTTCAATTAATGATTCAATTACACAGAATTAGCAGCATGCATGTCATGACTGTTGGGTCTGTTGGTTTTCTATTACTCTACTACACCTACTAGTAAAATATTTGCCGTATAGAAATATAATTTCTACCAAAAACTGATCTGGTTAGTGATGTTTTTCTTAAAATAAACAATGGTGCTTCATTCAGAATATTCACCTGTCACTGCAAATCACTAAAAAGTGAAATAAACCCAAAGCAGATGTAACATATAATTTTGTTGACAGAATCACTATAAATATTTAGTCATATTCAGATGTGAATAAAAAAAATAGATGGCCCAGAAAATATTCATCTGGATGTGTTTCTAACTTCGTATTAAAGAAATATGCCAATTCTTAACGCCAGTCTAGTTTTTACTTTTCATTAGAATGACGAATCACTTTTCAAATCACTTTTCAAATCGTTTATGTCAGTCAGCCACCAATCTTCCTAATGATGCTACGGCACGGCGATCTGATTGGATTTTTTACATCAAGTTAAGACTACTGTACCTGTACGGCACAGATGACAGGGGAATGGGCGGTGTAGAGAAGCGGGCTAGAACATTAATTTTTGAGAGGGGCCATCTGCTTGAAGTGTGGGACAGCCAAGTAATTAGGATGGAGAGCTGTTGAAGCTCAACACCTGTCACAGAAATGTTGCAGCTCTGTGTTTGTGTGCAAGTGTGTGAAACATCAGTATGCCAGCGGTGAGTCAGGAGGTTGAATCTACATAAGGACAGCACGCTGGTCAGACGTCCACATACTGTTAAACAACTGCATACAAACCCTAGTGACCCAAATCAAACTTTGAGTTTTGTGTAGGGCAGCACAATAAATCAGAAATAAACCGCACACGATTTGGCCGTTGTCTGCGATGCACAGCTTGTCAGAGACGTATGGTGAAATGGAGCTGCATTTGAAAGCTAGAGGGTGCTCTCACGCAGAAACTCAAATGCCACAGAAGAGGCACCATAACACACGAAGTTCCAGGAAATGCCTATGGGCATCTTTCTAGTGCTTTTCTCCAAGCCTCCTCATATATTTATATTTATGACAATAAATTATATTTACAACGATGATGTTTGACGGGTTTTGCTTTTTTCAAACTCGCAATGCGTTCAGATCTAACATGGATAAAAGTCAACAAAATCACATCCAGCAGTATTAAGCCACATTAGCCACACTTGTGCAGAGGTTTATATAAAATATTGTGGCATTATACACAAAATATCAAGGCAAATGTAAGTGATCTTATCTTTCCAAACAAAACATGTGAGAAATGGTTGCCCGTTTGGTTATAAATTATAAAATAAAAGATATGTTGTTCAAAATTAATAGAGAGCTTGTTTGCAGATGTCAGCTGGATTGTTATTTAATGGAGATTTGAATATTTTAATGTGAAATATAAATGGCCAAAAATATCCAAATATGCTTTGGAGTCACTGTGTATTTATGATGTCTTTATCATTTACAAATAACAAATTGCATTTAACAAATCATGTCTGTACCGGCTGTGATGTAAAACTGCAGGCTTCTGTTCTGTTCTATTTATTAAAAAATAAACTACTTTTTGATGTCTCACGCCAGCAGTTTCAATAGGAAATATGTCAACACAGGAAAGAGATTTCAGTTTCTCAAACTATGTAAAAAGGGGAAGCAAATTCTCAACATCTGTCGCTGTCCACCAATAAAATCTCAAATGTACTTGGACAGAATATTTTATTAAACGTCTTCTGAGTTTGAGACCACTCTCAAAATGTAACCACTTGACTTTGTTTGTTTTCATCAATGTAAAAAAACATTCACAAGCTCATCGCTGTCAGCGCAAATTAGAACAAACGTATCCACCTACAGAACCGAACCAACAAAGAGCAGGATTTCACAAAATTCTACTTCTCAAAAACCTTCCTCTACAAGACTGAAACAGTAACATGCAAGTCACACCGAAAAGTTACATGAATATTTCAAAACAGTTGTCTTCACATTTACGCCTGGAAATGTAGGATGACAGCCAGTCTTGAGGGAGAGCCAGTGAGAGGAGGAGGAATGAGAGAAGACAGAGAGTGGGAGATCGAAAGAAAGTTTGTCTGGCTAGAAAGCGCTCGGTTACTTTATATATTTACTCCATATCAGAGTTGATAGGTGACTTCTATATTTCCTAGCATGAATATCATATGATCATAAAGAGTTACTTGGAAATGGTTTCAGTATATTTCCCAAAATCCAACTTTAAGGTTTTTCTTCATTATTTGATGAATGATTGTTGCGATGACCAACCGAACAGGGCGTAATCCACATTCCAAAAACAGTATTTAGATACATAGAGAGGGCATTGGTGCCCAAAAGGACGGCAATTACTATATGCGCTAATTCTGTCAGAGAAAGTTAGACATCACGCAGAAATTTCTCACTTTAAATACTTATCCATTCTTGGCTTGAACTGAGTTTTAAATGAGCCGTGTACTGGTGATGAGCTGAGGAAAATGAGCGACGAATCAAATGAGGAGAACCCTGGGAGTGCTCAAGCACATGGCACATAGCCACATTTTATTTTGGGAAATTGCTTGTTTTTTAGCATGCAAGTGTGATTCATCCCTGTGCCTGAGGCGTGCGATTAGAAGATCTTTGCTGAGCATTTCTTTTCAAACCATGCAATGTATTCTTTAGGGTGCTAGTGGTGACACCAAGGTCATGTTCGAGTCCCATATACTTTTGTATAAAACTGTATGCATTCATCTAAATGATTTACTACAGCACACTTCCTTGCCGATTTAGCCTGTAAGAAAGAGAGTTTAGTACTGATGTGCACATCACTGTCAAACGAAGGAATATTTTTAAGAAAAATGTGAGAAGTCTTTAAAGATATTTTCACACAAATCTTACAGTTTATAAGTTGTAAGTTTTAATTTAACAAAACCAAGTTACAGTATTTCCATTTAGTACTTTTCTTTTGAACACACTGACATTTAGGTTTTATGATGAAATGGTCTTATGAAGGAAGTACAAAGTCTAGCATGCTATTTTTAATATTCTTTTATCTTGTGAAACTGAATTTTTGCCACCAGGGTGAACACCTCATTTATGCTTTTGAATGATCAATCAAATGTAGAAATATGAAAGTCGGGCTGCCAGCCGATCGCACCAAACTAACCCTGTGTGTCTGGCAGGGGATGCAGAAAATTGTTCCAAACGTTACTGTTACATTTTCGCAATGATGAATGCATATCGACTCTTTATCGTATTTTCTGGAACACGCAGCTTCGCATTTTGCACTAAGCAGATAGCAGTGTGGAATATTTTTTACAGTGCGTTTCTTTGCTTAGAGACATCTATCTTTTAAATGGGCTTCTTATCAAACGCCAGCGAGCCAAGCGTGCAGCCCAGGCATGAAAGCCTAATTGAATCATTGAATGTGAGGGCATTGCAAAACCTATCTGATGACACTGTCAACCTAGCATATAAATTAAGCGAGGCCCTAAGAGAGGCGCAGCCTGCGGTAATAAAGCAAATCTTTAGCATTAATGGTTTATTTAAAAGTGCATTAACACAGATAGGTTATTAATTTCAAGCATTTTATGAGTATAATAGCAGAGGTGGGCGTGAAAGGCACCTTGATCGTGAGTTAAAGAATATACCGCTGGGCTCAGTGGGGCTCTGCGGGGGATTTGCTGGGATATAGACGATTCTGCAGGCGGCGTTCAAAAGCTCTCACACTTAATCTCCCTCAGACTTACTGTATATCTGACTATAAACACTCTGAATAAAGTTTAACGCATGAACAATGTATGAATAACGTGAAAAACGTTCATCTTCAAAATCGAACGCTTCTATGAATCCTAAAAAATAAATGGCACAGGCCCAACTATACGGTAAATAATGAATTTAATGTAGGACATATAAATGTAGGACAACTTACAAAAACACGTGAAGACAGCAGTAGTGTACTTTACAGTGGGTATTACAGTATCGTATTAGCTCTATATGAACGATACAGGTCTATTTGCTCACGCAAAAGTGAATAGCTTTATCCTCGTATGTAAAACAAAATATTTATCTGCACATGATTTTATGGTTAGTTGAGACCGAGCTGTGTCTGTTAACTCGGCTTTATGTCTCTTGATGACTTTAAGTTGACTAAAATGCTTACCTTTCCAAAACGATTTTCCTTTGATTAAATGCTGACTGCCATTCATTTCAAGTTTTTCAATAAGCTCAGAGAGCAATACGTTGCAAAGCGAGTTATTTTGAAAGACATTTCTTGAGTTCATTTCGTACACAGTTTCAGACTGTATTTAACTGCTGATTTGAGCATTGACTCAATTCTGCTTCACTTCAAAAGAACAGGATGGTTAGGGGATATATAACAGAAAAAGTATGTAATTACACAAAAAGGGAACAGGATCTGTACAGTATACAATTTTGAACTAAAAATGAAAGAGCGTGCATTTTACCGTGAAGATAAATATCATCACCTTTAATCTTACGAACTATTATGTTGTTATTTATTTACAATTTTATCCAAAACTACCTAGAATGTATTTAAGCTTTACCTCTGATCATCATGAGTGAATTCAACACACAACATTTTGCGCTGTTTACACAATTTAAGCTATAGTACATGTCATTACTTCAGTCAGGTCAAACAATCTAGTGCAAATGCTTCATTATAAGCAGGGGGCATGATTTATACATGTCCCAGATAAGGGGGGATCATTTAGAAATGACATAGCCCAATATCAGCCTCAAGGGATTGATGACTGCAAGATTAGCTGCAAATAAATTGTATAGTGCTTGTGACACAGCAGGTTTGAATATTTACATTAACTCACACGGCACACACTTTTACCCAAAGAAGATTGGTGGCATTATATTAGGGGCACATTTCATCTGTTTGTGTGTCCAACTGGGAATCAAACCCATGCTGGTGGATTGCCAACCCACAATATTCTCTATTTTGCACACATTGACAGCAACAAAAATGCACAAGAGGAATCGGATTAACACCAGCCTTGGTATTATTTGCAAACACTGTTATCATTTCTAGAATTAATTTCTGGCATATTGCATTATGTTGCGGTGATATTTACAGTAAAACATTTGCCTTGACATCCCCCTTTATTTTGTGTGAAAGGAGGCACAACCCAAATTAGGGAAACCCGTAAAAAACTTTGCACGTCTAAAAAAGGCAAACCTCAGAATACATTAAAAGATTAGCCCTGATATTATTTCATACATGCGAACTTTATCAAGTCGGGGCTTCTGTCCATAAAGTCCCCACATGGTGTTTACAAATATATAAATAAGAGTTTCAAGTAAGAGATGGGAAAACATTGAGGGTTAATGCGCGAGAGTCACATATTCAGCAAGCTTTGATTTTTTAATTATCATATCAGCGCATACAGTTCTATTTAAATATGAACTGTCGGCATGAGAACAAGGCCGCTGGCTATCAATCTGTCAGAGTAATTTGTCAAGGTGAACGTTAAAGAAATAAATCTCATTGAAATATTTTTTCATTTTTTTTATACAAAATTAAACAAATAATAATAGTTTCCTCAAAAATGACACTATCCCGATTTGAGATAATTTCTGTGAAATTTCATTAAAATGACAAAACTGTCACCAACTCTTTGCTACAGTAATGCGAGTTGGTCATTTATGGGGTAGAACCCAATAGGGGAGTCTTCAATTAATGTGTCTGTGTCAGACGCCCATGATTTCCTCTGACGTTTATAGGAAGTCCTCTCTTCTCACCCGTCACCCCCTCTGACAGGGTGGTCTCTTTCTACACCACATTCATCTTCATTAGCTGCGTATTCCCTCCATCTCACGTCAAAAATACTTAACGTCTCTCTCGCGTGGGCCAAAGCGATTAGTTAGTGCTAATACCAGCGCATTTCAGGACAGCCAATACATTTCTTTCTGATCCGCCTCGGTTTACGGTCCCCGTGGTCCTTTTAGCAAAGAAACAATACAGCCGCCATCTGTTTTCCTGCTACACTTCCTACTGTTTTACGTGGACCGGCATCTACTGCATAACCCGTTAAACAGCAGGAAAAACAGCAAGAGTTGAGACAAATACAATGCGGATGCAAACATGTTTATTTTCAATTAGTATTACAGCTAGATTTGCAACACAGCTTTGGCTTCTAAACAACACAAATGGTAGACTAATACACTTGGCAGGGACTTTAATATTTCAAGGGATCAAAATCTCATTATGAACTTTGAAGCTATCAAATAACTATTTTATATCGTAATATTGGCTTTAATAATACGATTTTGGTACAGGTATCTAAAGACTCATTAGGAGTCAGAGTCACAGTGCAGGATATTAGATCCTAAAATATTCTTCTCATTTCAAGATTATGTATTAAAATGAGAATTAAATCAATGAACATTTGGGAACGGATATTATTCAACATTGTCAGAGCCAAATTGTAATGTGTGGCTTGCCAGAGGAGGACGGGCTGCTCAAGCTGAGTCGTGATTCCTTGCAAGTATCCTTTCCCAAGGAACGACTGCATGATGGTTACTCTAGTTATAGGGATATAACTACTTTAATCAAAATAAACAAAGAATATCACGGAAAAGATATCACGGAAAAGCCACCTCACGGTAGAATGGCCGGCCACAAGAACATCAATGCAAACTTAACAAATATCCGGGCCCGGTCCTCTCTCGTCAACAATACTGCCGCTCGTCCTCTTCAGCTCCCGATCTCCTCCGTGAGATATGCAGGACCTGTGTGCGCACAGCTGATTCCAACTATCACTCACGCCACCGGCCCCGCCTCACGGCTATTGTCTCGCCTTCCTCACCACATGTAACTTCAGTAATGTTTAATTCCCGTTATATCTCGGCTGCACGTGAACCAGAGGCTTGTTTTTCCGGCAAATGACTGTGACAGAAGCTGCCGCACAGAGGAGACTGTATTCTATTCGAACAGAAGGAAAAAAGCTGTGTTCGTGACCGGAACTTACTACACGCCTGCATCATTTGCCGGATAAACAAGCCCCATGCTCATGTGCTGCCGAGGGATAACGGAAGTTAGACATTAACGTTAAAAGCCCTGTCTATAGGGATATTTCTCTTAAACAAACGCCGGGATTCGCTTTAGAAGAACTTTGTTAAGATCGCAGAGCCGTATCGAGCAGTTCTTTGATCGATGGATGCACTTTTTGGAGCTTCCAAAAATTGCACCCCATACACTTCTATTCCTCCGCTTGGAAGAAAAATGATATGGGGTATTGTTCTGCAACTCCGGAGAAAACCATATTCAGTCAGGATGCCTTGAGGGTGAGTAAAACATAGGACATTTTTATTTTGCCTCTGAAATATCCCGGTTACCCTGAATTAATTTCTTAAAATAAAACATCATAATTCCACAGTAAAACATACTAGCATTTGTGTAAAATCTTTTTTAAAACAACATTCTAAAAGGTGCCGCATAAATCAAACCTGAGCCAACATTTGTTTCTTTCCAAGAAAAAAACATGAAGGATTGGTGAGACCATGTGCTGAGGTGAGATGTGGTGAGACCGAATTAATTTAACTGTAAAACACATGGCCCAAAACCAACTGCTTCAATACATCTGGTGTATGCTGATAGGATTATGATTATCTAACAGACATTTCAGATTTGTCACATTGCAGTGCACAGCTCACCACACATGTTCCATTCTAATAACTGTACGGCATCAATGACTCATTTCAACTTATTCTGCGCTATAATGAAATCTTACTGTTTATAAAGATTCACACCTGCCCCCTCCACGTCCTCTCCATAGTCTTCCTCTTCGGTGTTAAGAGTCGGATGTTCTTCAGAACCGACATCATCCATTGAGATTCTCTCCAAAGTCTCTGAAGGCTGCCGCAGGACACCAGAAAACCTCATCAACACAGTCTTATTTATTTCTATTCACATGATCATTCTAGTAAACTATTCATGCATTGTTTTGCACAATTTACCTATCATTGCAATGAATTCTTAAATCTTTTTATAATAAAGACTAAAATTAAGACTAAAATGTGCAACGTGCATTTATTTCAAGATAACAAGCATCAAAGTTTGATTTTGACCATTATTTCACTTTTATTTCCATCTTTGACATGGCCTTACTCAGTCAATATAAAAGATATCAAGGTTATACTTTCACATATACATTATATATGATGATTTTATGTTGAAAAACTGTAAATCACCAACAAATGTCTTAAGCTGGGTTTTCACAGGTAGTTGACTGTTTTTACCGTTATTGTCTCCAGCTGGGCTAAACGGCATCTCTGCAGCAAATCCACAAACAGGTATATGAGCAAAGCCTAAAGGGAAGAGAAATAATCAACATGACTCATTTAAACCTACAATGTGTGGACTTTTGTGCCAATTCTGGTGGACCAAATTTAAAATGGGCACAAATGAGAAAACAGAGGGTACTTCAGTCTTTATGAAAGCATGATGAAATTACCTAAAATATTGAATAAACACAAATATAAGTGGCAGGGTACATGCAGGACTTTATGAATGATGGGTGTTCTAATTCCTGGCCGCTTCACGTGGGGTGGCTCATTACCTGCTGTGCTTGAGCTCAGAGCTGTGCTCATTCAATTACAGCAATTGAATTATCAATGCATATTTTGTTGATACCAACCAACTATTTGTGCTGAAATTGAAGAACAAAGAGTATTCTCAAAGAGATTTCAGTTGGGAAACGTTGGATAATTAGTAGAGGTGCGAAACGTAGCTATAAATAAAACACGAAAAAAGGCAAAGTCAAGTGCAATTAGCAGCTCGGAAAAAACACAAATTATACAATTCATCGCAATGTCTAACAAACAAAGTCAAAATCGACTCAAACAAATGTCAGAAAAAAGGTTACAAAAGAGAACAATAAAAATACGAAAATCAAAAGAAACCAAGCTCTTCTGAAAAACCTGTCACTTTTGAAATGCTAAGTCTATTACCAAGTGGGTGTGAAATAAAGCTTAAAACGAAAAGTTGTCACAAAACAACAAGCTAAATGCCAAACAATGTCACTAACAAACTAATACAAATTCACAAGCAAATGGAAAAACACACAGTAGGGGGCATCATCCAAAAACTGACAAATATCTTACCTGCACAAGAAAGCCAATTAGAAAAGAAGTCAGGAAAGGTAGCAGACCTGCTCGAGCTATTGTTACCGGCAATCCTGAAAAATAATACGCCAGAAAAGCTGTTAACACAGATGAGTCTGTCAATGCAGAATCTATTGAGTTTTGAACATACCCGCAAGGCCTTATGAAAGCAAACATATTCAGCCATCTGAGACTGTTAGACATATACAAGAAATAATCTTTCAACTGAATCATTTACAGGTTGTAATTTTACTATGGCTAGATGAACACTTCAACATGATTTCACTCAGGGGACAGCAGAATGAGAAATGTCATTTTAACAACTATTAAATCTCACTGAAAACAGTATAGTTAAATTCAATGCACCATGTAATTGCAGTGTCTTATAAATATATATCTGCTACTGTTCAGACCATAAAACCTGGATATATCATTAACAAAACAGAAAAAATAATTTTGTCTGTTAATGGTCTCACGCATGGATTTTATTTTACCTAAGAGACTCTTTGCACATTTATATTTCTTTACGATGGTTAATTAAAGAAAATGATCTGCAGAGCTTCAGTGCTGTGGATCGGCTGATAACAGTGAATGTCGTTCTTATTTTCTGAACCAAATATAACAATGAATCAATTTCAGTGAAAAAGCTGTTCTTTTAACACATATAAAGCTGTTACCTACCCAGGATCCCGCTTCCCAGAATTGCAGCGATAGTTAAAAAATCTGTGGAGAGAGAACATTTAATATTAACAAATGTTTTATAACACATTTACTTGTATTAATAATACAAATGAATATGATTCCCTGCGTAACAGGAAAGTTAGTTTGTGCATTGGGTAAAATAAGGGCAAACAAATAATTTTGCATTAACAAAGATTAATATACTGAAAAATCATTGCTTGTGGTTCATATTACTAATGTAAAGTAGGGTAACACTTTACGGGTGGGGCTGATATTAAGTATTTGATGTTACATTTTTATTTTAGATTCGAAACATGTCCAATCATTCTCACAAATAAAAAGATTCATTGACACTAATTTTCTCCACGAATACTAATAGCATACTAATAATTCAGTATAAAATCTATTGATGTCAAAAATTTTATTAATATAACTTTCTTAATGTAATTAATTCATATAATGACTATCAATATTGAACATCAAACTGGTGATGTTTCCTAACTTCCGGTCTGTGTTTGTTTATCGGTCTGGCTAGTGGCTAATAATATAACTATTTATATTTCATTTTAATTTATGTAATATTCATTTTTATTATTATTTTATTGTATATTAATATTGTGTAATTGTATTAAATATATATTTTTTTATTTTGTTGTATGTTCAGTTCGTTAAATAAAGACTTGGGGTTCCCTGAATGGGTCCTGTCGTTTTTTCGCATATAAACAAACAGTATAGGACATTAACATCCAGCTTTGAGCTTGGTATTGCAGTCTTGGAGAGACAAGTTTAGCCAAGTAACAGTTATTCTCGTTTTCTTTTGCTTGTTATCAGAAATAATCTACAGGCACTATTGTTTTTGAATGTGAACCGGAAGTTTACGGCAGTCCACGAACATGCGAACACGCAGTAACCTTTGTTTATGTTATTGCTTTGAAACCGTCTATATAGAGAGCTGCATTTTCCTGTCCTCTTTTGATTGACAGAATATCGTCACTGGTCCTCGCCTGTTTTTAAACTATTGTGTTAAAATTGCTTCTATCGACCAATATGATTATTGGTGTAAATAGGTAATAAAACATTGAATCCCAATGCACATATTTAAAAATACAGAACACCCAAAACTATTAAATGTATAATATACAAAGAAAATGTGTCCCTCTTAACAATTTCTGGCAAAGTTTATTTGCTCCAGTCAAAAAAGTTGGCCAATGTGTCATCAGCAGGTCCAGATGGGATCTGCAGACGTGTTTCAAATGTACTGTGTTGATTTGAGAGAGAAATCTGAAATGTGTAGAATGTGTTTCAACATGATAAAATGTGTTAAATGGAGTTGAAAGTACTTTACTGTACACTGCTAATGATAGCTGAAGGCATTATGAAATGAGCCAAAATATTTAATGACACAAGGGACTATAGGCAGAGTTATACTTGCTGCAAACAAACTGCATTGGCCTGATCGCCAATAAGGAAAAGATGAGTTAAATCAAAGCATCAAACATTGCAGAAAATGTATACATATGCATTTATATAAATGAGACAAAAGAAAAAATTATGGCTGGGAAAGTTAACGCACTATTATCGCGTTAATGCATTAATTAAATAACACAGACAACAATTGTATTTTTTTAATATTATTTTATGTCGAAAGTCCGTTGCTCACTGGCTCTGAAATGTACAGTCAAACCATGGGTCACAGAAGGGGTGGGATGTTGATACAAAAATGTCCCCAGCTAAGTTTCAAAACAGCAACGATAACGAATTGTGTTGCGTGTCTTGTATGCAGTGTGAGGCTAATGCAGAACATGCACAGAGAGTCAGAGTGCAAACTACAAAACGGAGTTCTCTTTCACGTCTTACTCTAAAACGGACAAATAAACAAAAAATGACGTTAAAATTCCCATATTACCAAGGGTCCATGTCCAACAAAGTCAGTTTTATGAAAGTTAACAGCTGGGAAACAAAACGGATGCGTCACAGTATATTAGATCCGTATATCTGTATAGAGCAGGGGCAGCAGCAAAATAAAGATCTAAGTTTATAAGGTTTATCATACAACAAAGAACAGGCCCAAACATTCACTCAAATTCAAGGAATTGTGTTCTCCCTGAATTGTTAAGATAAAGGAAAAAGTAGCAAGCAATAATTGATTTAGTTGTTTTAAGATGTGCTTTAAATACACTTTAAATGCAGTACACTTTATACATTGTGTTGAAAGATTGCTGAAAGAGAGCTTATGTATAAGCAATACATTCAATAGTCATTATTACTTGTTTTTCTCAAACTAGACAGAACGTTAATGCCGTGGCAGTGGCAGATAGCTTTGGTTTTATAATTAATTTGATTACATTCATGTTTAAGTTGAGATTGACAAGAAATATTTTAAGTTAAAATTGGTAATGCTTCTATGTAAAGGAAGTACTGTTGTAAATTAAGCACATTATTTGTTTAAAGTGTTTGCAAACCAAATCTTATTGCACTTTTGTTCATATAAAAGTGCACAACTCACTATTGAATTCATTATTGAATTGTACGCTTAACAATGCGATTAATTGCGATTAATCACATAAAAGTCATGCGATTAAAAATTGTCACTGTATAAAATATATATACATACATATGAAATGCTATAGAAAAACAAGTGTTTCTTTACACATTCCCAAAGGAACACAACTTAGAATCTACCTTAATGGTGTCTCTGCATATTAAACTGAGATGTGCAATAGTAGTTTAACGCCAATATCAAAAGGGTAGGCCAGAAGTATAGAGAGAGACCGCTGATCTAATGCTGGGGAGCTGCGAAACCAAACAGCGAGAAAGAGAAAAATATTCTAGGCACAAACACTTCTCCTCTGCCCTAATTACAGAAATGATGCCACAGCTCTTTGATGCATATTAATAAGATGCTTGTGATTAGCCTCTCGCCGAGAAAAAAGCACAGCAGTCACGATTGAGAACCCAAACTGAAAAGTTCAAATTGACATTGCTGATACAGATAGCGTTTGATTTTCCAATTACAGTGTAAATGTTTGGGCAGGATTAGTTACAGATGCACGGATATTATCGAGGAATAAACACTTATTGTTCAATTGGAAAAAATGATCCTTGAAGCCATCTTTATCAGCCTCAGAGTATAACAACCAGGTATTCTCATCGGCCAGGAGTAATTTTGAGTCTAAAAACAACCAAAACTTGTATTATTTTCCAAGTAGCATGGCCCGTATCGTATCATCAGGCCCCTGAACTAACTCTTAGCAGCTTAGAGATATGAGTTTTCATAATAATAACATGACATGCCAGGAGATGAAATTTGAGAGATGAAAGAGGTTCATCTCCGCCTTGAGCCAGCAAATAACAGAATGAACGAGTCCTTCCTATTTGGGTAGAACCTGCAAACGGACAGATTTGATTAATTGACAAAATGCCTGAAGTATTGTATACACTCATTGCGGGCAGAATTATGGGGCAGCTCCTTTACGGATTTAAATTACGCCTACACTCAGTCAAAATGATGGATGGCAATGAGTACAGAAGTAGCAAAGTAACCATGATGGCATTTTAATGGCACCGATATCAGCTACGGTGGCAATCGGCCAAGTCGAGTACCATCCTCACGCAGCCGTTTAATCTGGATATCACAACTTCTGCTGGTAAATGCAGTTTCTCGCTGGTCTCTCATATTAGCTCTGATTAATGGAAGGTTGTTGGATTTTTATGTACTTGCACTATAAACCATTCTGGAAATCACAATGCAGACAGTAATTGTGTTATTGGCTTGCTAAAACCCATTTACGGTTATAAACCAGTCGAAATATTGGAAACATAATGAAAATTATGCCTGATCTTGTATAAACAACACGGGCATGTCGGTGTATATACTGCAGTTGACGGTCAGAAGCAACCGGTCAAAGCTGTTTACCCATAAAATCAGCCTAGTAAGTTGATTCACAAAATGCTGTTAGACAGCAAATCATTTTACTCTCGTGAAAATAATTTACTCTTAACGCATGCGAGCTTTCCACTAAAACAAGACAACAAATGCGATCGTAACCACACAAGTGGGTTCTCATATGACACGAATGCCTCTCAGACTGAGACCACGTCCGACCATCTAAATGTGCACTGAACACATACTGCCAGCCCTCTCTGTGATCTTATTTCATTGGCTGGCATACCTATATTGTGAAATAAATCATTTTAGATAAACCCGCCTCTAAAAACCTATTGTTTATTACATCTTTCAAAATGACAATGTCTTTCATATCAAAGGAAGCGACATATACCACTCAAAGAATTGGACATATTTGACTGAAATATATCAACACACAATTTACAAAAAGAAGTTAAGAGAAACAAACAGCTGCAAAATTTGCAACAACCATAGTTTCACTATTGTGTTTACAGTCAAAACACAGTAAACAAAAATTCGCAATGGTCTCACTCCTGCAACTGTACTATATATAATATTTGTGGTAAAGCCATTGTAATAATGGTAATCTAAAGAAAAAAATACTACACGATAATAAAACCATGGTTATTTTATCCAAAGGATTAAAAACAGTATAGGATTCGAGATATGCTATGGAATGATGCTATTTTCTCATACAAGTGTCAAGCGCATCAGAGAATACATCACGCAGGAAAATGACGTCATATCCAGGATCATTCTGCACCTGAACAACGCAAACACTCAGGACTCGGGAGAGTTATGAAGACATAAAGTGCTCGGTCAATGATGTGATACAGTGGCCAAACTCACTCATATATATGGCGGGGTGAACGTTTTAGACGTGCATGAAACCGGCGTGTAATGCTTTAAACACGAACTCTCCTGATACTCACAGCACTGCAGATAAATAAACCTCAGTTTCCAGGTTCTATGCGGGGTTTTCCTTGCGGTTTTGAAAGACACGGATGTCTCAATGTTTTCTGGGATTGCACGGCTGGAGCAGATCTCCTCTGCAGCTGTCGCCATCATCGCATTTTGATTCGCCCCTATATTCCGTCGCTCGCGTGCTTTGCTCTGCTCTGCCTTGAAGCTTGGCGGTGACGGGCGCGCGCGTGGAGTGGCGCTGAGTGCGCGCCGTGGGGACGCTCATGCAGTTCTGTAACAGGAGAAATATAGAAAACCCACAGTAACAACAAAACGCAAATAAAACAACAATCGCACACAGTTTTAATCGTGATAGAACATATATAGAACATATATATATATATATATATATATATATATATATATAGTTGCTTTGATCAACAACGTAGTTTATGATGAATATCTGTTCCTTTAAATAAATACCGTATATTCTGATAAAAGCATCATGCAAATTTGCTAGACAGACATGCTGCGAAGGTTTATTTCCATGTGCTATGCATTTATACAAAACTAATATGCACCATATTTCGATACATATTATGTTAACCTTGTGTTTCCAAACTAATGGTGACATCAAAATGTCATGCGTGCTTTTCTGTTCTGGTTTTTTTCTTGAAAATAAACTTTGCCGTTTTATTGGATCGATTGGATGTTAAATCAAAGCTCTTTACAAGTTAGCATCAGAACTGTAATGTACTCCCCAAAGAAAGTGCATGAAATGACAGAGCAGCTGCAGCAATACATTTTTATCGAACGAATAAATAAATATGTATATGAATTATATTATATAAAAATGGCCAGAAACATGTTAAAACATCATAATCACTTGTCAAACATTCACCAAAAAAGGGAAATGATACATTCTATAGGCTTGTGACATGACACACTATATTTAAAACAGAAATGAAAGAAGCTTGATGATCAAACCTGCTGTTTTTCTTGCACTTGTATTTATTGCCTCACGACTGGTTTGTGTTCAGTTGCATGCAAATTCAGCAGAGGAAAAAACATGCATGCTCTACCCTTATTCCACTTAAGTGCATTTTAAATATCAAATTATATCACCTCTCTTTAAAAAATCCTTTCTCCAGCACACTTTGAATTAAATAAAACCTTCCACCCATTTAAACAACCGCAGCGTGTTCATATTGTCCATCCATTAAGTGCTTTTTGACCCATGTGGGTCCACAAGACATCAAACTAAAGACAAAGCAATTCTATTTAATGCCCCACTGGGTGTAAAAAGAAATCTGGATTCAACCTTTGTAGTCCATTGAGAGAAAACATAAATGTCGTTTAGTTTAGGACAATGAATGCAATAAAATGTCATTTACGTGTCATCAAACATACCGAAATGAATTATGGTCCAGCAGAAGTTCTTGTTCCCCACAGTTCTTTGAGTTTTTTACTGTATATAGAAAAGAATGATGCTTTAAACATGCACTGCATTTACATGAACATCCATTCTGTATAAAGTGATGATAGTATCTGAACAGTACTGCGAATAACTGTTTACAGACCTAGTATCTAAGATACTATGTGTATGTTCGTTTGCAGGTATTTATAGTTTCTGCAAACTGTCTGTGCAATTTAGTTGCCAAGAAAATTATTTAGACCATTAGAGTCTTTTCTATGTCTGCTCTATTCTACTTTAACTATAAAGCTAAATAAATCTGATTTCAGTTCTAATATAAAAAACTCATGCAACTTAGAGCTGCAGATTTCACATGATATGAAATGTACAGTACAAATGCTTCACAATTCAAATGCTTGCAATTCTTAACCTGAAAATGATCTTGAAAAATTACCTAGATACATTGTTTTGTATTTACATAAAGCAAACAAAATAAAGAAATACATTAAAACACACAGGCAGGGTAAGAGTTTAACAGTTCATATAGTGCAATGCAAAAGGAGTTGGATTTAGAAAGCTTGCTGTAGAAGGTCCCCAGCATTTTTCCTAATGTGCAAATGTGTATTTACGGTTTGTTAATTAATTAGTTCATTCGTTTGGTTAATAGAAGGCTCACTCTGTTCAATAAATGTAAAAATTATACACAGTTTTAAATGGTAGACATGCAGAATTGTGCTTTTGAGTCCCCAAAACATGTCAAGGAGTGAAATAAAAAATAACAATGCAACTATATATAAGAAAATGAAACAAAGCCATTAAAAAAAGTTTGTTGTTAACTTCACAAACAGTTAAAATAAGCACTACCACAGTACAAGATAATTTGGTAAATGCTTGGTATTTGCATCCTTGAGTGCAAATTGCTTCTCTAAAAGTGTGTGTGACTTACTCAAAGGCACACGAATTGAGCTCAAACTGGATTCCCTGAATCTTGTGTTTTTTATTGAGCTGTTTTCATATTTAAAAAGCAAAAGGGATGTTATTAATTGCAACCCTAAAAACTCTTATTTCCTTCCAAAAAGCTACCAGAGAAACAACATTAGTGCAAATGCTGTGAACAAGTACATTGGTTACTAAAATCAATTTTAAGACATTGTTTGAGCTGTAACTTGAACAATGTCGTGAGCCTATGACATCACAAATCACAAAAAAGTCATTAAAGTGATAGTCAAAATTTTGTCATTATTTACAGAATTATTTACACCCTCTTGTCATTTCAAGCCCGTATGATTTCCTTTCTTCTGCAGAACACAAAATATATTTTGAAGAATATTGTTCACTTGCATTGGTTTTGTGGCTATACAATAGAAGTCAACGGGTGCCAGCGTTGTCCGGTACCGACTTTCTTCTAAATATCTTCTTTTGTGTTCTGCAGGAGAAAGAAAGTCATACAGGTCTGAACTGGGTGAGTAAAGGATGACCAAATTTTCATTTTTGGGTAAACTAGCACTTTAACTTAATCAGTTTGAGCCATTTAGGGAGGCCAACCTACATCCTGGCTTTTAATTGGTGAATTGTCACCTAATGAGAAGAACAGAGTCATTAACAATACAATAACCACCCCATGAAGGCTTACCCCCATTGGCATTCACACTCTTCTTGCCTTATGAACTTATAAACGAACCCCAATCCTGTTCTATGACTATTTTCATTCACATTTCATCAATTCTATTTCTACTCAACTCTACTGTATCGACAGTGCATTTTTTATTAGCAAAAAAGAAATTTACCTGAAGCTCCCACATTGACGTGTCTTAACACTTGTTTTAAACTGTCATTGTTTTTCTATCGAAAAACTAAAATACATATCTACACTTTTGGAACTCTGAATTTATTTTTCCTTTGTCCGGCACAATTTGTGCTCTCTTTCTTTTCACTCACTCGTGACCTTGCATTATGAAGTTTGACTCCATATTGATTGCAAGGTCATTGTTTTGAGGAGGTCATCTTGCACCTGGGTTAGCTGTCAATTTCTGACCTCCGTGACTTCTTCTGACATCCTTAAGATGGTATTGCTAAGCAAATAAAACATATTTTAAAAGTATCTTAAAACCTGTTGCAAACATCAAATGTTTCTTTTATATGACGTAGGAAACATTAGTGCCTTGGTTTTTCTGGAGAACAAAATATCTTGGATTTCTCCAGGCTCTTTTCTCAGCAATATTTCCAGCCAACTATAAAAACCGAAGGCCTCTTTCCAACATTAATAAAGGTGGAAACCAATAACTTAGTATTTGCCTGACAAACATAATTCGGATATCAGATAACATGAACCTTATAGTGCACTTATATGAGCCCGCAATGTTCTTTGATTTCCAAGCGCCTTGCGTGCAAATTTCTTTGTCGACCAGATGATCCCACAGTCTGTCCCGTATAGAGACACCATGATGGGAGGTTTCTTTCAAGATGTTAGTATGGGGTCTTGTTGTCATTCTCAAAGAGGTCAATTCCACTTTGTACGAGTTTCTCAGCCGATCTGATGACGTAAGACACCAGTGCCTGGGATTGGTTGAGGCTGTTGTGCCAGGTAACCTCCTGAGCATCCTTTAAGATAGAGAAGCATGGAGTTTGTTTGCTCAAGCCGTAAAGTATATTCCTGTGAGAAAGAGAAAAACATAAGAATGAGAACTGAATTTTTTGTAACATTCTTTTGTGCTACAGGTGCAAATGTAATGTTTTATTTACACACACTCGACCATATCTACATTTTTTCCAATGTGCAGAAGATCTGTTGTCACTTGTCGCCTCCATGTGCTACATAGTGCACTTATGTTCCATCACCTACTTAAAAAACCCAGGACATAAATACACCCAGGGTGCACTCAAGTCACAAAATCAATACTTGTGTGTCTTACGGCAACCTTGAAGAACCTTGAAAAATCCTCAGATGGCTTCAATGTATTTATTCTGCTGTGCCTTGAACCTCTGAATGACAAACAGACTTTGGGGCATTTTCTGTATGGTTCAGGGTCACACATTGATTTTCTCGTTTTTCAAGATTGTGCGTTCTTTTAACAAACTTCACACACCTAAGAAAAATAAATGATCCAATTGTTTATCTGTAACCCGGTGAGATGAAGTTACAGTGAGCCTGTGACCTTCAGAAAACAAATGTTCGATGAACTTTCATGTAATGAACTCTCTCCTTGTAAACAGGATTGTTGCTCAAATTTACAGGGCCTGGGACACATTTTTATAGGTGGATCTCATTCTCCACTGGGTCCGGTGAGAAGGATAGAGCCGTAGTGAGCCTCCGTCAACAATGCAAAAAAAAACTAACAAGTCAAAACTTACAGCTTTATGCATTTCAACAAAATCAAGAAGCTCTTAAAAGAAATGAAAGTTCAGTTGTTTTTGTTTGGATTGCATGTGTGACCTCACCCATGTGATTTCTTCAAAGCAAAAGCTTTGGATTTGACTAAATCTCATACAGCCCCCAGAAAATGGAGTATCACAGCGAGTCAAGGTAAAAGCAATATCACAAGGATGGATTTACATCATTGTTAGCACTGCTCTATAAGCTGTAAAGCACAACCTTCGCCAAAAGCACAACCTCACACATCACATACCATTTTTAGATGCAAGGTAAGACCTGTTAAGCCAGTAAATCTGTCTAGCTCTTGTGCAGTTCCGGAGGTTATTAAATCACATTCGCTTTCCATGCTAAACTCGCCTCCTTTTGACCATCTCGGCTTTTACACCAATTGTTGCTGGAGGTCTTTTTTACAAAAATCTCCAGGAGACCTTTGAGATATTGATCTGGGATTCCTGATGGGCCCTCATACTCGGTTTATAATGGAGAACGAGCTCTCCTGCTCGGCGGTTACAAATCGAGTTTAGCATAAGTGGCGTGTCCCTGCGTAGGTCCAGATATAAACTGTTTCATGTCCACTGAACAATGGCGTGTGTTTGGCTTCAGGCACAAACCCTCCAGAGCTGCTGCGAGCTTACAGCCAGTGGGGTCAAAATCTCAACTGCTTGAATGACACAACTCTGATGTCACATGCATAGATGCTGATGGCATAGGGTTGTAGGACTGATTATGTTTGGCATGTAAGATTGTAGAAGCAAACTTTGATAGATTTACAACTTGCATTCATTCTAAAAAAAACAATCCATTGACATAGTAAATATCACAACAAGAAAAGCATGTATAGTAAGTATATCGGAAGAGTTTGGATCCAAAATGAGGTAAATCATGTTTTTTGATTATGTTATCATGTTTTTATTGTGTTTTATTGTGTTAGGTAGCTGTATTTTTATAGTTATTATGGCTTAAATCCAAACAAACCTGGTTTTTGATTGATAGTAATTGGAATGCACAAAATAAAAACTTATTTTTCAAAATCTAGTTATTATGGAAACAAGCTCTTCATATATACTTAATAAAATCTTTCATAATCATTTAAAGGTCCAGTCAGTGAAACCTAGTGGCAAGGTTGCGAATTGCAACCAACCGCTCACTCCACCCCTCCCTTTTGAAACACTACGAGTGCTGACAGAACATGGCGAATTCCATTTTAGGGCACCCACGGTGTAAGTAGATAGAAATAGCTCATTCTAAGGTAATAAAAACATGACTCTTCACTGTGTAATCTCTTTATACACCTCTGAAGGCTATGTAACTCCAGTATTATTGGCACCCTTGGTAAATATGAGCAAAGAAAGCTGTACAAATCTATCTGCATTGTTTCTCATTTTGGTATTTTATTAAAAAAATCTACAATATTTCATTAAAGTAAAACAATTTTAAGTGGGGGGAATATCACAAAATGACTTTTTTTTCTGGTCACACTAATTGGCAACCTCCATTCGCATGAAAAACAGCTCTGAGTGTTTTATGTCTCACAAGGTTTCTTCACTTCTTCTCAATCTTTTTCTATAGTGTTCAGATCAGGGAACTGGGATGGCTGTGGCAGGATCTTGATTTTGCATTCAGTGACACATTTGTTGTTGATTTTGATGTGTATTTTGAGCCAGTGTGCTGACGGATGATCTAACCACGACCCATTATAATATTTCTAGGAGAGCAAGTCAGCTTTTGATTTTGTTATTTGTTGGTATTTGATATATAAAATGATGGCATGTATCTGAACAAGATGTCCAGGACCTCTGGTATAAAAGTATGTTCACAACAATAAAGCTCTGGCGGTATATTTAACTGTGGACATGGGGCATTATTTTTATCCCTGTGTGCACCGATCTTGTGTTATTGCTGCCAAAAAAACTATTTTTCATTTTTATATGGCCATAGCCCCAGTCCTGCTTGAAGTTCCAGAATGGCAGATTAATATTGTGGAGTTTATTTTTGCATGAGAGCAGAAGATTTGTTTCTTGAACAGTGTCCCAAACAACTTGTGGTGATGGAGGTGCAGTTTTCCTTTATTTTTATTCAATTCAATTCAATTCAATTTTATTTATATAGCGCCTTTCACAATTTGCATTGTTCCAAAGCAGCTTTACAGGGGAAAAACGAAAAACCCAAGAAAGGGTAAAACACACTACATGGTGTTTTATATAATAAATCCAATTATTCTAATAAAATAATATCTAATGTCAGCATCTCCTGGTGGTTTATTTAGCATATTTGCATTAAGTGAATGCTTGGCTGAAAAGATGCGTTTTTAATCTAGATTTAAATTGGGCGAGTGTGTCTGATCCTCGAATAATATCAGGGAGGCTGTTCCAGAGTTTAGGTGCTACATATGAGAAAGCTCGACCCCCTTTGGTGGATTTAGTTATTCTAGGTATTATCAAAAGTCCTGCGTTTTGAGATCTTAGAGAGCGTGATGGGTTGTAGTATGATAGAAGCTCTGTTAGGTAGGTAGGGGCTAAACCCTTTAAGGCTTTATAAGTGATTAAAAGAACTTTAAAGTCAATTTTATTAAATTCTTTCTGACCCCAAAATTCAACTGAATACTGAAATGTTTCATCTGTGCTCTTTGAAGAGTCTTTGGCCACTCAAATTCTTCTCCTCGCTGTGCATTGAGACAATATAGACACACATCCTGTTTCAAGCAGATGTTCAACATCTCCAGTCCATTCAAACGTCTTGATCATTGCCCTGATGGTGGAAATTAGATTTTGAATTGTTTTAACTATTTCCTGAAAGCCATTTTGTATTTTGTGTAGCTCAACAGAACTATTTTGCACATCATAACTATACTCTTTTTTTTATGGGGTTTGGGCTTTGTGTTACTAAAATTTATTCTCCTGTGAAACAAGAAGTCATGACTGGACAACATCATGTTTCTAGTCACCTTGGTGTGCTAAGAAAATGTAAATACCAATGGAAATAAATTTGGAAGATATTTTACTAATAAGAATTTTTAAAGGTGCCAATAATTGTGATCAGTGTTAAAGATAATTTTTTAAAATAATGTTATATATTGTAATAATAATGTTCCCCACTTCAAATTGTTTTACTTTAATGAATTTATTTAATAAAAGATCAAAGGAGATGTATTTTTAAAGCCTTCTTTACTGATATTTACCAAGGGTGCCAACAATAGTTGATGGTACTATATACTATATTGCATTTCTATAAATAGATCATCCCAAAAATTACACACTGGACAATTAAGTGATTTGTTTGAGTGGGACATATGAAATAAATTATTAAAACATATATTAACAAATATTAAGTTTATTTAATGATTTATTTAATATTTAATAACAAATTATACATTTAAAATACACTTAATATTTTTGGTGGATTCTAATAGTAATATTTGAGTTACTCAGATTTACTGGATTTAAACTTGGATATTTAGTTGATTTTGAGCTATCTGTTTCCCAAGAGGCATATACACCAGCCCTTCCTCAACCATGGAAAGGATGAGCAGCTTTGAAAAATAAATGGATGGATCTTACCGCTCATTGCTTGACCAATGAAAACCCAGTATTTCAGAGAGCTATTTAATGAAGCGAAACATCTTATCTGTGAGCAGTGAACAACTGCAATTTCCCTCTCTTCCTAATCCATTTCCTATTATATAATGCCAATGCGTTGGATGAAACTGATTATTAAACAAGGAATCATGTGTATACAACACAGGGGGTGAAAAAGTGAAAATCAATGGGATTTAATTTTCGTGGGCCAGAACCCAAAGAGAGATAATGAGCAGGTACCCTGACGGGGCTCTCTGCGTTTCATCTGTTCCTTTCCTCTTCTGTAAATTTAATAAAAAACACTCCAGGACTGATTGCTACTGATTACAATTGCATGTGGCTGTGATAATAACAGAGCCCTCCTTCAGTCCAGATTAACAAATCCAGCAGACGCAGCAGACAGTGCCACGAGGAGAGGTTTTGTCAAAGCAGGAATGCGGCAAACGGTCCCCGCAGGTCGATGGATGATCAAACTAGCATTCACCCAAACACAAAGGGGCGAAATAATCGGAGTTACAGAACGAGGGAGCGGCTTCCATTTTGAATGGATGTTGTGTTGCTAAAACGTCTAGCCACTCCATTATGGATCCAGCTGGACCTCATCAACAATAGAGGCACAACTCTAAATCCCTGCTGTTGAGAGGGAACGTGTGAGGACATTGGCTGAAGCTTCCCGCTTTATTCTGCTGATCTGAGAACGGAATCACAGTCGTTCGGGGGATTTAACTCTCTTCTCTAGAAGCTGAAGTACTGTATGTGTGTGTAAGTGTACCTGCAATAGTATTTATCGCATAATTCCAACCAAAGCCCCATAGTTTTGAAATCTAAATCTCCTTCCTTGAGAAGGTTATTGTCACAGTCCTGTCTGTCCCCTTGTGTTCCCCTGCCAGTTTATCCCGTGTTTTCAACTCATGTACTCCCTTTTACTGGACCTTTAATTTCAGACCATATATTCCTATGGATGTGACTTGTATTATATACTTTCCTGTGGATGTTATGTGTAGTTATTTACTTTCCTGTGGATGTTACCTGTAGTTATTTACTTTCCTGTGGATGTTACCTGTAGTTATTGACTTTCCTGTTGATGTTACCTGTAGTTATTTACTTTCCTGTGGATGTTACCTGTAGTTAATTACTTTCCTGTGGATGTTAACTGTAGTTATTGACTATCCTGTTGATGTTACCTGTAGTTATTTATTTTCCTCTGGATGTTACCTGTAGTTATTTACTTTCCAGTGGATGTTACCTGTAGTTATTTACTCTACTGTGGATGTTACATGTAGTTATTTACTTTCCTTTGGATGTTACCTGTAGTTATTTACTTTCCTGTGGATGTTACCTGTTGTTAGTATACATTTACATTTACAATTATTCATTTGGCAGACGCTTTTATCCAAAGCGACTTACAAGTAGTTTTTTTTCTACAGTGGCACATTACTGCAATCAGGAGTAAGGTGCCTTGCTCAAGGGCACTTCAGTCATGACCTGCTTGCACTGAGATTCGAACCGGCAACCTTCTGATCACAAGCCCAGCTGACTCTGTTCACCTTACATTAAAAACACAGTTAATTCAGCTTTTCGTGTGGCATCGTCAATCCGTCAGTTTTTGTTACAGTTATAGAATGCAGAGAATACCTCTGGAATACTGTCGCTCACTTTGTGATATAGACTTTGTGACAGGCTTTTTTGGCCCAGTGAATTTGAAGAAAGACTGTCCTTTAGACGCTTATAAGCTAATATAATACACTTAAAGATGGGTGTGTATAGGTTGTGTACGCGTGACGATGTAGGGTATGATGTGTTTTTCTCCATAGGAATTCTCTATAACAAACTAAAAATACCTGTGTTTAGCATCGATTTGAACCGTCAAAAACAATCAAACAATGAAAGGTGTTTGTTGTGTAGCAAAAGTTGATGTTCATGAAAAGGGAAAATGCGAGTATTGACAGAGAAACTGAGATAAAAGTGGATTGTAAACCTGAATCTGTGGTTGGGATGAGCCAAGCCGGACAACTTTCTAAAATGCTTAACAAGGTTTAACTACCCAAATAACGACCAGGTTAGCACAAATGTATTGCTCAAGATGCCTGTCATGAGGCTACAGAGATCGAATCCTGATTAAATGGATAAAGTGAAAAATATAGGCCATATAAGTCCATAATAATGAAAACAGCTTAACATACCGAAACAACGACCACTTAAAAACTAATTTCTATTAACCCTTAATTGTAATAATCACTTGCTACTGTTAAAAAGAACAAGCACTTATTCCAGGAATAATAATAGTATCACGTTAAGCTTGTTACTCATTAAAGTTCATTATAAAGAAACTACATAACTTGGCTCAAGGCAGCGACAAAGTGAGAACATACAACTTTTCTGTTACCGTGTTTATGATGGATATCAGTGATAAACAAATGTATTTATTTAGGTTTTCCTTGGTTGTTGTTTTTATATGTTGAGCTGTTTCTTTATAATGGACTTCTATGGGGAAGAAACGCTTAATATGAAAGATATGTCATCATCTCCATTTAATAAGCGCTCATTCTTTTAACGGAAGCTAGTATTTATTAAAAAGAAGGTTTGACAGAAATTTGTGCATACATTGTTTTTGTTCAGGCCGTTAAACATAGGTAGTTTGTGTTTGTGATAGTGAATTCCTATGGAGGAAAATTACGCGTCATAAAAACCATGTGACTGCACACAACCTATTATTAAATCATGCAAGAATTCTCTTGGGCCAACTCTTCTCTCTGAGAGGGCACAAAGTGATGACATCAGCACAATGGCTAAATAATGGTTACTTCAGCCAATCGACCCACAAATCTCCCTTAGGGGAATCACGGGACTACAGGCCAATAAATTTCTATAGACTCCTATTATCACCTTGTGATAATTATGTTCTTTCACAATGATAATTAATCTTTATGAGCTTTTATTTTTTATGAACTCAAGACCTAAAGGTAAATTTGTTATTTTATGTTTAAAATGCCACATCAGGATTTTTATGAAGACCATTTAATTGTTCAAGAAATTGACAATGCATTTTGCTTTCATTTTTAAACTATCTATTTGATAAAGTTTGTGTGCAAATGATATCAATGTTAAGGTAAAAACAAGACATAAGTAAATAATTTGTCACATGATAGCATCTTTGTAACACAAAGTTAAGCATTTTTAGTTCAATCTGTATAAGAACAGGTAGAAACAGCCATATCAGGTATTTGGCAACCCCTTTACTTGAAAGTATTTCAACAAATAAATGGCAAGTGTTGCCCCCCCCCTAAATCCACACACTTAAGATTATATTAACTAACTGTGCTTTCCTATAGAAGTGCGCATACATCATTATACCATCACACTTACCACATGATACATTTACAATGCTCCAGATTTGAAACACAACAAGCCGAACCGCACAGGAAGACAGTTATCACCAAAATAACATCCAATACAAATACAAATCCTTATTACACATATGCATTATGATCGGCGTGCTGCGTGTTTGTGCTCTTCAACGGAATAATGGACGACCGACACAGCCTCCCAATCTAATCATAAAATCCAACACAGGCTAACGTACCCAATACCAGTTTAAAAAGCGACACCTCATGAGAGAGCTCTCAGCAAAGAAAACAGACTACACTAGCAGACAGTAAACACAGATTCACCAGCGAATAAACTGTGATAATAATAAATCTTAATATTAAACTTTTTTTTGCTTCCTTTGAACCGTAAAGACTCATGAACATATCATACTTGGTATTAAAGACAGGTGTGGACTCATCAAACTTTTAGTAGCAACACTCATGGAGTTACACACTTGATTATCAGTGTTACCTGTACAAGCCAGGCGGTGGGTTTGGTATAAGGAAGCTTTTTTCTAGATCTCGAAGGACGTCGTTGAGCATGCGTACGTGGGCCGGATCTCTCTCTTTGGGGTCATTGGCAGGACGCATGATCTCAGATTGGAAAAAGGCTGAGCTCTCCCTCAGCGAGGCGGCCACAGTCACCAGGTCCTGCTGGCTCATAGGGTCATCTGAATATAAAAAGGACAGAATTTTAATTTCTTGAATATACTTCCTGAATTTCCTTTAAAAGAAAGTAAGGTTAGGTCTCAATTTGGTACAAGACTATTGTTCAAAAAGAAAAGATGTCAAGGCAAACACTAAATTATTTTTTTACACTGCTCTCTATGGAGACACTAATTCATCCTAATTCATATTATTGAAAATTTTTAGCTGGCATAGCACAGCTGGCCAAACTGAGCTTAATGCATCGCAGAAACGATTGACCACACCTATCTGTCACTCAAATAAGCCATTAATACAATTTCACTTCATGGGCCTAATAGTCTTTAACACAACTCCTTGACACAGTGATTGACTTTGCTTGTTGTTAGCAGCAACAGCTTTGACAGCTTAAAAGCAAACCTCAGATTTCAAGCAGAGCACCTTCCCTCAAAATTAAACAGTCTAGAATTTAACAGCAACTCAGTAGACTGAATAAAGACAAAACGCTGACGTGTCTACATCTGCCAGAAACAAAAGCTAACCAATGACTCAAAACAAGATTTGATTTCTATCTGTGTCTGAAAGCTCAAATCTAAACTTAGCTCGGGGCCTTGAAAATGATAAATGTGCCCCCGAGCTTTGGGTATCATTGGAGAAAATGAACTCAGTTTAACCCTGGAGGACACACAAAAATCTATGTTAACACAGAGTGATAGAAAGAGAGAGAAACTTTTCTATGCCACAAACTTAAAAACTCTCTCTCTCTGTCTTTCTCTCTGCAGTGAGACTGCTTTTATTCGTCACTCATTGTGACAGAGACGGGAGAAAGCCCGGTGAAGCTGTCATGAACCCAACAGAGGTTTAGATTTTTACAAATGAAGAAATCTTAGCATATCACATATATATCACTCCTGTGTTCCCATGTAAGTGTGTGTGTGTGTTTGTGCCAAAGTGTTTACACGAGGATACGCGGCATATATCTACTATAGAAAAGCAAATGTGAAAGGAATACATCACCTAAAAATGAAAATTCTGTCATTATATTCACCCTCATGACATTCCAAACCTGTATTTTTGTGTGTGGAACACAAAACAATTTTTTTTGAATATATTGGATATTATTTTACTGTGAAGACTAGAGCTATCAAGCTCAAAAATGACAAAAATGCATTCAGTGCATTCTGAAGTCATAAGACTGTGTGTGATGAAAAGATTATTGGCATGACATTTTTAAGTTGTCATTGATGCATTAAAACAGTTCATGAGAGAAGCAGTCATGTCTAGTTTCTGAGGAAATTATTTTTAGTCGGATCTTTTCAATGAATGGGTTGATTTAACTCCACAAAAAAGCTTAAAATTAACATTGCATGATCTTTAGAACAGAAAATGTTTTCCAATTTACATTATTTAAGCTATATACATTATCTAAAATTATAACTTGTTGTAGTGAGTAACTTTCAGATGTCTTCACTTCATTCCCCACTGTGCTGAGTCACACTAAAATACATCAATGAGCTGTTTAACACAGCTACAACTAATAGAATTGGGTGTGTTAGGTTTAAAGTGTGCATGCAAATAATCAAACATTGAAAATGTCGATTGTATTGGGGTTACAGGGGGATAAAATTCTGCTTTGGGCCCCGTAAAGGCTTGGGCCGGCCCAGATCTTTCAGATACTCCTGAACATTGAAAAGTCTAGATACCAAACAGAGACCCTCAATATCAACCCATCAAATCTTCAAACTGTACATCAGTGTCTGCTTCACCTTGCATTTACCTGACAAAGAGAGTGAGCAGAGTGTCACGGTTCTGGCAGCAAACAGGTTTTACCCTAACAGTGACATTTTGAGTAGACTTCATTCCCTCTGTCTGAATCTTATCTATTCAAACTTCAAATTACACAGAACATACATCACACCGTGAGATATCTGTCAGCAAACAGCTGGGCTTGCCAATCGCCAACACTCAAGCGTGTGAAATGAGACGTGTTTGGGACAATTTCCATTGCCAAACGTGACAGCAAAGTTACTTCACTAAGCCTTTGTGGATGATACGGTGTACACACCGGCAGCCGCCCTTTCTTGCCTTTCTACACGACCATAGCGAAGCAGTAAAACAAAAGATCGTCTGATGAAATATCAAAAGTGCGCTGCATCACCGGCTTTGCAGTTTGTCTGCATATGGCAGGATTATGTGCCAATTACATTTCTCACCTGTTCTGTTTTGTGTCTTCATGAATTTTTAAATACAAAAGGAAACGGGATAATACTCAAAGCGTCTCCTGCTCGATCCGCAGAATAAAAGGTGACAACTGGGTATACCTGGAAGTCACTGTGTAATCATTTAATGCTATTTGAAGCTCTGAAATACCATTCAGAGAGGCTTTGAAAATACAGAGAACATTTAGAAATGAAAGCTTGCCAAAAGCTCATTACTACCCTAGGGTTTCCAAACTATGATCAAGAGAAAAGTATAAACGATTGCCTCTCACGAGAACATTCCGCCCTTGTCTAGCCCTCTAGGGTTCGGTCTCTTTGGGAAATGCGCTAGACTGATGGCCGATCAGTTTCGAAGCGAAATCCCATTTGATCTGAGCACAGGTTGAGCCCAAGAAGTGACTTGCAAATTAGAATTTTACAAATGCAGAAATCAAGGTCATTCTCTCAGCGTGTGAAGGAAAGATCAATACATGCCCCAAACTCAAGATCGCTCTATAACTCATCTTTATGGGTATGGGAGGGATTGACACAGAGTTGATCCGAGCTGTAACGTTGAGTTACACCCTCAAACAGACTCACAAACTTACAGCCAACATTCTTTCTTCCGGAGAGAACAACAGAAGATATTTTGAAGAAAGTTGGTAGCTGAACCACGGTGGCACCCATTGACTTGCATTAGTTTTGTGTCTATGCAATTGAAGTTTATGGGTACTGCTGTTGTTAGGTACAAATTTTCAAAATATATTTTGTGATTTGCAGTAGAAATTCATAAAGGCTTGAAATGACAAGAGGGTGAGTAAATGATGACAGACCTTACCATTTTTGGTTAAACTATCACTTTTAGTATCAATCTAAAGAGGACACTTACCTTTGAGCTTGTTCTGAACATCCAGAGCAATATCCAAAGGGTAAAATGGAAGAACAGGATCGGTAGCGAGTCTCAGGATAGCCTCAGCTGTTATCTGCGTTGACAAAACAAAACAAAACATTCCATTAAATTCAGCCATGTCCATTCTGCTATTTCTTCTGTAACACTGAAGGCCATGAAAAACCCAGAGACAAGGTTATCGTCAATGGTTGCTCAAAAACAAATGTTTTCAACAGAAACACTTTCATTTAAAGCACAGTAACCTTCATTCTTTGGCACGCTTGTTGACAAAGCTGAACATTTTTTGCCACAATGGGCTGTACAACACACCTTCATTTTGAATAATGGATTTGTTCATGCAGTAAGTGCTCTCATAATGCTTTGTGCTCTGTCAGGATGCTAGGCCTAAGGTAGTTGCATTTCATCTTGTTGTCTTCCCAAAGCATTTTCTTTGCTTTTTTGTTTTCTAGTTTGGTTCTCTAGCTACTTAATGCAAGCTGCTCTGTATCTGTATACCTTGAGTGACCGAAATCACGCAATCGTGAGATCAGTGCTAAGACCTTCCTTTACCCACAGTTCCCTGGAAATGCCACAGTCTGCCATCTGCTTTTTCCCCTTCTTTCCCTGATATCGCTGATCAAACATTATTGATTCATCTGAGGGGCTTTCAAGTTCTGCATGAGGTTGTTGGCCAGGACAGGAACTGCACAGTGTGAACTTTTCTTGACTTTATAATACTGTAAGTGTTTTGTTTGCCTGGCCTCTTCTGACTCCTGTGAAAAACACAGTTTTCTGGTGTGATCTCGCTCCGGGGAGGGGCGAAACCATGACCTGAGAGAGGGCACAGTAACAATTGCCCCAAAGGAGGATTGAGTGTGTGACCGTTGATCCTGCTTAAATGATTCAGCCCCAGGGCCTCCCACGAGAGCTTTGGATCTTTCTTACGCAGCAGTACAGTCTACAGTGTACACTGAGGTCAGGTGTATATACAATACTGTAAATATTGTTTTATCACTTTAAGCATTTATGTCACTTATTTATGGCTAGTACACATAAAATAGGAAATGATGGGGAGAAGGAGAAAAACAGGAACACATGCCAAACTTTCCACATAACAGCTCAACACATAACTTAATTTAACTGTCAATAAAACACAATTGTTAAATAAACAGTTTTCTTGTCCTATTGTTGTCTACTTCATATCAGTTTCTAACCTAACTCTTAAAGGTTCAAGTTGTAATTTTTGGGAGAATCAGAAAAACAATATAATATAGCTATTTCTTCAGAGGAATATTAAGGCTTACATACTGTAATGAAGCGTTATGTTTTTATTACCTTAGAATGAGCTGTTTCTATCCACATACACCGCGGGTCTCCTTGCAATTCACCATGTTGTTGCAACAGTAGCCCTAAACGGACAAACTGCTCTACAGACCGTAAATAGGTTATCTTCTTCGACAAAGCAACAATATAATGACATCTTTTTGCTGTGTCAGCCTCCGACGGTGCTTTGAAATGGAAGGGTGAGTCGTTGGTTGCAATTTGCAACCTCACCGCTAGATACCGCTAAGTTTCTTAAACTGGACCTTTAAATTCTACTCAATTGGTATATGCAGTTATTTCAGCATTTATTTTCAGTCGAGTATTAATGCGACTAAACTGAAAAAATAAAATTGCATTTATGGTCTCATTGCTGAGGTTACTCTTTAGTTCTCTTGCATCACTTACTGATGAATAGTAGTGATCAATAACACACATGAAAGAGAAGACCATCTTAGTTTCAACTGTTGCCAACGGATGAAAGACGTACATGTGAACAGGAAATCTGAAATTCTTTTAAAAACAAAACTATATATCAACAAAATGGTAACAGATTATCCGTGCATGTATCAGTTCTCAATTTTTTTTCTTTGACAGCCACTTGTCTTCCAGCATTTATAAAAGCTGTTAGTGTACATGTGTGTTAAAGGGATACATCTGTAACAAGACCAGGTGGTAAGAGGAATGAGGACGCCAGCAGGTAAGATTCTTGAATTATTTATTAATAAATGTCTCTTTTCAAATGTCTTTGGAAATAATAACTGGTCAGTATTTTCAGAAGTTATCCAGTAAGTATCTTTGGAAACCATCATCAGGTAAGTATCAACAGAGGTCCTTCAGGTAATAACAGAGATAAGTTACTTCTTTCACGGAAAGGTATCGTCAGGAGGTCGGGTTCAAAAACACAGAATTAGGTAATCCACAGAACAAAACAACAGGATACAACAACGCTCAAAGAAGTCCTAGGTGAAAATGTCCAACTTAAATAGTGTGACAATCAAACAGTGAACAGGTGTGCCGAATGTGTAATCAAAGATGGCGGGTGAAGTGCGTGGTGCCTGATGGGTAATGTAGTCTTCAAAAGTCCGGGATTGAGAACGGAGATAAACGGAAAGGGGTGACGATCTCGGGGCGTGGTCGGATGAGGTGGCGTGCTTACAACATCACCCAAAATCAAAAATTCTTCTATCATTTACTCACATTCGAGTCTGTTTAAATGTCTTTGTTCTGATGAACACAGAGAAAGATATTTGGAAGAATGCTTATAAAACAGACAAGTTTCGCCCCCCGTTGACTACCACAGTAGGAAAAAATTACTCAATCATTTGTTTTGTTCTGTTGAACACAAAAGAAGACATTTTGAAGAATGTAGGACAGCAAAAAATTCTGGGGCACTTTTGACTACCATTGTATAGTCAGATGCCGAACACTGATCCACAGACAGGCCTGTACGCGGACCCAACACCAGACTGAGGAGATTTACCTCCTGTGATACTGTATGTTGTTAGTGGGCTGAGCATTAGCAATTGGGTCAAGTATGATGTGACTGTAATTTGGACATGAACATGTGCAGTGGGATTTGGATCAGATTTGACAACCTGATCAAGGTACAACGGAAGAGCGGAAACCACAAATATAAATAAAACCGTAGTGTAGACTAAAGACAAAGATAATCCATGCGTGGAGGAATGACACTGTCGACATGATGATGTATATATAGCTTCGGAAGCCATATAGATTACTTTGATAGTTTTACTGTTTGGTGGTTGAGTACATAAACATAAAAAAATCTTGATGGTGAAAAACAACGGGCACTATTTATTTAGCCGACAGAAGGTCTAGTAAAAATCAAGATCAAATTAGCTTGTACCGATCAGTCGGTAATCTCATGGTGAATGTAATGTGCATTTTGTTTAATAGCACTAGACGGCACCGAAAGGCAATACATTATATTAATTAAATTCACAATTGGATGTAGGACATCTCAAGGTTATGAAATCAGTCAAAGGTTCTTTTATGGTAAAAGCTCAACCCTCAAAAATCCAGCTATGAATGTAATGCAATCAATGGAAAGAAATTCAGCGCACTTCTATTCAACCGAAAAACATTCCACTGTGTCCTATAACTGCAGCTTACAAAAGAGAGGCATCACTTTAAACGCACATTCCTTACAATAACAAACAAGAAGAAAATAAATACTTTGGCTCAGAGAGCAAACATCTACAATGACAGATGCTTCTAGAGCTGTTCACACTTAGAAAACTTTCTCCTGACACTTCAAACTCCCGTTACTCTTGAAGATGAGAGTGTAATGCGGCCGCACAGCACTAAGGTCCTCAAACTCACAGCTGACCACATGCTGCTTCATGAATCATTGCCTTAATGACCACTGTCAGTCACATTTATTCCTGCAATGTTTCAGGAAAGAGGAATCTCTCATCGAGCCACCTTCTGCTTCTCCCATTAAGATTCCAGATGGTAGTGAATGCAAAGTGTTAACCAAAATAAATACATAAATAGTTAAACATGAAGGATGTAAAGATGCCTAATAACAACATAATTGCACTGAAAAGCAACTATTATATGGTAATGTACAATAATACTGTATAATATTGCAACTATAAAGTCAACATTTGAGCTCACAAACTAACTGACTGAAGGAGCAGAACGTGTGATCAACTAAAGGCGTCTTTGGCGAGAGTGAGACTGGCATCTCTGTTCTGGCTCAGCTATAGGACATGATGCTAAAATCATTTATCAAAAACAAGGAATGCTCAAATGTGTATGTGTGTGTGTGTTTAGTGTAATGGGGTAGATTCATTCAAGACATACATCTGCCAGATGCTGTGACCAAATAAGCTTCCTGCTTGCAAAGTTTCACTTAAACTTACAAGCTGGCAGTTTCCCATTTCCGCAGGCACATTTTTGATTATTAAACACTAATTAGAGCTTTGAATATGTTTAATGGGTACCACTAAAATAAACTCGGATGACATGTATAGAAATGCATTATATGCATTGGCCAGTCACGACATTCCAAGCCATTCAAAACTAATAACATCCTCTAACCCGGATGCTGCAAATCATTTTAAGAGGGACAGCTTAATATTACACAAAAATGTATTATTAATATGTCTCTTAATAACACATATGGCATCATACATGTATTTTCTAATTATTTAACCAATTTGCCTGTTTGATCGTCGTTTCTAACTTTCTTTTTCTAAAACCAAAACTATGAGGGAAAACTCCTCACGGAAGGTCTGCATTCGGTAAAAATGAGCTTTTTCACATTTTAAGTCCAGTTTTTTTCTCATGTGGCAAGTAGCCGTAATAAGCAGGAGGATGTACAAGCAGCCGGATGTTATCGTGAAATAAGCCCTGATCACACTGTCTGGGATTGTTTCTGCGATAACAACCGGCTACCTGTACATTATCACTTACATACAAGAATTGACCAAATTTGGTTCCAGCATGATCTGTGACTGGTGTGGATTCTACAACAATGTTGATAACAGATATGATGGATATGATGATTTTGATCGGGTAAACATGATGAGGGAACGTGAATAATAAAATATATTAATGTTCTGAGTGGATACATTTTTACAGTTTAAAGTTAACGTTTTTATAGATTTGTTATGTGGTATTAACTGATAACAGTATTTTATACATTTATTTAATAATATTTAATAATTATTATTTTAATATAGTACTGTACAAAACAATGAATTACATTAATAACTTAATTTACACATGCATTTTACCAATCTTCCTTTCAGCTTTCATAAATAAAACTGTACAGTAAAGTGATGGCGGAAAAGAGCTTTGACAGAATAAAAACCTGTGCTGAATGCCGTGATGGCTGTTCTGTCAAGTTTCAGAAAAGGTGGTGGGTTTTATGCAATTCAACGTCTCTCATTTCTCTCTTCTCTGAAAGGAATTTGAAGAAAAAGGATAAAACACCAGCTGTGCTTTCTGAGACACACACATAGTACACCGCAGACTTTAAGGTGAGTCTTGGAACAGAAAGACCAAACTGAAGCCTGCAGGACAGATGACACAGAGCTGGGTCACAACCACAGGCGGGTTAATGCCTCTAAATGCTGAAAGAGGTGAATAAAAGGCACAGCAGGCTTTTAAAACCAGAATCTGCTAAAGGCCACTAAAAAAAAGACAGCAGTAAAATCATGGTTTGGCTCTGTGTGTAAGAGTTCCACATGATCCACGTGAAGCTAGGTTTACAACAGGGTAGAACAGATAAACGTGATAACCATTAAACAAAAAAATCACAACTCAAATTTATGTTTTGTTACAAATGCACCGATTAGCTGGCTTGGTGTTATGATGTGTTAATATTTAATCACTGATGTTCTCAGAAAATGTGCATGCCTCAAAGCTGTAAAGGCAGCGAGAAAACATTTCCCTCGTGGAGTACATGTATAGTGTACACCCATGACTGCATCTGAGATTTGCATTTGTTTCCTAACAACTTCAAATGACATTGCTTCATTATAGATGCACATCAGATGCTCTTAATTGGCTTTTGTGGGACTTCCAAAAACTAAACAAAACAAAAAACACTGCAGGGTCCATCTCAGAAAAGACTAACACAAACGTTAAAAACAAGACTGCAGAACGAAATCTGTATAAAAGAAAAAGTTGGCTTACTTCAAAGAGTTTCAGCGCACAGAAATTGTTCACGCAAGGAAAAAAAATATTAATCCTGAAAAATATGAGACGCTCTACCATGTGGTTTCATTAAAAACACAACTAGAAGTTAAAAATGAATATGAAACAGAAATACTCAGAATGAAGGTCAAGTCAGGTTCCCTGAATATATTCTTGTAAACAGCGCTGAATCTGAACTTGCCTGTCATCACCAATAAAATTAATGTTGTACAACAGGACTGTACAACATCACTGCTTGGTTTTGTTTGAATTGTTATCTAAATGATGAAATGTCACTTTAAATTTATCCTCCAAGTTTTTAAGATTTACCACATAAACGGTGAATCACTATAATGGAAAATGTTCTAAGGTTTTGCCACATTTATCTTGTAGTTATTCAGGGAAGAGACAGGTGACACCAGGTGAGTTATGATCACTTAAGTTTAATTAACTGTACATGCTAAGACTTTATGACAATATTTCAATATTTTAACAATAGTAAAGTATTTGAACAATATTATAGCAATACTTTGTATGCATACACCATAAAAGAACAATATGCTGGTAATTGTATACCTAGAAACCCTAAAACACAATGCAATGCAGTGCAAAATTCAAAATACAGGTGAAACTGCTGTAAAGAAATGTCAGCTCGTCTAGACTCGTCGCCCGGTTTTTCCCCCTTTTCTTTTGTTTTCCGGTTTGCCCTCCAGCCTCACCTCACTGACCCTGGCCTCCAGTTTCCCCAGTTAAGCAAAGGTCCGCATGCCTTCTAGCACAGGCAAGCCTTGCCACCTCACCTCGCTCTGCTTTTGCATCCCAGATCTGCTAAACACTCTTTTGCCATCACCAGCGTTGACCGTGATGCACTGCTCCTGATCAGAAGTCCATTACTCCACCTCTGCTGGCGCTGCGTACACCAGGTTTCCCAGTTGGCCTCGCAGTCAGCATTGACGACTTTTGTCTTCCATTGGTCATCACACTCATCAGCCTGGTCTTCCTTTCCACCTTATAACTCCTGGGTGTCTGTCGAAGTGCTGCTCTATTGCCTTGCCGTTTCAATAAACTGTGTAAACCTGCAATTGAGTCTTTATTTCTCTATTTCTCTCTCTCTCTCGTTCCTGACACTGGGTCTTTCTGGCTCTGCAGAAGTAACATTTTCTCTCCATGACATATCATTGATAGCGTGTGTGATGTTTCTCTTTTTTTATGGGGAGACTTCATATTTCATATGTAGGCAATTTTGACACATATTCAGACTACATCAAAATAATTTAGAACCCATAAACCACACGTTGAATGTCAAAGCACAATGAAAAAACCTCCACAAAAATGGGAGCAGCCTAGACATAAACCTACTCAGAAAATTTGTTCTCAAAAATGTGCCAGGCTGGCTCCCAGATGTCATGTTGCCTCGATTTCAACTTTTCAACCTTTCAGCAAAAACTGCCTCAAAAGTACAGACTTCTGTTTAATCACCAGCAGTGATGGATGAGGCGTGAATGTTCACCACGCTTGGGACGAACCACTGAACACGCAACTGATTCTCGGACAGCCTTCGCTCTGTGGACAAATTACACATCCCCAGTACAATGTGTGTCAAACGACACTCTCGTCAGCTCTTGTACAATGAGAAGCCAATTGTGTTAGCCAGGTGATTCGCTGGGAGAGCTCCGTCTAAACACTGACTTAAACCCAGAAGTGTCTGGGAAAATTGCTCCTTGACGTCTCGTCATGTTATGTATTAGGCGGCGCTAAACCCCTCCTGATGTGCTGCCAGCGGTGAGGCAGATCAGGTGGAGGAAACCAGTCACACAGTTCAGTTCAGATTTCTGGCCTTGTTTGGAGAGATACAGTAAAAATATATCTGGTTTTGCTGCTCATTAATTTATTATACACTTTTTTTTTCTCAATTCATCACTTTTACCTGCTGTTAGACAAAATAACCTTGCGTAACAGGGTGTAAAAAGGTGTTTTCTTGTAAAACAGATTATTATGATTAGTTTAGTCACATAATTGAAAAGTTCGGCGCCGGCATGTGGTGTGGGTGGATAGTACTGTAGTTTTTTTTAGAAAGATCCACCTTACCTGCAGGCCAACAGTTTCTTTGAATGTATTGGAAAATGCAAAAGGCAATTCAAGTGTGAAATTTACAATCTGTGATTCAAACTATTGAGACAAAAATGCCATTTACAAATGTTCTCCATGAGAGCAGCTCTGTTTTATGTTAAGAGGAAACACCAGAATAGTCGACTGGGTCTTGTGCTCTGTCTGTTTGGAAAACAGCAGTGTGAAACTGAATGATGTGAAGCGAATAGTCATCAGAAGTCTGCCGTATTGCGTAAGTCTGCTATTTACCCTGTTACCTTGTTTTACGTGTTGATCTGGACTGTTGCCTGTTGTTAGTTACGATTATTTGAGCTTGTTTATTAAATTACTCGTTGACTGAGTGATAAGGTGTTAGCGTTTTTTCTTACGTTTGGGTACTGTGTTACTGAAGTCACATTAAGTTGCCGTTAGCGGCACGTTACAGCTATAGACATATAGTTTTTCACTTATAAGCAAAGAGCTAGTTGATTGCTGTTTGATCTGTGGCCCATGCAAATCATTCAGGCTTTGTTTTGCCAATCAAGAAGGCATGTTCAACTTCATTCTGTTCGCGCTAATCTCAAAACATACTTAAGCAGTGCCTCTGCGCTGGCGAGTTAAGCGTCAGCCCTCGTGGGCAGCCCTCTTGTGTGAAGACAACTCTACCCGCGTGACTCCACCCAGCAAGGTCACCAGCAAGGCACTTTAGTATATTCAATTTAACTTTGCTTTAATTTCCTTGTATACAAATATCATGTGTTTCCAGTTTATTCCTGTACTCCACTCTCGCCAAAGACGCAAGGCACGACACGCTCACTCTCACGCGTGTCCCATTCACACCTCCACTTCTTCACCTCTGACTGTCTCTGTGGGTTTCTGGAACTACCAGTCAGCTATGAACAAGACTGCCTTCATCCATGCTTTTGCTGGCCAGTCTGACATTAACATGCTAGGTCTTACCGAGACATGGATTCGTCCAGAGGACTCCGCCACACCCGCTGCTCTCTCCACAAACCACTCCAGCTGGTTCAAAACGCAGCAGCACGCCTCGTCTTCCAACAGCCTAAAAGGTCTCATGTGACACCCGTTTTCATCTCTCTCCACTGGCTACCGGTTGAGGCCCGTAACAGATTCACGTCACTGATGCTTGCCTACAGGACTATCAATAGATCTGCACCGGCATACTTTCACACTACACTATCGTACACTCCTACACCCCATCAAGAGCCTCTTCTCTTCAAGAACCAATCTCTTCTGTGAATACTTGACAGACAAATGAAAAAAAGATTATGTACACTAACCCTCTCTCTTTCTCTCAACAGGTAGTGATCTATCTTTTGTTGAAACTAGTAACTTTGTATTAGCACCTATTGTATTATTGCTCATGTATGACGTATCGCTTATTGCTCACTCTTTGTGAATCGCTTTGGATAAAAGTGTCTGCTAAATGACTTAATGTCCAGTGCTCACTAAGATGTCATTAACTGATCAGATGTTATTTAAACAGCCTGAAGGAAATTTAAAATTAATAATCTGCATATTTTGCCAAACAACAATGTGAAAAAATCTAAATGGCAATTGTGGAAAATCTCTATGTTCAGATGCTGCTCCTACAAAACTTAATGTACATAAAAGTAAATGTTTTATTTAAAAGGAACAGTTTACAAAATATAAAAAACTTTTTCATCATTTAATCACCTTAGATTATTTGGCAGCATGCAACTTTTAAGGAGCTTACATCTCTCGCTCTCTCGCTCTCTCGCTCTCTCGCTCTCTCGCTCTCTCGCTCTCTCGCTCTCTCGCTCTCTCGCTCTCTCGCTCTCTCGCTCTCTCGCTCTCTCGCTCTCTCGCTCTCTCTCTCTCTCTCCAGTGTTGGTGTAAAGGTGTAGAACTATTAAATTGTGGACGGCATAGACCAGATCATTTTGAAATGTTGGAGGTCACACTGAAATGCTTTGAGTTTTAACTAGACTCTTGTATATCTGCAAAAGCACATACGTTTCTGTTCTCTGTGATTTTTGTCTTCTATGGGTTTACATCATAATTCATAGTACATTTACATCATACTTCATTGTGCATTTACTGCAAATACTGTAAGAAATGCTTGACAAAATTTGTTAGCCCACCTGTCATAAGAGCAGAAACAAATATTATTGTACAAATAATATTATATACAAATAAATATATATTTTGTTTAAAAAATATTGTAATTTGTCAGGCAAATAACCTCACTGTAAAATGTTTTGCAGCAGGTTACCAGTAATCTACTTATGGTTGTGTTTTAAACATAAACTTTTACTACGACTTAACTACTGTGACTAAAGAGCTTACACATACCGTTGGAGTTATCACTACAGAAACACGGTTTTGCTAATCCCCCAAAACTGTTAGTTTAGAACAGCTGTGGCACAAAGCTTGCATTGAGTGGTGGTTTAATACATATGTTTTGCTTTGGATTCAAACTTTAGTGTTGCTTTGAACATGGTTTTAAAGAAAACATGTCACTAAACAACCAGATCATGAAAAGAACGGATATTTTCTGTCATCGAAGCAGTGTTTGGAAGCTTCCATTGCTTCATCATCTAACCTCCCAAATGGACAAAAGTCACATCTGTTATAAACACAGTGGGCCCTATCATATACCCGGTGCAATGCGCAAGTGTTTTTGCTAGTTTCAGCCCATTTTCCAGTCCTGTGTCGCATTTTGTTTAAATAGCAAATGCATTTGCGCCCAGTTGTGTGGCCATGGGCTGTGTTTACGCGCATTGCTGGTGCGTTGCTATTTGAGGAACTGAAAATAGACTGCGTCGTAGATCAACTCAAACCTAGTCTAAAGCCTATATGCGCATTAGGTGGGTGCACAACGGTGGTACATTCTGCTTATTACACACACAGAGGGACACAAACAAGTGCAGAGACTTTAAACAAGAGCAAATACTTTTCCCTCTGATTTAAAATCTAGAGGAGGAATAAATATTTGTATCCTGCAGTTTGGCTGTTTAAGGCTTGCTAATTCCGATTTTTTAATGCCGATATTGGGCTTTGTTCTTATGTTTTAAAATCCCAGCATCCTCAATAGTGCATTTAATTCAAGTTCACTTTAAAAGTCATTTATGAGTCTAATTCTTTAAGATATGCCAAAGCCAGTAGTTTCCGGGAAATTAGTGGTATCTTATCATTTCAGACCTCATATGAGGAAAAAGGGAGCTTTCTCAGGCAATTCTTGTGCAATCCTTTATCCTCCAAATGGTGAATTCATATTAATACAACTGCATAGAGCAGATGGTCCATTTAAGCAATTAAAATGCTAAAACATTAAGAACTCAAATGAGGGTGATTTCCAACAATGGACAGCCGATGCTCCCAAGCCATTACATTGGCACTGATGGACACGGAACAATAATATCCCACCGCAATTTCTGAAAGGAAATACCCACACTCGTCCACTACGGCCTTGCTCTCATTTATCCAATGGTCTCCTGACGTGGATGTCTGGTTGCCCTTTAATCAACCCAAAAAGATGACTTGACTCAAGAGCAAAGACTATAAGGAAAGCAAATTGAGATGCTTCTCAGGTAGACGTTCCCCACGGAGTCCGTCAGCAGATTCCTGCCCCTTCAGTGCCATGTAAGCAGAGCTGGCAGAATCTTCCGTTCACGCTTCTTCTCCTGGCCGGCTAGCGTCACTCAGGCTGTCAGAGAACAATACAGACCTTTCACTCTTCTCCGCCACCACTGTTTCCATCTGACACATAACAATGGCTGTCCTGGGACATTCAATCACCACCAGCAGCTGCTCTCAACCTCACAGTCTCTCGAGTTGGCAGCTCCTGTTTTCTCAGGCTTCCCACTTTACCACAGTTTCTGGCTGGGTGATTCCCAGGGCAGGCGATGCATGGCAGGTTAATTTTAAAAGAATCTCGGGGTGCGATGACTCCATCTCTCATGTACGTTCTAAGAGTTGATAGCTGCCTAAAAACACTTTTTACACATACACATTTACAATCTTGCCAACGCTCCATTGCTTGCTGTACTTTGTGGTAAACTCTACAACAGTACAAAACATCACAATCTGGGGCGACATCATGCATGGCACACAGACAGTGGGTACGGAAAGTATTCAGACCCCCTTACATTTTCACTCTTTGTTATATTGCAGCCATTTGCTAAAAACATTTTCTCATTAATGTACACACAGCAACCCATATTGACAGAAAAACACAGAATTGTTGACATTTTTGCAGATTTATTAAAAAAGAAAAACTGAAATATAACATGGTCCTAAGTATTCAGACCCTTTGCTGTGACACTCATATATTTAACTCAGGTGCTGTCCATTTCTTCTGATCATCCTTGAGATGTTTCTACACCTTCATTTGAGTCCAGCTGTGTTTGATTATACTGATTGGACTTTATTAGGAAAGCCACACACCTGTCTATATAAGACCTTACAGCTCACAGTGCATGTCAGAGCAAATGAGAATCATGAGGTCAAAGGAAATGCCTGAAGAGCTCGTAAACAGAATTGTGGCAAGGCACAGATCTGTTCAAGGTTACAAAAACATTTCTACTGAACTTAAGGTTCCTAAGAGCACAGTGGCCTCCATAATCCTTAAATGGAAGACGTTTGGGATGACCAGAACCCTTCCTCCAGCTGGCTGTCCGGAGAGCCTTGGTGAGAGAGGTAAAGAAAAACAAAGATCACTGTGGCTGAGCTCCAGAGATGCTGTCGGGAGATGGGAGAAAGTTGTAGAAAGTCAACCATCACTGCAGCCCTCCACCAGTCGGAACTTTATGGCAGAGTGACCCGACGAAGCCTCTCCTAAGTACAAGACAAATGAAAGCCCGCATGATGGCCTCCAAGATGGTGAGAAATAAGATTCTCTGGTCTGATGAGACCAAGATATAACTTTTTGGCCTTAATTCTAAGCAGCATGTGTGGAGAAAACCAGGCACTGCTCATCACCTGTCCAATACAGTCCCAACACTGAAGCATGCTGTGGGGGTATTTTTCAGCTGCAGGGACAGGACGACTGGTTGCAATCGAGGGAAAGATGAATGCGGCCAAGTACAGGGATATCCTGGACGAAAACCTTCTCCAGAGTCCTCAAGACCTCAGACTGGGCCGAAGGTTCCCCTTCCAACAAGACAATGACCCTAAGCACACAGCTAAAATAATGAAGGAGTGGCTTCACAAGAACTCTGTGACTGTTCTTGAATGGCCCAGCCAGAGCCGTGACTTAATCCCAATTGAGCATCTCTGGAGAGACCTGAAAATGGCTGTCCACCAATGTTTACTATCCAACCTGACAGAACTGGAGATGATCTGCAAGGAGGAATAGTAGAGGATCCCCAAATCCAGGTCTGAAAAACTTGTTGCATCTTTCCCAAAAAGACTCATGCTGGATTAGATCAAAAGGGTGCTTCTACTAAATACTGAGCAAAGGGTCTGAATACTTAGGACCATGTTATATTTCAGCTTTTTTTATAAATCTGCAAAAATGTCAACAATTCTGTGTTTTTCTGTCAATAAGGGGTGCTGTGTGTACATTAATGAGAAAAAATGAATTTAAATGTTTTTTGCAAATGGCTGCAATATAACAAAGAGTGTAAAATTTAAGGGGGTCTGAATACTTTCTGTACCCACTGTATATGAGCTATCAATTACAGTACGGTTCAGTGTGCTTTCTTCATATGTCTTTAGTCAAATTCCATTGAATTGTCCAATCATGACAGCTTCTCATTACAGTAAATGCACATTTAGCCTCTGATGGTGTCATTTGCACAGGGGTCACCAAGCTTGAGGTTGAGGCTGTCAAGTTTAGTTGCGAGTTTTAATAAAAATAAACGATCAGTTGCCCAAAATATTAAACAACCGTATATATTAAGTTATCTTTGCATACTAACTACAAGCTTAGAAATAAAGATGCTAAACGATTTATTCTTAGTGCAGCAAAAATATTTTATAAAAAAAAACTAAAACATGGCCAAACTTCACATTAAGGCAATAGGTGGCTTCAGATGTAGACTTTAAAGGAGTACACTAGAAAGTAGAAACGGAGGCTCCGGACCCCAGGGAGTTGGTATGCCGGATGCAACCCCTAAGGGTGATGGAGTGTGCTCGTATCTGCGGCTCAAATGATCGATGCCAGGGTGCCGTGCCAGGCTGAGTGGAACTGACTCAAACACACCCCGCACAGCTCAGCCTCTGTCCTCCCGTCAACCTGCCCCAGCTGTGGTTGTAAAGATGGGGTTGAAAAATGAGCAGGGAACGTTACAAGCAGCGCTGACAGAACTCCCAAGACGCCTCAGCATGCAGAAAAAGAGAGTTCGGCCTGGGCAGGATGTCCTATGGGACCTGCAGGTGTACGGAAGTGTGACACCGTCGATACAATGACGCTGGCCTTAGAGAGGAACCTGGGGATTTTAAGTGTGCTAGAGACCATCAGACAGCAAGAGACCCGACTCTCGCACCCCATCAATTCACGTCTGCCTCCACCCATTTAAACTGGCATCAGGGGGCTCTGCAAGTTTACTTTCCCTAAGAAATCTGGATCACCAAGTTAACAATGTCCACATGTGTTATTTCGGTTGAATGCTAAAGAGTACTGGAACAGCAGTCTGCTGTAGACTACAGGTCATGTGATGTAAAAGAAACCCTCAAGAGGCATCAACGTACATTAATGCTGACTTTATGGTCACAGAGAGCACACAGGCAGAAAATGGCAACCCTTACAGCATCATTATAGGGCCAATGTGACTACAAACTTGGAAAGTAGGACATATTTATACGAGACACCCCCTGGAGGTTATAGTAGGCAATAAAAGTGGGTATAGAACATTGGGAGAATAAATCTCTATAACACACATGACAAAGTTATGAATAACAGTATGAACGGTTCATTCGTATTTATCAAAGAATACTTACCTTACAACATATTTAAATACAATACACACATATTATGAATAAATGATAAAAATCATGTCAACTTGAAAAATTATGCCTCCGATTGATGTAGAACTAATTTTAAACCAAGAAACAAATGGGACCGGAGGCAAGTGTAACACACTTCATATTTCCCTCATAACTGACAGACTACACAAACCTGCCTGCCATCAGATCTCTTTAATATCTCATTTTTTTCTACAAGACATCGGCTTTAATGGAAAGCAAAAGTTTGACTACATCTTGTGTGTCTCATTCGTTTCAGTCGCAATCAAACGTCAACATTATGGAAGTTTTCACTATAAACTAATTTCTAATTTCTCATCAAATCTAATTCCAGATTATTTCACCTGTACAACCTACAGTTATTTTACAGCTCCATGTACTTATTGTCATGTATGTTAACAATGCTTTTGTTTTTATATCTCTTAAGCAATAAATAAACATGAAAGACTAATTGAATATTTACATTAATATTTAAATTAAACACATCAATTCTCCTGATATGAAAAAGCAATCTCCGGGCAATGACATTTTCCTCTGGACTGTCCTATTATAAGACAATTATTTGAATATTGACACTAAACTAAGTACATTATAATTTGTACATTATTCTATATTCATAAGTCAGAGAGTTACATGAGTTTTATACTAAATGAATTCCCAAGGTCTTTTATTCTTGGCCATTGTTTCTTTCATATCTCACGATGACATGTGATGGTGTTTTGTGACATCACGTTTGATTTTTGTGATGTTCTCAGGGGAAATATCCGAGACATATCTTACAGATATTCGAAAAATAGAGATAATAAAGAGATTTCATCAGTCATTATTTTATATGATGGATAACGCAACACGTCATAAACAGTATCCATCAGCTGTTTAGTTTAAACAAACAACCTCTAAAAACATCAAAGGCAACATCTAAACACATTTAGGCATTAAAATAAAATAATTTCTAGCTCTCTTAACACATAGGATATGCTGCAACACCCATAACCGTTTCTGACAGTATAACTCTTTCTGTCATCTCAATAGATCCAGGTTAATCTCATGGTGAGAAAGACCTACCACAACGTGTATGAAATGTGTGTGTTTGAGTTTTCTTGCAGCTAGAGATCTTACCCTCTCTGTCTCGATTTATTATTCATGGAAGTTTTCCAACCTTTCTGCCCATTGTGCTGAAAAATACAATATTTTGACACTTCCAATTCTGCTCTGTGAATTTAAAACCGTACTAAAGATTCTACCTCCTCAGGTTCCGCAGACTGTGGCCGTATCTAATGTTTCCTGCATATCATGTTGGAATGTGAGGTTTGAGGAGACTAAACAATAATAGGACACAGTTCGAGAGCCTCTTATACGTTGTTGTTCCGTGTGTCTTTTTTATCATGGCTGGTCTGTCTTCAAGCGACCTGAATAATTCATGATGCAGAACAATATATTTTTGACTGTGATGAGGAACTTTTATGACGCTCGTATTTCTTGCCGCCGTTAGGGAAGAAATAGTTTATTAAAGCTCCATCCTGTTTCATCTTTATTTTATAAAACATTTTGCGGGTGTGAAGTTGAGTCTGAACACGTGCGCTGCTCCCCCAGAGTGCCGGGGAGAGAGAAGGCGTATGTGGGCTGTAGAGGTTTCATAATGTGACTCAGCGAACGTTGTCGGGTCTGAAGAATGTTTAGACATCTGACATTTGTCATCATTTTTATATCGACCAAAAATACTGTAATGACTTCAAGTCCACAGCTCTTTTCATGAATATGTAATCTTCAAAGAACAGAAAGTTATTTTTAGAAAGTAGATTTTACGCTGTTTCAGGAACGTTTTTCTTCAACATAAGTAAAGCCATCATTGGCAATGAGAAGTTTTGCACTTTATTTCCTTCCTGCACTAGTCTCTGGAGTTCTGTGTGTGTTGCTGTGTAAATAATTGTGAAAAGTGATCCAGACTCCTTATGTTCTATTTTAGACCTCTTCAAAACCAATTCCAAGTCAGAAAGAAAATCCCACCAACAGCAAACAAACAAATCTGCAGTGTTGGACTGATGAAGGAGAGTAGTCTTACCTTGGCAATAGTCTCGTGGAGTTTGAATGCTGGATCCAAGGTTTCTCTTAACGAAGACTCGGAAGGGTAAAAGGCCTCATTGAGAAAATACCCTCTCTAGGAAATGAGAAGAATCAAAATTGAATGCAAACAGGCAAACGCTGGTTTTGAGCAGACCTAAATAAAAGATTTATAAGTCATAGTGCAAATACAAAACAGAAGTATTGACATTAGTAGAGCTTGGATAACTATGCAGAGGCAACGGTAACTGTACTGGACATGAAATATTTGACAATGTTATACACTGAAAAAACTCCTCATCAGTTGAATGCAATTACAGGAAATGTTTTCACGTAAAATAATTGCATTAATATAGCTGTATCTGATCATGTTAAATGCAATAAAACTTTTTATATAGGAAATATCATGTTAGTTAGAGCTAATTTGACTTATTCAAGTAACTTTACTCTCATTAAATGTAAAACCCTGACAAATTACATTTCTCCAATGAAACAATTGACCTAAAATTGACAATTTATGTTCATCAAATGAATGCCTGTGGGGTTTAAGGGAGAACAAAAATAAAATTTTCATTTCATTACATGTCATCGCTGTCCTTCTGAAACCTCAAAATGTCCAATTTACCTGTTTTTCAGGAAATGGAAAAAACACTGTACTTTTAAATGACTTAAATATGTAGATACGAGGTTTCAGAAGGACATGCAGCGATGCCCAACCTGTGTAATTTATATTTCTCCAATGAAACAGAAAGACATCTGTTGGTACATAACATTTTCATTGACCTAAAATGAACCTGTTTATGGTCATTCAAAGAACCGTAACAAAATTTAGTCGGTGCATAATGTGACAACTTTCCCTGCAGAAGCTTTTGCACTGAACCGCACAAATGTGCATGCAGTAAACAATAATTTTTCTTGCCTGGCACTTATTTTCTGAAATAAGGAAAGACTGCTGGGTGAATGTTACCTCACCTAATTCATATTCATGAGCTGATAATGTCTACAATGTGCAAAGACTTCTGAAAGCTTTGATTACTCTCTACTCTGCTATGTATAAATTCACAAAGCGTGGCTGAAGAAAAAAGGTTTGGGGCATCAGGAAAAAAGAAACATGCAGGGTTTTCAACGTGACACTCATTGAAAGGCAAGCTTGTCATGAGGCATCTACAAGTTGATGGCCCCTGTTTGCATCCTTCTCTTTGTAGTGGCCACGCAGAGAAATACAACAAAGACTGATTCACATGGAAGATTAGAGGCATTAGACCCAGTGCCTATCTTCCCACACAGCTTTTCATCTCACTTGAGAGCAGACCTTGATGTTTTGAAGTGCAGAAGCCTCGCCGGGGGTTATTACTACGACAATTGTGTAGCGACATCTTCGATAAGTTAGTTCAGATGATCTCCCGCAGACAAAAAGCAAACTTGGAACGTTTTCATCTGTATCCCTCCACTCACAGCCTGGTGAACGTAAATAATTTCCTCCCATAATACGGGTGATTAGCTGCTAGAGGAGGAGCCGGGCCTTTCACAGGGCCTTTTGAATGATTCGCTCCAAAGATCTGACAGAAGATGGGTGCTCTTAAAATAATCCTATATAAATAAACTCACAGGCTCAGGATAAAAACTCGGACCGCAGGTTCATGTTTTTACGTGCTTACGTAAAAAAATGTTTTTGGACAAAGCAAGTGAGACCCAAGGTTCACCCCAGGGCTTCAATGAGATCTGACAGTCAAAGCCCAACCATCTGAACGTGTGGTGGGTAAACACTTTCTGTATACTCTGTGAACACAAACACTGCCTTGTTACGACCGGAGTAGCCAGTCGTGAGAAATACAGCCAATAAAAATTCAACAACCGCATATTACTGTTTAGAGACCCAATAAAATGTAATTTGCAATACAAAATGCTTTTCTCACCAATAAGATAATAAAAATTCCTGGATATCTTTATTCAGTCATTAAACATAAACTGCAATAAATATGTAAACAGGATCTATTTTAATCTCTAGTAAACATCCAAACATCAGAAATAATAAGCTGAGCTTTGTGTAGCCAGTATCAAAGGTGCCAGAATTATATATGGTCAGATATTATTGCATTTTATAAAACAAACAGGCCAAAAAAACATTGCATGAGAACTATATTTATCACATTAGAACTGTACAGAAAGAAAATATCTAAGAACTCCCATAGATTTTCCTCCAGTACTGAGAGAACTAATGCACATTTAAAAGTCTGTTTATATATCTATACATTTTCTTTGTTTATTTCTTGATGCATAAACTTTTTGTTAGACCGAACTTTTTGTTAATTAAACTACATGCTTGCAAGGTCACATTAAAGCAATACAATGATTTTATGCCGTAAACATTTGGAGACAGGGGTAGCTGCACCCCGGAGCAATGGGCGTGCCGAAAGGTAGGGGCGTGTCAAAAGGTAGAGGCGTGCCAAAAGGTTTCTGATTGGTGAAAGGAGTTTTACTGTATTGGCGAATCAGTGTTAAACTTTTGTTCCACACTCCAGTCCAGCAGGTGGCGGTAAAGCACTTATCAGTTGGTTTGCAAACCCTAACCCCAACCCTAAAAATAGTTTTTGATTGCTATAAAAAGATAAAGGGAAATGTATATAATTTATATTTACTGCTTACAGGTTTTGCAAACTTTAACCTAAACTTGCCGTGGTGATGACGATAGTAACCCGCGCCATGCAGGTTGTTTTCGCAAAACCTTTTGGCAGGCCCATACTGTTCGGCGAGACCAATTACAAACCTTTTGGCACGCCCCATACCTTTTGCCACACCCTCACCTTCTGGCACACCCATTGCTCCAGGCTGCAGTTATCTCTACTTGAACATTTGTGAGGATGTAACAAGCAACCTAGAACTTATGACAGCAAAAATGAAAATTCTGTCATCATTTATTCACCTTTCATTTCAAATCTGTCTGACTTTCTTTCTTCTGCAGAACACAAAAGAAGATCTTTAGAAGAATATCCGGTGCCCAATGACCACACAATTAAAGTGAATGGGTACTGCCATTGCTCTGCTTCCATCGACAGATTTTCATTTTTTGGGTGAACTTTCCATTTAATGTATTTTTTTGTGTTTGCAAGTGTATGAGAGAGAGAGGTTCCACTTGGATCTGGCAGAAAGAAAAGATCAGTGTCTCTGCCATTGGTGAAACACACACAGTTTGTGTAAGCCGGAAAATGAGGCTTTGAATGCAGTAATCAGCATGTGACTGGATTTCTGCCTGCTTGGAGAATTTCAGTCCCAACGTGTGGGACACTCTCACCGGCGGTGTTCAGAGCTATTTAGTGCACCATCATCTTCCAGAAACCAGAACTAATGGTCTTTTGTTGGCAGGAAGCAATATGAATATTCATTGACAATGGGGGAGTGATAACAAGACGCAGTAAAATGCTGTGACAGGCAGAGGGCTCAGAGAAGAGGATCTCAGCTGTGTTTACGGGCATCTCACTAACACAATCAGCCATAGACCTCAGAGGAAAAGCTGAGTGAGATCAGGTGATACATTTCACAATGACAATGTTTTGTCAAAAGAATGTGCAGTGTGCTAACATCAAATGAATGGGTTAATTTATACCCAAATTGTTTCATGACGGCTAATATGATTAAGTTACAACCACTAAAGGTGTTTGTAAAGTAGAAAACACAATAAAAGGAAAGAGGAAAGAAAATAAAAGAATCACTGTAATCAATTACCACAGTTTCAGACACACACCAGAAAAAAATTATCCAATCAATCACATGTGACATAAACCAAAACATGTCAATCCAATAATTTTAACCAGACAAAGCATTTCACAAATAGCAAATGCATTTGGTTTTATAAGATTTTCACAGCCAAAGGGGATAATAGAGGACCTGGCAACATCGCTGGGTGAGCAGGTACAGTAGATAGAAGAAAAGATGATGAAAGAACCAGAAAAAGATCATATCAGCCCAACACACTTGTTTGTTTGAGAAATTGTTTGTCTGATCACACAAAAATAGATAGCAATTAAGCGAGTTAAAAAGTATTTTCCAATAATTAAAACATCGAAACTTCACTTACTTTGTTAATAAGTCATTAAAAAGAAAGTTGTGTTTCTTATTGTGTTATTATCAGCCCTTCTTGGTTTAAATTGAAATCGAGAAAGCCACAAATAAACGATACATCAAATTAAAAAGATTAATAAAAAGATTATAAATGCAAAACCGAATTTGACAATGTTATACACTGAAAAAACTCCTGATCAGTTGAATGCAATTACATGAAAAGTTTTCACATAAAATAATTGCATTAATATAGCTGTATCTGATCACGTTAAATGCAATAGAACTTTTTATATAGGAAATATCATGTTAGTTAGAGCTCATTTTACAAAAAATACATTGTTTTTGATGTTGTTATTTTCTCATGTGGCTTTAAGAATATGGAGGTTTGTAAATAGGATTTATGTGAGTCTTTTTTGTTATTTTTGAAGATTTCCTGTAATCCACTGCAAAAACAAAAGGCGAGTTATAATCAGAATACTCATCTCCAACAGTGTTTAACTCTGCAATGCTGATATTTGGTCTATATTTGAATATTTTGGTCTTTAAACACTTCTACAATCACATTAGACTCTCATAAACTCGAATTCATTAAAGTTCGCAATCCCATACTCAGGAGTCTTGAACCATGGTGTGAAAAATTATAAAAAAGATCAGCCTTCCCATTGGCTGTCTTTGATAAAGCTCAACTCCAAATAAAAAGTGTGGCATTTATGCATCCACAGGTCAAGGTGATAAAACAGAGAAACTGAAAGAGTTAAATAAGCCGAGCGCAGGAAGCCATCAAAGATGACTATTAACTAATCAATAAAACCCAGGTGCAGCTTCCATTACAGAGGATTTTCCATTTTAACATATAACCAGGGTGCCATTATTGAATAAGCCAGACAGCTACTTCTGGTTTTCGATAAAATAAAGTTTTCTCTAAGCGCTATCCACAGTACATTTTATACATATTGCCTGTGAAAAAACAACTCGCAAAGTATACATGATGTACACGATTTTATGTCAGGATATAAGCTAAAATGTACAATTCATATAATATAGGTTTTGATATCACATTTTCTATATGTACTCAATGTGCAAATGTGTAGCACTTTGGACATGATAAACATAATCATTTTCATTAGAAAGCTGAGACTAGATGAGGAAGCGCAGACATTTTACTCCAAATGTGTTCAAGGTAATACAAAATGAGCATGTTTGAGGTTTATAGAATATTGAATTCATAGGTTTACTTTGTCCAGCATCACATTTATGTTACACAGTAAATGCATTTAACTAATCTGACATTGTACAAGTTTTGTAATGTTCTATCACTTTTAGGGCTATGTCATTTTTTTGCATGATAATTCAGAATTCATCCACTTGAAGCAAATTAAAATCATTTATTTTAAATGCACCTGCCATTAAAAAGACCTTTGCAGAAAGAGATCTTTAATCAATTATTGACTAAATTAGTCCTCTGATCAGTTTAAAGTGGAGTTGTAAAAATCTATGCAGTTAAAGGTTATCCATATATCCAAAACAAAAAGGACACAATGGTAACAGAGGACCTATGGGGTGAGAATGGAGGTAACTGCACTGCTGGGAAATGCACAAACCAAGCCAGAATTCCACTTGGGACACACAACGATCCAAAGCGATTGGTATCCTGCCAGAAGCGGAAGTCCAGACTTCCAGGAGAATGCAACAGCCCCTACTCTAGATGAACTGATGTGCTTGGCTGAGTTTAAAGGTCTGGATCCAGCAGAATTGGAGAATGGATTCAGTGTCAGCCCACTTACCCTTATATCAGTTGTGCAGGGATAAAATGAGGTATAGGCTTTGGTTAAAAACAGGTATAATTAAGCCAACCTTGAACACCAAGTCCTGCCAAGGTCATGATACATCTCACGACAATAAATATGCATGTTCACCCGTGATTTTATATACTTTTTAGCGAAGCTGTCAGTTGTCAGCAATGAGCTAGCAAGCAAAGGGAACTGCCATATGATTTTGAAGCGCGAAGACCCTACGGATGTAGCGTATGCAGCTGCCTCTGCTTCATGCTACTAATTAGATTAGCTGTGCAGACACTAATACATCACCTCAGGCCAATATATCTCGCACATGCTGTCTGTTCACAGCCAACAAAACCTTTGACTTTCCAGGACTAGTGCCGGATGGTAATTCTGGGTGGGGAAGGGTCCCATCGAACAACCAGTGACAGATTTCTGCATGGTCAGGCTGATTTGGCAATCGTCTTCAACCCCTAGCCGCAGGGCTGAATACAGAATCAAGAAATGTAGACCATCTGGAGAGGGAGTCGGCAGTAGCATGAGTAGAGAAAGACTTTCTGATCTGTCACTCTGTATTAAACTAAAGCCTTTAGTGTGAGAGGCCAGAAGATGTTTAGTGTTTAACTCTTTCACTGGGATTGATGGAACTTTCGGACATTTGTGAGACAGAATTAACAGAAATTTCCATCAATTCATGTTTTACTGATATACAGTATGGGGATGTTACGCATCTTGTGAAAGAGTACAGCCTCTTAAGATCCAAAAGCAGCAGATGTTGTAGCGACGTTTTGATCATCGTTCTGAATCTGATCTGAACAAAGTCTTTGAGCAGACAAGCAGATTTTTGTCCAGCTATTGTATTTTTGAAAAAACATGCCCATTTTTGAGTTGATGCCAAAAACAACTAATGGGAAGATGACAAATACAAAACATGTGTCCTGGGGTGTGACTGCAAAAATGTAGAAAGCTAACTTCTTATATAAAATAATAATTATAATACTAATATATATATACTGTTAATATGCATGTGTGTGTATATATAACATATAATACTATTTATTTTATAATAGTAATATTTATAATTATAATTTATAAATGTATATAAATGTTTGCTGTCACACCATAGGACACATTGATGATATAGTCTATTTGTCAACTACACAAATTAAGTTGTTTAATTTGATATATTGTATAAACAAACTGTATTCTTAGAAGATAATATTCTGGGGCCATCATTTGTTTGTGTGAAAATAATAAAAAAATGTTGGCACCGGTTGGAAACTTGAATTTGATTTGAATGTGATTTGTAGAAACGCGTTACTTTAGATTTTTTTTCTGAATAGTATACTTTAGTTCTCTATAAATAATCTTAACAGAATAAGGGTTAAGATTGTACAATTAAAATACAACAAGTCTTGAAATATCCATATTTCATCACCCATCAAGTCAACTTTCATTTTATAGACCATAAAAAACACTTCATTTTCATAAAAGTCTACTAGAAAAAAAGCATAGTAATGCAATTCAGTAAACTCAGTTTCCAGTCATTATAATTCAACCTCCCTTGAGGCATGGCCAAAATAACTTTAAATTTCAATTCAACATCATGTGGAGCATGGCCAAATCAATTTAAATTAAACGTCCTATGAGGCGTGGTCAAATCACTTTAAACTTCAATTCCACTTCCTGTGGGGAATCACCAAATCACTTCAAATTTCAGCCCAAACATGGTGCACTCTCATATACTGTACATGCGCTATCCACTTTCTACAATCATCACCACTCCTATAAAAGGAAACACACACACACACACACACACTCACACGTGTATAATGTAAATACTGTAGCATATGAACGCTTGGAGTCAGTATGTAATTTAGATTTTTCCATGTGGGAGAGGGACGGCTCCTGGGGCAGAGGCAAGCGGGAGCAAGAAGAAGGAGAGACGCTGAGAGCTGTGTGTCACAGCACAGACAGCGCTGTTTCCCAACACAACAGCCACCACCAGTGCTAATGCAGCCTGATGGCCTGAATGCCATGCAAAGGTTACCCTCACAGTTTATGACACACCAGTATTGCACTGCAAATGCTTAGGCAGGCATGAGTGCTGGATGAGACAGATGTACAAGCCAGCATGCAGAAAGTGTCAACCAAAACAGTGGGGGGAGAGAGAGAGAAATATGCTACAAGGCTTACAAAAAAGCACTGACTTTGTGTGTGTGAAATATTTAAACTCTTTAAAAGTAAAGATATTTAAAAGTTCTACATTTTAAAGATCTGCCACTGTGAACATAGGCCTACTGTACAGCATACAGTACAAAGAAAAGAACATACAGTATTATATAGTATGTAGCAGGGGTTGAACGACCTTAGGCTTTTTGAGGTCGACCACAATGTGATAAAAGTCGCGTCGATGTCGACTAGTCGAGGATGTCATTAATAAATAAAACAAGAGCTGAAATGTTTTGCAACAAATTTTGATGGGTGTCGTGTGGGCGTAAGACACTCTTGTGCGCGGAGTCCCGCAAAATAGTACTGAAAGGTCAGGCTTCACATGCGAGCGTTTGCGCCATCAGAACAAAACGTGAATGTTGCGAAAACAGGACACATTGTGACTGAAACGTGCAGAAGCAGGACAAGATAAGACATATTATTGCCAGGAGTGTGACAGAATCCCGGTGGGAATGACAGACGTCTTGCGCACAGGTCCTTGGAGCAGTCAGCCGTCTTATTAAAGGCACAGTGTCAAAGAAATCACATGACCAGCGACTAGTCGACATCAAGCTTTAAAGTTAAAGAGACATTCTCAGTGGTTAGAGGAGACATGGAGGCAGTGTGGTTCATTTCTCCTGATTTATATGGGTCATCTATAAGGACATCGCAGACAGAACACAATCATCAGAGATGTGACAGATGGAACTCAATGTTGATGGTGCTTGTAAAAGAGTCCTGGGGTTTGACTATACTGCTGTTTGACTGAAGTGGAACATGGAAGATGATTTCTGAAGACAGGAAACAGTTCCTCATCATTACGAGGGGAAAGAGGATACAAGAGAGCCTAGCCAAAGAATTCACAAGTGTATGAGGCACTTTACATGAACTGGGTTTAAACTATGGCCTGAAATTAGGTTGCTTCTTTCTTTTGCCACAAATACACGGTGAAAGGGTATGTGTATCATTTTATTATAAACACTGTAATTTTACAGAGGTTTTCTGTTATTTTCGACAGATGTTCCACGTAAAATAAAAAATAAAAAACGAGGTCAAAAACTGCAAAATGACAGAAAAAGACTGCAAATTTACAAGGAAAACAGGGAATTTTTTCAAATTTATATATATTATATTATAGTTATTTTACAGTTTATTTCCGGCGCCCCTGCTGAGGCCAGCTGCCAGACAATTTCAGTTTTTTATACGAGATTACTTTTTTACAGTTTATGTTTAAAAAACGGTCACAAACTATAAAATAACAGAACATGACAACACATTTACAAGAAAAATGGGGAAAACTATTTAATATATACCCTTATATACTTTAATTTTACAGAAAACTTAATTTCAGTTTTTTCAGTGTACAGAAAATTTCATTTTCAGATTTTTATTTAACAGTGAACATCAGGATTCAACTAAATTTTATATGAAGCTGCTTTGAAGTTTGCTATTTACAATGTACAAAACTTTTTGTGTTGTTTTGATTTCTGCTCCTTGTGTCTCTGCCCTCCCTTCTAGTTTTTCCATTTATTGATTTTGCCTTTGTATTGTATATATGCCCACCTGTTTCCCATGGTCTCTAGTCAATTGGCCTATTTCTGTATAGCTTTGCTATTTAAAATGTTTTTCTTGTGTTCTTGGTTGATTTTTTAAAAACAATTTTGTTATTTTTGCAGTTTTTGGTGTCTGAAAGACGTGTGTTACTTACAATTAAAATGGGTTTCAGTAAACATTTGTACATGGATTTTAGCCTGAAGCCTTACATAATTCAGACTTTCCTTACTTTCTGAAAATGGCTCTGACTAGTTATCTTGTTTACAGAGAGATGTGCTCATAATATTGAGATTAAGCTTGCGCTTGAGAACTTTATCCTCCTCGGAGACTGAGGTGAGGAGAAACAGTGGTATATATATATATATATATTTATATTTGGCAGAGAGAAAATAAGTGGGCAGATGCTTTAGAGGTTTATGAGCAACAGACCAAATCCTTGTCAAAAGCAAGATTTGGTAGAAAAGAAAGGTATGGCTGTGTTAGGACTAGAAACAGTGAACCATCAGGAATCAGGAACTGAGTAACTTCAATTTGCTTAGAAAAATTATGCACAATGAAGACACAGAAGTTACGCAAATAAATATATCCTGTATATTGTGCAAAAGTTTTTATACTCATGTGAGGTGTTTTTTGCAGGCGTTTCGATAAAGAAATATGTTACAAAACTGCAATGGAAACTTGTTGTCGCATTGACAGGTCACGTGACATATGACAAAGTCAAATGATCATTCTTTTAAGATGGCAAAGAGTGTTGATGCAAAACATTTGGCGAGATAGGATGTCAGGAATTTACATTAAGTTATATTTTATATGAATGCAGGAAAACAAATGAGTACAATTTGGAGATTTATTAGGAACAGTGGGTTAATATAAAGAACATAAGGAATATAGACATATCACAGTAGGGGGCTGTATGCCATATCTAAAGTGGGTTTGCAACCCACCATAAAAGAGGAAGAAGTTTGTATAGAGCTACTCACCGCGAGAAGCAAATTTTACATTTCCGTCACTTAAAGTTTTTGAATAGAAATTGTCATCTCGCAATATTTTTTTTTCATCATTTTGAAAGTATTGCATACGCTTTACGAAATTGTGTAAAGGAAACCTGGATAGTGTTTAAATAAGTATCATATTTTCTTGCCATAATTCTTTGGCCTTTTTCACTATATTACCATCATGGGTTTTAATGTTTTTCAAGTAAAAATAACGACATGGACAAGGTCAAAGAATTCGAGATGCTAAAGGTACTGAAATACCCCTATAGTAGCAAATCAGCATTCTACAAAACAATATGCTCCCATGTCAGCATAGTTTGTTGACCCTGGAACAAAATATCAGTTTTCCTTCAGTCGGTCTCTCGACGTTGTGTTGAGAGACTGACATGGGGTTTGATCTTGAGAACCACCATCTCCGAGAGGAATTTTAAAACGCCAATGGGCTTGGCTGACCCTCGTGGAGCAAGGCATCTGTTTGCCGTCGGCAGGCCACAACGAGGACCTCTAAGCAGCCCTGAAGGGAGGAACTCTGGGAAGACAACATCGGTCCCGACCCCGGCCTTACCAACGCCTTACCCCATATTCTCACTTAGAGAGAGTCTTCCCTGGGTTTTATTCCTCCACAGCACTATCGACACGATGGTGTCTGGGACGGACTAGGCTTACCAATCAATGGAACATGATGAGAAAATAACGATAGTGGAGAAGCACCAACCCCTGGTAATAAACCTAAACTTCCTATTGACCGTAAACTTATCTCTCATATCTGATTGGCATGATGGATTCTGTGGAGTGTTCTTCTGACTAGTGCAAAGCACTTCAAAATGCAGTCTGACATTTCATAAAGATACAGCTCAAATCCTACACGAAGGGCTCTTAAGTCTGATATTCTGCTGTAAATCAGCAAACGACGAGATTGTCCTGGTTGGAGATCTCCTTTCTCCAATCACAACTTTACAGTATATAGCAAAAACGGATTACCATAATAAGACAGATGACTTCTGGCGCTGTGCTGTAGAAGCTAATGCTCATGAGTGAAAATGACCAGCATTTGAAATGCATGGTATCCAATAGGCTGTTAAACATCAGCAATCGAGCGTGTCTTTCTTTTTGGCGGCAGGGAAAGTACGCTCAATGTTAGGATTCTATAGATTTGCATTAAATTATTGATAGAGATCACTATTCTATATAATAAATAAATAAATTATATAGGTAATTCTTTGCTTATATTCTGCATGCTTCAACTTCTGTACCCACTGGATTATCGTTTGGTTACACAGATGAATAAATTTTTCACATGTTTTATAATTTGGCTTCAGTAAAAGCCAGGGTTAGACATATTCTGACCTCGCTGCATAATTCACTGAGATAAATCAGCCAGTTAAGTCTGCCATTGGTAAATGAATCACAACACTAGACTGTCCTCAGAAATTATGATCGACCTTAAGCTACTGTGATCCATTTCCCTGCAAAAACAGATTGATAAATGTGTGCTCATGCGTGTGTGTACCTCTGTTTTTGGGATATCTGAGTATGTGTACTCCACTGTCGGGATAGCAAGCTGGTTGGAGAAGAAGCTTGTATCTCCAGGTGTCTGCAGTGAGCTAACATTTGGCCCAGGACAACCACCACCTCTACTGCAACTCATCAAGTGTTTCTGAAAGAAGAAACGAACAGACATTTTGACATTGTAAAGCTATACGTGTAAAACATCAGTCCCTGACCGACAATACATTTGCTTTGAGAAGTACAGAAACAAGCACGGGTTCAGAAAAGATATATAGGGATTATAAAAAACACTAAGAGAACTATATCAATATTACCCATTATATTGTGGAAATAGTACTTTCATGTTTTATCTCCTATTCTAATACAATTTCAAGAGACTAGCCCCTTTCACACACTAAATTGCCATAAAAATGACCAGAATCAAAATCAGTAAAAGCACACACATCAGTACCAAAATACTAGTAAATGCAGTGATGTCATTTACTGGGAGTGACCTTTAAATGGCTACACCCCCATCTGCTTTGTGATTTTAAACATAGAAAAAGTTACTTTCTACGTGATGGTACTGTTTCAGTAGCTGTAACCTCGAACGTAAACATATCTAAAAAAACTTTTGTTTCAGCATCATTCCAGTTTGATGCCATGTGACGAAAATGTCTTATCTGTGGCAGAATGTTACAACTGCGCCAAAGCAGACTTTTTACATCAGTAAACATAAGTGCTACTTTTCATTTCCTTTTCTTTGTTCACACATAGAATCAGAGTAATTTACAGGTGAACTCATACTAGAAAATTGCCAATATTGATTTACTGGTATTTTTTTGTAAAGGTCCTTTTCATACACGATACTGTACAGCCGTGGAAAAATGTTCATTGAATCGGCATTTCTAGATGTATTGTGGCCATTCCAGTCTAGTGTCTGTTGAATTTCAACAAAATCAAACCTCAGGAGTGACAAAGTCATACACCAGCAATGTGAAAGACTGACAGCATGACACATGAAAACTGTGATAAAAATGGAGGTTATTACATAAGAAAAATAATTACAAATGTTAACGTTGAATTATAAATATTTTTTTTAACTTTACCTAAATATATTTACAAATATTACTGTTGTATTGCTTAAAAGTTAATACAAACTATTTTTATCTGCAGTATTTGAGGTCTGAAAAAATACAGAGCATCTTCTTTCTTTGATATTTTGACCTGTTTCTCCAGTTTTCATTTTCTATATTTTTATTTGACATTTGGGGAAATATTGTAAGTAGTTCATAGAATGAAACAAAATTCAAAATAATTACCTAAACACATACCTTTAAATAGTTAATTCATTCAAACTGAATATAATTTTGAAATGGACACATTTTTTGTGCGGCTGTATGTGTGAAAGGGGCTAAGTCTGCTCATCTACAGAGCAATTTACTGTATATGAATAATACCAGAGGAAATGCAGGACCCTTAAAATGCACGGATGCACAAATCATGCAAATGACAGAGATTACAGTTTAACGCTTTACTGTTTACGTACATTACTTGCATTGCTGCCCCTTTGAGATAAATGTCATGTGGTCAATTTAAGTAGATTTATTGTGTTCCAAATAAAATCAAGTCATGTGGTTAAAATGACATGGTAACAGAATTGAAATTTTAAGGTGAACTATTACATTAAGGACCCTGCCCGTCAGCATTAATAACTTGTATAAAAAGGATGTATGTCATCTTCCTGCGCTGCAGGGATAAATGCGTAATGAAACGAAATCAAAAAGCAACTAACGGTCCAACTGGTGGTCTGTGACTAAAGAAAAAAGAAATTGTTTTATTTATTAAAGTATGCTTTTCAAGTAAATAGCTTAATATTTTCTTAATATTTGGATGGCTTAGATTTTCCAATTTCCGGGAAACTAATCTCTTTAACAGCTTAAATATTTTTTTAATTGTTACAATACTTTAATGAATCACTAGTGTTTTTAAAGCTCAGTTCCATAATACACCAGATCTGCAAAAACTATGCGGAAACCCTAAACCAACAATATATATATTTTTTATTAAAGGTTTAGAATTAATCTGTGTTGAAACAGCTATTTAATAATATAAACTGCAGGTTTAACTGAATTGGTTGTATAGCTGCTGCTAAATGAACATATGCATTTTCATGTGCTGTACAGCTCCTCAGACATGACCAGAAATATGCAGTGTATATATATATATATATATATATATATCCATATGTATATGTATAACACTGTCAAAACACACACAAATACACGAAGCTACATAATCCTCAAACAAGAACTGAATCATCAATCCTGGCAGGGGTTTAAGTCCATATAAATAAACACTAATGGAGTACAAAAAATAACCCAAATATAAAAACACACACAGACTGCAGAGTTACATTCACATATCAGGGCAATGTATATAATTTATGACAGACCTGTCTTGAAAAACAAATCAATCAAACAGCAGCTTTATCTTTCAGTGTGACTAAAACATATCCTTAAAAATAAGTTATATTTAACAATCTTCACATATTCAGAACAAATCCTTCCAGAATCAATTTGATCGTTCTCACAAATAAACTCCTATATCTTCTTTGAGAAACTGGCTATAACTTTTTTCTTACCTTTATTAATTATTGTTGTTTTATGGATTTTGTGTGTTACAACTGTCTTTTGTAACAAAATAGAAAAAATACAATAATGTTAACGAGAACCATTTACCTACTGTATGCAAAACAGTTATTTGAGCACATAAAGGTTTCAAACAAAAATAGTTTAACAGTTTACTATGGGTGTTCAGTACAGCATTGTAAAACGATGCCCTGGTGGAGGCCAATTAGTTCAGGCGTTAGGAAATAATCTGTTCATTATGTATGATTCATTTCTATAAACATTTCAATGGTTGGGTTACTCTATTTACCAACCCTCATTTAATATTCATGCATAGGCGTGATGCAATTATGCAAAAGTCTGATTGATATTATCTTAATGAAGAGCTTTCCCCATTACTTTAGCATGACTCATTAATAGTCAACCAACCAACCAAAAACAAACAAACATACAAAACAAAACATACTAACAGCCAGCAAAAGAAAATGAACACTCAGACAACATTTAGATTTAGAGTCATTTAGATTTATCATTCCATACCAGATAATCTCTGTATTTGAGCAATTTGTTATATTTTAATGTGAATTAATAAGCATTAGGAATACTTTCTGTAATTCATTATTCTGTATATACAGTATAGAGTTCTTGGAAGTGTTACCCTGATGGGTAATTAAAAATAAATTAAGAAGAGAATCAGAGAGCTTGTCGAATAAGACACATGACCTTCAAAAACCATCATGCCGGCTAAATATACTATTGCCACAGTCCCTTATTTTGTGGCTATCACCTATTCATGAATGGCAATATTTAGGTTTCTTACGCTTTGAATGTTAACCAGGGCGATTCAATACTCTAGGTTAAAATATATATATATATATATTTGATTTTCTTTCATCCGCAAGCACAAAAGAAGATATTTTGAGATCTGAACAACGGCAGCACCCATTCACTTCAATTGTATGGACACAAAACCAATGCAAGTGTATGGGTGCCAGTTGCCAACGTTCTTTTGTGTTCTGCAGCAGAAAGAAAGTCATAAAGGTTTGGAATCAAAAGAGGGTGAGTAAATGATGACAGAATTTTCATCTTTGGGTGAACTATAAGCACTGTTTAGTTTGTAACAGGTTGAAATAGCAAAATAAACGTGCTGTAAGTTATACAAGGGATAAAGGCAGTCCTAACCTTCTTCAAACCTCAGAATGAAATGCTGCTGCTCTGTCTGCACAGGGTTAAAAGTGTTCTTATCCTCAGGTTTAAAAGGTTTATCAGGTTTAAGAAGATGATAGGCCAGGGTTAAGTGCAGTGTGAAAAGCCTTGTTTGTACTGTGAAAGTATTACAATCTATGCATCTTCATTCTTAAAGAAAGCGGACTACTTTATCTTCATAGGCAGCAAAAGCCATTAAAGTCAAAATTAGCCACAAATTCCCGAGGTAAAATGTGACAGTAGAAACTGCTCTGTAGCGGGGAATGAGGGAGAATAGGTAATTTCTGCACAGCAATTCCTTTTCCCCGTGAGGAGAATCAATATTTAATTTCTCTGTCTGCAATGATAACGAGATGGCAAAATCATTGTTTATATATTTGAGCTTGAATAGACCTGTGTGCAGAGAGAGAGAGAGAGAGAGAGAGAGAGAGAGAGAGAGAGAAAGAGAGAGAGAAAGAGAGAGAAAGAGAGAGAGAGAGAGAGAGAGTCTGGCGAACAGCCACACCAAATGAAGCTGGTCATCCACTCGGCTCATGTGAAACAAACAGAGTCGCCTGCAGAAGACCATTAGCAAATGAGCGACCCTTACAATGCCATTGTGATCAGTCTGGTCATGTGACCCGAGAACTTTCAAATCCTATTAAATGTACTCTACAGGCTGAACCAGGGGACAATTCAATTCCATAAAGTTTGCACTTTTATAGCCCGAGAGACTTAATAGATGTCTCAGTTATTGTCTTTGCGTGAGGAAGAAATTAAAATGCACATAAATCGACAGGCACGACTTTGGTATCTTTGCAAATTTGAGGACAGTCTGAGACATTGGTAAGAAATAGGCATCTTTACCTGCTATATTTGCTTTTGCAAACTAGGAGTAAAATTAAGACCAAGAGCTCAACTGGGATCATGGTTTGCTCTGCACCCATGCATGAATGAAGTGATAGTTCACCCAAACATTTTACTCAAACTTGTCATTCCAAACCTGTATGACTTTCTTTCTTCTGGAGAACACAAAAGAAGATATTTTGAAGAATGTTAACAACCGAACAACTGCGGTAGCCGCTGACTTCTCTTGTTAGGACACAAACCAATTGCAAGACAATAGGCACCGCCATTGGTCGGTTACCAACATTCTTTAAAATACTGTCTCTCAACAGAATAAAGTCATACAGATTTAAAATGAAAAGAGGGTGAATAAAGAATTGTCATTTTTGGATGAGCTACCCTTTAACGAATAAGATATACAAACGGCCAAATCCTTGCCGCGCATTTCTCACCGTTCACTTGAAACAGTTGTGCTTTTGTGTTAAATGTATTTGCTAATGAATGGAATAATCACTGCATACAGTAAAAGGTGCCTGAGCTAATGCATCAATTCAAAGTTACCAAATGAAGTTGATGAAAAGCGCTAAATGTAGAGGACAGGACAGTGGATGTGTGGGAGAGAGAGAGGGGGAGAGAGAAGAAGGACTGGCAAATCTCTGAACAAAACTGTTATCTGGTGCATTCAGAACTGGAGACAGAAAATGACCTTGCATTGTGGCGATAATTTATTCTGGGAGAAGGTGACCTTTGGAAATTACATTTGCAGAGAAATGGAATTGGAACTGCTGATACATTTATAAAAAGAAGGAAGACATGCGTGAATACGGCTGAGATTATTTAAAAGAGACAACAAGAGGGTGTCGCTTTGCATAGCTTGGGAGCTCTGTTGTCGCACAGGCGGTGGCGCACTGGAGCCTTGGAAAACAGAGCACAAGCGCATGTGCTGGTCGCTTGTTTTATGCAACCCATGGAACAAAAACACCATCATTTGAAGGTGCAGAGAAGGTGAAGTTCGGCATGAATGTGATGTTTTGATGTCGATTGAAGAGTTTTCTCAGTGTATTTAACACTGAAGGACACAAATTGACATAACTAGTTTCTAAATGAAACCTAGCCAGTAATTATGAGCTTTTAGTGCCTGCTTTGTATCTCTCACAAAGCACTCTCTTTTCGTTGTCCTATCGATGAATTGCTCTCTAACCGACCTTCTTTTTAAACACAGAAACAATACAATTAAAAGGGCATCCATTTGTCCAGTACTGAACGCGTTCTCATGCAATATTGAATTAAACATGCGGATACACATGACTTAACTTTTAATTGTAAGCCAAGTGGAACGGGTTAGATTCCCCATGATAAAAAGTTCCCAGAATAAACAAGTGTGGTGCAAGCAAAGAGAGGCTGCTAATTTGTTGCCTGTTGGCCAGTGAGAGGCTATTGATTGGGAACTAATTGATTGCCCGCAGAGGTGATAAACCATGCGCTTGTGCAGACAGCATCACTAATACAAGGAGGGAGCGCCTGAAATCACATTGTGGCCTCCAGTGTGTGAGCAGATCTTGGCCGTTCCACACATGCTAGGGTGATGAACGATCGCCAACGTTTGTGATCAGAGACCCTGTGCTGCGCTTTTTATTCGATCGATGAGATCTCCGTGCGGTTAGGCACAAATCTGAGACACGGACGAGACGTTAATACGAGGAAATGATTTAATCTAGTGAAAAGCTCTGCAGTTTTCTACGTTTGCTGTGAAACCGCCCTTACTCGGGTGCATACAAATGAACGGGTGCCCATAAAGCAGAAAGTGTTCAAAAACTCATCACTGAAGTAAAACATGTCCTTTTCGTTCAGCCGTGATTGCAGTGAAAGTAGCAATCAAATTTCTGTGAATGCATGACTGATGTTACACAATGTGAACAATATTTGCTATCATAGATTTTCTGCAATATCCTGTGGGATTTAAGTTTCATGTGTGGTATTCTACTTGCTCGCTTAAAACGCTCGTAGGAGGAAAGTTGAAGAATTGATGAATTGTAGGAGGAAAGTTGCTTTTTAACTATAAAATGGACTTCTGATCATGTTTACATAGAGAGACATGGGCAATTCTAGTGTTATGGATGATACATTTTCAGGAAAAACTATACAAATTCCCAAATTATGTATTTATTACCGATATATGGAAACATCGGTTTCTATGTGATTAAACACCTGATGAAAGTGTCCAGACATATCAGTCTATGCGTAAGTTTTCCATTTAAAAATAGAGAAAAATACATGAGTTATGTGACGAAAATGGAACTAGAAGCAGTAATACCCAACACATTGAGAACGGATGGCTCTTTGCCGAACATAAAATAGTTATTATATTGTATATATTAAATAACTGTATACATTATTTATTATATATGGAGCGTTATTTATGTGACAATTCACTACCTGACGATGCAAAACTATGCTTCAAAACTTTAAGAGAGACTTCACATGGGTATTTAAACCACCAAATATTGACAACTCACCTATTAGTATGGTGAAAACCTTTGAAATCTATCCGCATCGGCAATTCTTTACACAAAAATACACAACTACATTTGACATGATGCCCCCTTCATTAATCACAAAATAATAATCTGTTACATTTATTCAAAAACAGGAAGATAAAATTATAGATGAAAGATTGGCCCATTTGTACTAAATAGAAAAGGGTGACAATGAACTAACTGACACAGAAATCTAAAACTGTATGGATATGACGCATTCCTTCTAAGCCTGCCAAATGCTTTCACTAATGGCTTGCAATTAGCGTGTCACGGCACGCACACACAACATGCATTATCTTGATGAAATCCCTGTGAAAAGGGTCTAATCTAGAGAATGGCAGATGATGTTATCGTGCTGCGGACCCAACCAGGCTTTTATGAAGTGTTGAGTGACAGTGCTGAGCAGCCACATGATGAAGAGTTACAGCCCAACAGGCTTCTGGGGGCACATGGGTTTCAGTTCTGTCACATGATTTCCATGAAAGTCTGCCCTTAATTGGCCTTACCTTCTGTTCATGAGCGTGTGTGCGTGTGATCGGCCATACTGGCTTATTAATTCAAGTGTGTGCAGTGGCACGATAAGGAATTCTGGGTAACTGTATGTGTGACAAAAGATGTATGGGTTATCACATGTGGGTTCAAGGTAACACCTGTCTGTGTTTGGCTCTTTTGGTCCTTTTTGTAAAGTATTGATCATGATTCCTCTGAAGTCAAAATCTATTATTCGTAGGCCTCCCCAAAATGTCACATTTTAGCAACTCACATTTTCTCCCAGTCTATAACTGAGATGTTTTGACCGGTACTTATCCTGAGTACACGCTATTTCAGACAGTTTTAAGACCTCGAGTGTGTCAAAAATGCACACAGTGTTTTCATTTCAAAGTCTTTCAAAGAGTATTTCATCAGTTGGAAAGCCTCAAAGCAAAAGCCAGCTGAAGAAGCCAGTTCGCATGGATAGAAATGTAATGCAACATATAGCTAGTTCTGAATTCTGTAGGCATTCCAGATGATCATGCTTGAGAAAGGAAAAATGTAAGGGCTTTCAATTCAAAGGCATTTATCTAGATTGTGTTTTTTATTTGTTAAAATAAACAAAACAAGAATGCACTTGGTGAACTCAGTGAGAAACTAGTGAGCTGCACACTAAGAAAACCTGTAAAGTCTAAAGCTTTATTTGATGGATAAGCATTACAAAGATACTGCACCCAAAAATCTTTATTTGTTCTGTTGAACACAAAGAAGCTATTTGGAAGAATGTTAGCAACTGACATTTCTAGGAGATCATTGACTCTGGACTATCCCTTTGAGTTAAGATACATTTTAGTGTTAAAAGGGGCATGTCAGGAGAAAATACAAGATATTTGCCAAGGCGCAACCCCAACTGCGAGAATGGTTATCAATGTCAAAACTCACAGGCAAAGCCTGGCTTTGACAAACACATTCAAAGTGCTGGTTTAGCAATCTGAATTTCTCTTTAATCAAAACAGACTTTTTAGAGAGAGAGGATTTTATGTTACGCTGATTTTCTCCGAACAAAATAGGTCAGATGTACGTGCAATACATTTAGTCATTTAGCAGACGATTTTTTCCAAAGCAACTTACAGATAAGGTTAGCAATAGTATGATGTATAGTGCGGCAGTGAATGCAAGGTGGACCAAAGCAAATCCCAAGGTTATTTCTAAACGCACAAGATGCAATGTTCTTTATCAGACAGAGATAATGGAGTGTGTTGATAAATAATGCTTAGGGCATTTAGGAATACAATCTTGAGTGGTTCACCCTTTTGGTCATATTAACCCCTTATTTAATCTGCCAGTAATACTATTTGAATAATGTTTGCAGTTAAAGCTACAGTTTGTAAAAGCCCGCGCTAGAGGGCACACTATCAAAACAACAACAATTATGGGAGTAGCTTGATGACGCTGTGAAGGAGCGTGGAATGATGGGACTTGTTCTCTTCAACTCCACCGCTGATGGCCATCAATCAGACAGGAACGAGAATGTTAGTGGATGAGGTATAGTAATAAAGTTTTATTAACGTTGCATATAATTGTGGTCCATAAATAAGTGACTGCTCGAAACAAGCTTGCTAGACGCAAGACACTACTTCCGCATTTGTCCACAACACTGTTGTCATGCGGTTTCTATGTCAGTAAAGGCGATAACAAAGGGTAAAACAAGTAGTTGGAAACATTTGAGATATTGTAAGTACTCATCTGAACAAAATATATAACACTAGCCTTGTGGTCTTTTTACTGCAAAATTGTTATAAACTGCACATTTAAATGATCAAATGTGACCCACATTTAGAGCTCCACAAACTCCTGTGCTGTCTAAATAAATTATTCAATGAAAGCGTTTGCCTTAGTCAGGTGCAAGAGACATGGATTTTAGAGAGGATTACCAAAAGCTTAACAGGTTTTAAAACACCTAATCTAGAATAAAAAGCTTACCTAAGGGAGACAGCTGGTTATACGTGAAGTGTTATGGCAGGAGTTGAGTATGAGATCAAATCGAAAGATCTCCATCATGTGATATTGACGTAACATTTCATGAATTAACCATGACATACAATTTTTACCTAAACATCAAATATTAAACTACGCCAATTCCAACCTGAGAGGATTTAGCACATAAAACTGATTTAGCCCTGTTTCAGACTAAAATTACATAAATGGTATGAGTCATGCACGTGTTGCTACGACAATACCCAATTAAACCACCAAAAGTCTCTCAATTTACTTTGTATGTTTCGCTTCATAATCCCAAAAGAAGTACTTGCTTTATCATAATTGGTTCCAGTGCACCCATTCAAAACATCACAGCAATGGCATCTCTATTCCAAAGACAGCTTCAAAGCAAGATAAGTGGAATGTATTACCTGCAAAGCTGTAAAATGATTTATAGCGCTGTTAAAATGTCTCAAAATATTGATAATGTTGAGGATACCTGGTGCTTTCCTAAGAGCATATTTCGAAGATAAATGGCGCAATTGCAACAATCCAAGATGACTGCAAAAAACTAAATATACAATTAGAGGCAAAGAGACCAATAACGGAACAAGACCAGGCAAGTGATTTCATGGCGCAAAGGACCCAAAGCAATGACTCCTGTAATGACACAAAATGTATGTGGTCCCATCATCTATGACTGGCTAATAACACACAACTGAGACTTAGGGATGTAAAAGCCTGTGGTATTGATTACAATAGGCTAGAATATAAGCCAGTTAAAAACAGTTTTAATTTAAACGGTCTAATCAGTCAAAGTTTAACAAAGCAGCAGAAAAACAGCCAATCTAAGATTTGTTTCACAAAAACAAAAATGAACTTTCCGCTGAAGCTATCGCGACGGATAATAAGAACTCATTCAACCAAGACGAGGCGCAAACAGAGCTGACTCTTTGATTGGATGGCCTTCTGTTCAATTAGCATGCTAATGAGGGCATCTTGTGTCTCATTGCGTGGGAGACTCTGACAGGACAACAGCAATTAGCATAAGCCATTATCAGTTCACCGAGAGAGCTAAAGTGATTGGTGCTGAACACACCGACAATGCGCTTGATATCCGCTCAGTAAACTGTTTTCCTCTCGGTTGTGATCACGGGCTAGAAAAAGCACATTTTCGAGAAGGTTCCAGCTTCCACATTTGTCTGATTTCTCTTAGCTGTTGTGGATGTTCAAATCACCAAACAATACACCTGTACCCCATCTTTCGTCAGCGCTCGACTTATATCCGTCCTGTGCAACTTACTGCTGATTGGCTACAAGGTTGTTTTGGTGCTCAGCCCGACTAAACAAGCGTAATTTGAAAATCGGACACCGGCCATTTAACCGCTCTTGTTAAAGTCTGCCGTTTGTGTATTCAAAACACTTGTGATTTTTCGGTAAAAACACTTCTTTGCGTCAAACCCTTGAGTAGAGATTGAAAGGCAACAGTTGAAAAGTTTAGGGTCCCTCTGTTTTATTGACATTTTATTCACATCTTAGAATCATTTCATTAACTTATTAAAACTATGGCATCATACAAATGTAACTTATGTTTTGACTAAATATAACTAAATCAAAATCTTCAAAGTCACCCATTGGTTAGAATTGATCCTTCTCACCAGCTTCCTAAGATGAATATGTTTACATCTATTCTAGAGTCTTCTGGCCTCTTTTGTTGTCATGATTTGATTAATTTGAAGTCATTTAACCGAGGTCACTGTTTTTCTTACATTCATTGTTATTATATGTTGCCAAAATGACATTTTTAGGAATGTTGGTAACCGAACAACGGCTTTGTGTATGCAAAATTTAAGCGAATGAATAGCGCCATTGTTCAGTTACCAACATTCTCTAAATATGAGTAAAGGGTGAGTAAATTTTTGGGTGAACTATCAATTTGAAAAATCATTTCAGTCAAAAGACTATACTTGTAGTGAATAAACTAGCTAAGAACAAAAAACAGGACTGGAATGATGAATGATAGGATGCCTGAGTAAAACAGTTGTTTGCTATAAAACTACCCAAAATTATTTGCCTTTACATTTGTCCACACAAATCGAAACCCTAAGCCTCATCTCCCCATTTAATGATATACACATATACTCACAATTCCATCTATAGCTGTTCATTGAGGTTTTTAATACTTTTCAGACGGTTGCTCAATGTTATGCAAAGCGTACCAAACCCATTTTTCGAAACTCTTTCCCGAGTCTTCTCTGCCTATTCACATTAAATCACAGCCTCATCAATTTTTCTATTTTGTCCCCGTGAACTACTTTACAAACATTTTGCCCAGACAGCTGATGATAAAGGGAAGTAATTATTCCAGTGAACTCGTGCCATTTCTCTTCTAGAAGTTTTGTGGGAGAGATTTAGATAGTGGCTGCCGTGCAGGTCAGAGCCTTACTTTATTAGGCTGAAATGTCACAGGTGGACTGGCATTTAGGTTAATGAACAAAATTATTGTCTGGTTAAAAATAATAGGGCATGCTGTCATCAGATCCGGGCCTGTGACCTACAGTGCGCTGTGCAAAGCGTGTCCCAATCTGAATCCCAGAGCAAAACGATGCATTGGCAATATTTAAATGAGTTAACCTTTTAACCAAACACCTGATGCTGAGGAGGCTGTCCGTTTGACTTAAAACTCATAGAAAGTTGCCGTAAAACTACAGACAGAGTTAATAATAACCAAGACTTTCTGTGCGGTTTTGTTGAGGTTTCAGATCGAGTATATTTTAATCAGAAATGAGGCTGTCAGATTGAATAATATGTTATACATATCCCAAAACACAATATCAGATATATCAGATTATATTACATCAAATTAAGTTAGTAGTAGAATTTTGACATCCTGACAGCAGAAACACACCCACAAAACCCATGAACCTCTACCACAATCCACAATGTTGCCGTTCTACGATCAAGACCTTTATTTCCGTTTTGGAATGTATAATTCCAGGATTATGGATGTAAGATTTGCAGTGAAAACTTGAAATATATACTCTCGGACAATGTATTTATTACTAATATGTTAAATCATATGTTCATATTTTCCTAAACCTTGAGTCCAGACATCAGAAAATTACCATTTTATATTTAAGATGAAGGAAATATACTAGTTATGGATGTGAGAAACATAACACACGTTTTTGCGAGACAACATAGTATGTGGGATTTCTATTAATAAAAATGTGCAAACATAAAGCAAGTGCCTAACAAATGGAGAAAGGGGCGGCCTTCATAGGACATAATATACACTCTAAAATTGTTGGATTGTTTCAACCCAGCGTTGGGTCAAAAATGGTCAAACTCAAACGTTGTTTCAACCCAAATGCTGAGTTGATAAAACCTGTTTTTCGTTCAAATGTAAACATTCTCTGGGTAATTTTAACCATATTTGTCCATATTTGTCCCAACGATGGGATGAAATTACCCAGCATTTTTTATGTGTAGTTTTTACAGTAGATGAACCGTTTATTTATATAAATGAATTTGATCATAAATAAATACAGTACAAATTTGTTGAAATTATATTGGTGAAATAGTTGAAAATATCTTGTTTCACCTCAAAATCAAAATGCAGTTATTTTTTACACACCCACATGACGTTCAACATGTTAAGACATTTTCCTTTAAGTATGTGCACCATTTTAACATTCACTTGAACAGCTACAGTAACTTCATAACTTAACAGTGTGTTGTTAGTGATCTGAGAAATATCACAGCGAGGCTAAAGCAGCCACAATTTACAGTGACTTAAAAAAAACGTGATGGGCCATTAACCAGTGGACTTGACACAAGCCACGGCAATACCAGCGTTCCAGAGAAGCTTAGAAGAAATTGACAACACAAAAACATGTCAGTTTCAAGAGAGCTACAAAATGTTTGGGTGTACCACAACAACCACTGAGCCTCCACAACCGCTATGTTTTCTATGTGGTGAGGTCTTGTCTAATCACGCAATGAAACCATCCCATTTACAATAACATCTGAGAACCCAACACTTCAATCATGTGTAGATTGATCGGCAGACTTTTTTTAACAAAAAAACTTTCAAGAGATATGACCCGCGGCTTCGTCTCCTGCATAAAGCAGGTAAATCCCAACGTTAAAAGAATTCATTGCATAATTCACAGGGAAGCTTTAGCTTCAAAACAAATGTGCCCCGAATTAAACAAAGTCTAAAATGAAGCTGTTAAAATCATAAATTTCATCAAATCTCATCCTCTAAATGCCAGGCTGTTTAAAAAACGATGCGACAAAGTGGTATCTGAGCACAAGAAATTACTACTCAATGCCAATATTCGCTGGCTCTCAAGGGGGAAAACACTTCAGAGACTGTTTGAGTTAAGAGAGCAAGTTAGTGATTTCCTCTCTGAGCACTTGCATCCACTTGCAGCACAGCTAAAGGACTTCAACTGGCGTCTTACTTAGCTTACCTGGCAGATGTTTTTGGTAGGCTGAATGACTTTAACTTGGAATTACAAGCAAAAGACAAATCTGTCCTACACCTGTATGATCGAGTTTCGCTTTTTCATAAAGATAATTTACCTCTGGGGTAGGAAATGCCAGCAGTTTCCCTCAGTTGAACAGTTGCATTTCTAATGATGTAGCTGAAAAAGTGAGCATTCTACAGACAGTACAGACACACTTGGACAAACTTTCCACTGACATCAAGTCATATTTTTCTGACAATGAAGTTCATAATTCTTCGCTTGACCGGATAAGGAATCCTTCCGTGGCTACCTGCACCCAGGCTATTCCTGTCAGTCTCCAGGAAAGACTTGTGGGTTTGTCGGCAGACAGGGGTTTCAAGATTATGATTTCAGACATACAACATCTTATTTGTGATAAACAAGTACTGATTTCACATTAATAGAATTATATTATCATTCATTGCAGTAACATTCACATGAAACTTGTTGATAGATTAATGGTTCGTAAGACACAATTCTATTACAATGATTGTTATGATTGATTATGTTTATATTTTTTACATGACCAGATGTACAGATGTTAGACATTAATACAAATGTTATATATTTTCTAATCTTCTTAATTTAGCAGTTAATTGTGAAAATGGGGAAATCACTGGGATGGAGGGTGGTAGCAAGGTTTGGGGGTCCATGAGGTTGGTTTGAGTGGGGGTCCAGTAATTAAAAAAGGTTGAGAACCACTGATTTAAACCACCAACTGTTAACATCTGAGCTATCAGTATGTAAAAACATTGATCAAAACTTAGTTAATTCATGGTTCAAGATTGACCCAAATACATTAAGTGTCCTTGTGTTGTTGCCCTAAAAACAGCCAGTTAAAGTGAACCGGTTAAAAACAGCCAGTCTTTCTAATATAGAATGCCAAACTGTGGCATAATGGTTTGTACCTTCTGGATGTCAGATGCCAGTTGCCGAAGGGAAGCTGATGCTATAGACTGCAGGGAGCCGGTGGTTCTGACTGGACTGTGGAGGCTGACATAGGCCACGGCTCTGCTCTGGAGGACCATTGCATTCTCCTGCACAAACACAGAGCACAGTCGTCTACTGCCAGTTGGCAAACTAATGAATTGTCATAGCGTGGATTGATATGTTGGCAAATACAAAGTATCCCCCAGGGAGACACTATTGTGTGAAATAAGCAATGTGAATAATAAGAACAGTTATTGCTTTCTTTGTACCCAAAAACTAAAATGTATAGTGACATCATAGGGCTTCTTATAATTACTGAAGTTTCAATTACTTATTAGAACAAACTATTCAGTCAGACATAATAATTTCATCAACACTCGGTCTGATTGAATCTTCATGGCTTGCTGATCATATTATCATGTTGCTTAAGGCTACTTTTATTAGTATTTTTCTTTGCTTCGGTTTAGTTATTAATGTGAGAAAAGACGAAAAGTGCATTTGACCCCCGCTAAACTTTTTAAAGTGAGCACACACAAAGTATTGGCTACTTGAGGGCCATTAAGTGCATTTATTGCTGTCCGTGAACATGATTTACTGAAGCGTTGACGTGTTAACAGACTTATTTTCTTGTTTGGATACATTCAAGTACCTGAGGGAGTAATGGTTGAACGGATCCTTCTTGTTATGCACATTTATACGCCCCCATCGTACACATCTGAGTACACTAAATTAACTATTAAATTCACAGGCTAAGGAAAGTATTGCGTAACATAAATAATAACAACCCTGGCATATTACCTTCCCCCATTCAAAGGAGCCGATGTTACCCAGAGAGGTTCCTCCCCAAGAGCAGAAGACGATGGTGCGGTCGGGCTGCCAGCCCGCGCGGGCTTGAGCCATCATGGAAACGATGATCTGAGTCATGGCTGCTGCGCCGTTCCCCCAATCCGCCAACGCACCCTCGTACCAGCTGCCATGACGACTGCCAACCAGTACATATCGATCTGCAAGGAGAAACAAAACTAAACAAACACTCAAACACCAACAAACATTTTACACTGAAAACCACTGACTCTGGGGTTACACTGAATTGATTTATTCTGTCACTAGCTCTGTTCCAGCTGGTTGTGAACTGATACTGCAGCCCCTACACACCTGGGTCAGAGTCGCCCAATACCCCAAAAAACTATTTTGAGAAAAATAAACATAGTTTTACATACCTTCTTCCATGTTCAACTTTAGGTTGTAACAATATTACAACCTAAAACTATCTATAGTAACCTATAGATAGTTTCAGTGGCATCAACATAAACAAATGTTATATGGCCTAAACTTAACTTCCAGAGGACCTGCGCAAAGAATCAATAACTGTTGAGTAGTTTTCATTTAATTTAATACAATTAATACAGAATAACATATTAATATTAATGTAATATTTAAAAAATTGTATTCTAACCAACACAGACCGGAGGTTATAACCGGTTAGTAAAACTAAGTGAAAACTACTAAACTAGCAGTTTACAAAGATTATACTTAAAAGTGTACTTTATGAACAAAAACTAAACGTACAAGTATTGAACTAAGCTATCAGCATACCTAGTTTACCTGTTGTAAATGAATGAGAAAAATCTGTACACTAGTCGTGTACTCAAAATGTATCTTTCTCTTCTCCTACTACTACTTAACCTTAACCCTAAATGTTGGGGAATTTAGTCCTAGGTAGAAATGAATTAGTACACTCAATAGTATATTGCTACATTGACATTAGTAAACATTTACATTTATGCATTTGGCCAACGCTTTTATTCAAAGCGACTTAAATTGCATTATACTATATATTCGTTTCTAAGTATGTGTAATCCCCTGGGCTCGTATCCATGACTTTGGTATTGCCAGAGCCATGCTCTAAACACTGAAAAAAGTATAAGTACTGCAAAAAGTATATTTAAAATATATACGTCAACTTTATTTTTACTTAAATATACTTCATTTTTGTAAGGGTAGATATCATAGAAAATTACCTCTTCAAACCTGTCACCATTTAAGCTTCCGTTGCATTACTGGACATCAAAGTATCCACTCTTATGTATGCAGATTCAATGCATGTTCTGGGTATTGTTCAACCAGTATGTCATAAATACAAAGTTTTCTGACATCCAATTGATTTGACGTACTGCTTTTTGTGTACTGTGTATCAGGAAAGCCTGCATATTCACACACCTCACATCTCTCTACTCACACTTTTGCTAAGCAGTGCAGCAAACATTATGTAAAACTAAATGCCGAATGATTAATTTAAGACAAGCATTGACCCTCTGTAGAACTCTTTTCTGGGTGAGTAGTAAAAATGAGCAGTCGCACATACAAATGCAGTTCTCAGTAAAGGAAAAGAAACAATACCTCATGTAATTAGCAGCAGGCTATACACGCTTTACTTACAGCGGATTCTAAACTCAGCGTGTCACCGGACACTTTTGACTGACAGCTCAAAGTGTAAAAAACGCTACTACAGATGACAAGCGTGATGAAATGAGGAATATTTTTACCCACCTGCACTCAGGAGGGCTGGTACAGTCTTTGGGGAAGTTATTAAAATGACATCCAATCATAAATAAGTAGGGGGAAAGTGGGGTGAGTTGTGCCAGTTTTTACTCAAAGTGACTTTAAAGTAAGGCCATGACTGTAATGCCTTCAACTTGAGAATGTACATATATTTCAGGATGTGGTGCATCCCTGAGAACAATAACTTTGGATCTGAAATCAATTGTTTCAGAAATATAGCTTTTGGGAAAAAGGTGGTCTTGTGGCACAACTTGACCCTGACGCGGGGTGAGTTGTGCCTTTGGGGAGAATACGCTGGGGTAAATTGTGCCAGAGATTTCTGAAGTAAAACAGAACATTCTAATGTTGTGAACTGTAGTGCTATGTGAAAGCAAGACAAATGAAATACAAAATTGATCATTTAAGGTTTATTTAGATATTGTCACCTTATTAAACTGTTGGAATAAGTCATATTTTGTAGTTTTACACAATAGGCCTAGCTATCTTGTCTATTCCTTAACATCCCACTTCTCAATGCTGCAGGGGAATATAAACTTCTGCTTCCTTCTGGCTGTACCTGTTTATGGGGTGTGGGTAGTTCCTTGAGCACATCACCTCTAGGGATGACTTCTTCATAATTCTTTTTAAATATAAAGATGGGGTTTCCATCCACAGACTTCTTACAACTTTGCCTTTTTTTGCTCATGTCTCCACCCTCAACCTTCTCCACCAATCCAACGTAGTTATAGGATTTGGTTTACCTGCAACGCTGGAGATGTCACTCTCTACTGTAGACAATCGCTTTCTTTTTGGGTTTGGTTGGTTTGGACACTTTCAGAGCCCCTCTCTTCTAATTTTCATTCATTTTCGGTTTTTCAGCCCTATTATTTTTGCTGTTGTGTGTGTATGTCAAATAGTTGAAGTGCAAAAATGTAAGAGTACAATTACAAATTAATAATATGTTGAAAATAATCATAAGTGGGGGTGAGTTATACCACTGGCACAACTTAACCCAGGCCCTTTGGCACAAATCACCCCACACCCACACGTTTGAAAACTAGCATGATCCAGCAGTTAAAAGCTAACATCATGCTTACTGTATCTACACATTGTGTAGCCTGCTATAGCACTTAAACATGTGTGAAATGTTTTTCCAACTTGTCTATAATTGTTCAGACACTACAATCAAAAAACCTTGATCATAGGAATTTTACTTTGAAAGACAAAATACAGTTTTTTGAGCTAAAATGTGCTTACTTGTCATGCCATGTGTCTCTCTTCTTTGGAGGATGAGTAAAATGGATGGCTTTTCAAAATTATGTGGTCACATGACCAATTTCTTCTATGGGTTTCCAAAAACAAGGGGTGGAACTACTTCCCCCTGGCACAAACCACCCCACTCTCCCCCTAAACATTATTAAAACGCCAAAAGTCAAGGAGAAGAACACCTTACGATTTGCAATTAATGACCGAGTAACCAATTATGACAGAAAACGCACTGTAAATCAAGAAGGTAAATCACAGAAGGCTTAAATGCACAGAAGCGGTGACGGTTACAGTCTTAAGGGTGTGGATGAGAGATTAAACGCTTTCATTACATCAGACGTTCGTTAAATCATTCTGGAGGTGAAAATAGTAGTCGTAATTAAAAGCCTATTTTCGGCAGCCAAGTGACCTGCGTTTGGACAGTGGTGGCAGATTTTGTTTAAGGGGATTAGTTTGTCATAGCCCAACGAGGAAAAAGAGCTGTTTCAGCACTGAGACTCTCACTCTTTTCGCCGATGAAGGAGAGAATGCTTAGATTGCACTCTTGTTTTAGGGGACAATTGCTTTATTATTAGGAACACAATGCAATAAAGTACAGTGACAAAGTGCTACGTCTTTGTTATGTCAGACCGTTGCGGTTTAAAGAACAACGGCACCCGGGAAATGTGTCAAGTGCTTTACATTAGGTTAGATTTAGAGTGCTTTATGTTTAAACACACAAGGGTTACAAACAAAGGTGAAAATCTGGAAATATTGTTTTGAAGGTTCATCCCTTTTTAAACCTGGGAGTCCCAACATGACATCTTCTGAATATTACATTCATTTTAAATAGATATATCGACCAATAATCGATAGCGGTCGCTCAAAGCAGTTTTCACACTATCGGGTCGATAGTTTAAAAATAGCCGTTGATCAGGGCCAATCTATCCTGTCAATAAAAAGGGGACAGGAAATTATGTATTCTGTATATATAAAATGTTAAGAAACATCCCCAGTTTGATTTTCAATATGAGTTGTCATGATCCTATCCTCTTTGTAGTTGTTTTTCTAGTTCAAGCTGACAGGATCATGACAGCCGCATATCTTGTCTTTGCCCCGCTCACTTGTTTCCTTATACATTAGCCCATCATTATTTCACTCCCTTGTTACCTCTCCTTAGTTGCTTCCCTATTTCATGCCTTTGTGTTTGCTGTCCTGTGCCGGATTGTTTGTCTACATCCCCGTCTTGTCGGCTACGTTAAGTTTTATTTTGTTTTGTTTTGTACCATGTTAAATAAAATGTATTTTTCACTTGGGTTCTTTCATGTCACAATTAATAGTCACTATATAAATATGTATGTAATCGTCAGAATCTGTATTGACAGATATCAGTCTGAACAATCGGCTATCTGTATCGATGGAGAAATTTGGTATCATTGCATCTCTAGTTTAAACATTTCTACCTATACTTTACACATATTGTGTTATTATGTGCCACCTTTGGAATTATAGGGTTCTTTCTGCATTCCGAGCATGTATGAGATATTGGACTGCAAAGATTTTGCATTCCATTTGTCCTAAAATGTACAACATCAAGAAAAAAAACATCACATAAGCTACATTTCCACTGAATAAGATTATGTGAATCATTTAATTTTGACAAAAAATTGGTGATGGTATGTTGAGTTCTCAAAGCTATACCAAAAACACAACACGTTGAAACAAAATGATCATTGTCCTGTAATGCAGACCTACCTGGATTAGTCTTGCCTTTGAGATATCCAATGACATTTTGCACTGTCCTGAAGGCTGCCTGGTTTTCAATGGTAAGATTTATAATTTTTCTCACTGAGAAACAGAGAAATTGCACAAAATCAATTAGTCTCGTTGACATGTTTAAAGCCAAAAGCAAAAAATACAATAGGAATTAATATTACTTTCACCGATGTCATCTTAATATAGAAACCACTTAAAAAAACCTTGCATATTACTCCAAAACATGTGTACACCGTGCCATTTCCTAGTTGTTTTTTGTGTATTCTGACAGAGCAACATTAACCAATTGCATTTGTCTCCCCGCATATAAACCTTAATGTGAACACTGATCTACAGTCAACTCAGAAGAGGTCTTCTGTAGATTTCAGGTCCCAAGTGAATACTATTTCCCCAAGTGGCCCGACACAGTCTGTGCTCTTGTTAAATCCATTGCTATAACATGCATAGGAACTGCAGAGCAGCGAACAGACATCCTTCAATCTAAACGTCACTCTGCATGCTGCAAGGAAACAGGAGGGGTGAAAATAAATGCTATCAGAGATACAAAACCGCAGCAATAAAAGGTGTCGCTACCGCTCACTGATGCTCTTATCAATTACACATAAAGGCTCAGCGCGATGGAGTGAATTTAAATGAAGCTGATATCTCAGCAGATGAAAAGAGGCACCTGGTCCTGGATGACATCCCAGGCCTCTCTCTGCAACTTTTCTCGCCTCTCTTAAATCGACACCGCTCAGGTGGAGATGTAAAAACCCCACAATGGACTTTCTCCAGGTTGCAGAATTTAGTATTTGTAAGAAAAGCTTCAGAGACCGGGCAGATGTGCTGGCCTTGAGGTGCAGAGTGAGAGAGTTTTATAAGACGACGGAGATGTGAATATCAGAGGGAAATAAAGATGAGGTTTGGTACCACAGACGCACTTAGACAATAATGCCACCGACGCCGGGGCTCTGTGTACACAACTCTCTAACGTACGTTTTTTTAACACTTTGAAAGTAATCAAATTCACTCTAAAAATGCAGCTGGCTTCACACAGCACACGGACCCCATTTATCACATCTGACAACAGTACAAATGACTTTGGGTAAGGAGCACAAGATGTATATGCAGTTCTAAGGGAGTGTTTAAAAGCGCTGGTGTGCACACGGGTCGCGGTGTGACAGATTTGCCCATTAATCACCAATGGGTATGAGAGGTTACAGTGTATTGAGAGAGGTGAGCTGCTCGCCGTGAGCAAAGCGAGAAAGTGATCTTGCAGGAAAAGAATGAAATGGTAGACAGATGATCCAGAGTAAGATGTTCTGTAAAAGTAAATTAGTAAATTGAGAAAAAGCAAGCATACAATAAAAACATGATCAAGAGAAAATTATTTTCAGACTAGGGCTGTCACAATATCAGATTTTCACAGTTATCATGACCAAAATTATTCATGCTACCATTATTATCGTGACGTCTATTTTGATGGGAGTTTTAAGACAAAACTGCTGAATAATTATTGGTATTGTGTGTAGAATTATCACATAGATACTCGTCCTTTTTGTATCATGGTTTTTGGCAATACAAGTAGCCTATTGTGTCACCCCTATTTTTTCAAGTAATGACACACTTTAGGAAGTTAATATAGTGAGGAGTTACATATGGAAGAAGTTTTTATTTTGGGCATGTTTTTCGTCAGGTGATCTCACAGCATGCCATTGTTAACTTAATATAATAAATTCCCCAAAACAAAGTTGTTGACAGTAAAAATGCTGAGTGACTACTGTTATGGAGCAGACCTGACTCCCTGACCTCAAGAGGTGCTCTAGACGAACGCTAGAGACTGCGGTCTTGAGCCTACGCGTCTATCTCCCATTCTGGAGTCTGAATCAAGTAGAGCAAGTAACAATAGTTGTTTTGGAAAACCACTAGCCACAGAATTAAGCCCTGCTCATGGATAAACATTTATAATTTGATTCATTATATTTATTAAAGTTGAATCATTTTGAGCATTTATTGGAAATATAAGTTATAATTATTGACACAACGGACCTCACTAATTTTCCAACCCTGGCTACTGGCTGGTCTGCCATCTTGGAGCAGTCAACATTCCACAAATTTACAATATGGCAGATAACTTCCTATTGTCACCAATTAGGAATGCTAATAATGCTACTACAAGTAGCAAGTAATATACTTTTATAATAATAATAATAATTATTATATAATAATAACAACAACAACAATAATCATGATTATTATTATTATGAACATAAAATATAGGTAAAATATTAGATTTATTGTCATTAGCTTTTGTTTTAACAGAGTTTTGACAGGTTTTACATTATATCAACATATTTCACGCTGTGCTGTTGCGCGTGGTTTAAACCGAGGAGTAAAAAAGAACAAAACCTATACCAGACAGGTTATCCTCACACGCAATCAATATCATCATAATTAAAGGAAGGGGTGCGTTTCGATAAAGCTATTCCACACAGTGTTCTGCCATCGAGCTGTAATTGCATTGAAATGTATTAAGGTATGAGTTTTCATCCGAGCAGAGCAGAACAGAAGCTCTGAGCTACACAGCACAGACGTTCATAGAAAGAACTAATGCATTAGGACCCCATTCGCCCTTTTTTTCGATTACGTTTCTTTACGGTGAATAAATGGATGATGAATCTGACCGCCTGGCATAAAAAACACACACACACAAATACAATAACCAACAATAGCCATTCAGGAATATATAGACACATGTGAGGCCATCACAAAGCCATGGACAATATACAATCAGCCTCCCACAATGCGAGAGTGTTTAATATGTGCAGGAGGGAGAGTCTGTCTCCAGGTTTGATATGCTCGCATACTATTTTTGCGGCTAACGTCTCATTTCCCCGAGCTGGGAGACGAACGCAATTAGAGCACATCGGAGCGATACAGTGAGGCTTAATTGAAAGGGAATGGAATGAGAAAGAGGAGACAGATGGAAACAAATGATTTGAAACCTCTGAAGTGGTCAAAGCTCGGCCCAATCAATAGAGCACAGATTACTAGCTTCGGAGCGTTTGATCCGGTTAATGGAAGAGAGGTGCGGGCCTGGGACCAGGCTGGGGCGGTTCAAGGCTGGGAGCTCGAAGAAAAAGGGGGGTGAGAGAGCAACGGGGAGGGCGAACCCTCCCTCTCGGCAGGATCGATGGTGTTCGTGTTGCCACTGCAAGTTTTTGGCGGACATTGATTGCTGGACATTGGGCTGGTGACAGAAGACGACTTGTAGCAGCCCGTGCTTCGGTAAGTGGTTTAAAGTCATACACACACTTACCAAAGTAACTTGCCCATTTCCCAAACCAAAAGAGCTACTTGCTGTTATTATATGAATAACAACTACAGTACGCTGCCTCTAAAAAGTTAAAGGGACAGTTCACCCAAAATTGGAAATTCTGTCTTCATTTTCTCCCTCTTAAATTGTTCCAGATCTGTATACATTTCTTTGTTCTGATGAACCGTTCTTGGCCACCATTGACTAGTAGAACAAAGAAATGTACACAGATTTGGAACAACTCAAGGATGAGAAAACGATGACTGTTCCCTTAAGATTGTATTTGATAACAGTAGTTAATGCATTAGCTATCATGTATGAGCAACGAACAATACTTCTACAGCATTTATTGATCTTAGTTTATGTTCATTTTAGTGTTTACGAATACATTTTTTAAATCAAAAGATCACTGAAAGTTCAGTTCGTTTTAATTATTTTGCACAAAGAAATGCTGGAAGTTTGCTTCCTAAACATTTATTTCAATCTTTGTCATGGTCTTGCAGACACCTGTCTCCACCAGGGGTGGAGTCGTCACTTCCCACAAGGTGTCAACTGACGAGAGAGCGCTTAGCTTTCTGGTTCAGGACACCCGGTGGGCGTGTGACATGCAGGGGCTTTGCCACCTGCTGTCTCCACAGGTGGAGGCGTTTGGGCGAGTTGCGATGACTGCAGCGAGCGAATGCCACCCTGAGGTTTAGTACGCTACGCCGGTCGTGCTGTCCGGGCCAGAATGCTGGCTCTGCACGACGGCAGCAGGCGTAATGACGATATGCCTACTGCCAGTGCGCCACGCTCTCCAGGGAACTCATCTCTGTAGTCAGTGCTGTCGCGATCCCATGTGCGTCAACCCGAGGGGGACAGGCCACCCCCGAGGACACCATGCCCAGGAGCCTCTGAAACTGATTTCAGGGGACCGCTGGCTGCTGCCTGAAAGTTCAAGCAGCTCAGCACTGACTGTGCGTGCTCGAGAGCGAGCACGCCGTCATGGAGACAGTGTTGAGTTCTCTACCAGGAAAAGGGGAGCTCTGCGCCAGGGAGAGCTGCTCTTTTTCCCGGCTGACCCATTACAGACATGCCAGCCCCTCGACAGTGCCGAGGGAAACTGGACATGAGAGTATGCGGTCAGTTGTCATGAACCACTCCTGGCGTCTGACAAACACCAGGACGCGCTTCTGCACCTCCTGAACGGCACCCTGCAAGGTGCTGCTCAAGATATGCAGCGACCCCTGGTTTTGGGGATGATGAAGTGCGGCTGTAGAAGCCACTGGACATCTCGGCCGAGGGGACGGTTCGATCGCCTTCGCCAGAGGGGTGGCAGCCCCGGCCTGGAGCACGGGAACATCCCTGCCTCTGCTGAGGTAAGAGGATGCCGGAAGTCCGGCGGAGGTCTGGCGAACTGGATCGAATGCCGAGATGGTCCACACTCCCAGCCACCGTGATGGTTTGAAATGCTAACCAAGCACCCAGGGACCTCACAGGGGGGGCTACGATCTGCTTCATCAACCCGCGGGGGTTGGTTCAATGACTAGAAGTGCTGGTCCCACCCGCGGGGAACAGCTCCGCTAAATTACCTGCCAGGCGATGGCGCAGCTTGACGCACCGTCGAAGTGAGAGTGCTGAGGGCTGCTTTATACTTGCCATTGCGTGCCGCCACAACGCAACGTCGAGTTGCCGAACACCATCTTTCAGAGGGTGAGAGCGGCTGCAAGTGGGACCCAGAGAGAGACCTCTCCTTGTGAGAAGGCGGGCACTAGGCCCCCGGAGGGGCCCAGAAGGTGTTGGGACGCGGCAGGGACCGCCCCAGTCCGACCACCCAGAGACCAAGGCTGGGTCGGGCCCGATGGTTCAATCTCTCTAGGTGGTCCTTCTCTCGACGTCTTCCTCCGGGGGGCCACCAGAACCGGAGTCGACGCTGGAGAAGGCCGGGGCTGCTGGGGGGCAGACCACGTGCGAGACCTCGACAGCCGAAAAGCGGCCGGATCACAGCAGGCCGGTCTGTTTCTACACTGTCAAAAGACTGCTGGAGCAGTTCTTGACAGCGCCACCAATCAGCCGACCTTGCGAGAGGGGAGTCTGGAAAGTGGCCTTTCTTGACATCGCCCACCTGCGCAAGATTGAGTCCGAGGCTTCTTTCCGGGCCACTGATGTGGACATTGTCCGACCCAGCCTGCGCTGCCACCGTGGTCCCCGGAGGGCCAGTCGGCGGCGGCACTACTTGGGTCGGTCTTACCCCGTGGGGCTCTCTTTAGCGCCCTGGCCTGCAGGATGGCCATGGCGTAAGAGTGGTGGCAGCTTGGCCCACGGCACTGCCAGCCTCAACACCAGAGATGTCGAGACCTTACATGCCCTGGACGGTGAGTCTAGGTCAAGCTCCCCAGGTGGCCGCCGTCTGCGGATAACCCGCGACTGCATGCTCCACCCAGGGTGCATTGACATAGTCCCTAGCTGCCTCCCCGCCCCGAGGGAAGAGAGGGCGATAGAGTCAGCTAGATGGAAGCGCACCGAAGGGGGCGCTCCAGGTCTTACTGACCTCCTTATGCAGCTCGGTAAAACTTGGCACTTGAGCCGGGCACGGCTTGGAGTCGCGCCCGGACCCAATGTGCGAAGTACCCAGCCGCGAGCGCCAGGGCTGCGGTGCACCGCAATCCGACACTCACGGCGGTCCGAGCGAGCATGGCTGACATCCTGACGTCTGCTCTCACCTGTGCTCGACCTCCCGAGGGAGGGAGCTTCAGGGAATTGCCAGAGTCTGATGCCAGCAGGTCGCGCTCCGATGTTGCAAGAGACACCTCATCTCCACGGCTCGTGTCCGAGCGCGTGGCTGAACAATAAGATGGCTTAGGACCATCCTTGGGGAACTGCTAAACAAGCGAGACGGGGCGCGAGCGGTCCGTGAGCCGGCCGGCTGACGGATTAACGCTCACGATAATCCCCACATCACCCTTGCTGCTCGCCGCTGCTGACGGCAGGGCCGTAGCCGCTGTGGTCACAGAACGGGAAGCAAACGAGGTGGTGGCTGGATCTTGACAGAACATAGCCACCGTGACGCAACATCTGAATAGCCATCCGCCCGCAGTGTGGGCAGGACGAATCCACGAGGCTGCCATAGTGGTCGGACCCCCGAACACCTGCGGCAACCACCGTGTCTGTCCCCGTCCTCGATGAGTGCACTGCACCCAAGAGATCAGCGGGCAATGCCACGCTGAGGAAATTGCTCTTTTAGAAAAACACCTCTGGAACTGCCAGGACGCCCAGGGGAATCTCCGCTGCATCGCGTCATAGAATTCGGCAATTCGAAGAATGTCATCAGATGCGAAGGCTCCGAAGAACAAAAGGTGATTGAATGAGCACGCCGGCTCCCATTTTATACACGGATATCCGGGGGCGGAGCCCGGCATGCAAATTTCATTCGCCAATTTCATTGGCCTTTTCAAAATAGTCAGAAGATGATAGGTTCTCAGGGGCGAACCCCATCTGTCGGTTCGACACAACGTCGAGAGACCGACAGAAAGGGAACTGTGAGTCACAAAAAACTGAAAGGCTATAATAATCCTTTGAGAAAGAAATGGCTGTTTATTAAAGTGATATGCTGTTGTGAAGCAGTGACTCACAGACACAGAGGTTAGTTCATGAAAGCAGTACAATCTGTTCGTTGGATAAATCTCACTGTTTTAGGTTCTTTCACATCTATGAAGCTTCTTAAAGACCATTAGTAATCAGAAAAAGCATGGAGACAAACAACAACCTGTGCGTTTGGGAGGCACCCCAATAAACACTCCAATATCGAACCTCTTAAATGGCCGCGATAGAACTTCAATTTAGGATTTGCCTTAAAGCCCATTTTCTTTAATTTTGTCACCAGGGCCGTAAATCCTTGACTGCTGCTCAAGCCAAGACAACGGTTCTGCCACGGTGATGGGGTCTCCAAAGCGACTATGCAAAAGATAAGAAACGATTTTCACTCAATAGGCGGGAATTAGACACTGATAACCCTCAAGAAAATCTGCAGGACACATTTCCGCACACATGCACAGCTGGGGGGGGGGTAGAGACAGAAAGCTGACTCAGAGCTCAGAGAGTGTTTATGTGTGCGCAAATGTGGGTGTATGTCTGCCTGATTTGGACTGCGCGTTTGTGAATGTGTGCTTGTGTGCATATGCGGGCTCCATATGGACGGAATGGCAAGTTCTGACACCTATTAGCATGTGATAAACCTGACACACACAAGCGGCTGCTGTTTGTACAAAAACATCAGGAAACATTGTTGCACAACGGCTAAGCTCCACTAACTGCCCTACTGGTACAGTATCTCATATCACCAGCGGTGACGAAACTTATTTTTATAACAGGACAGACAGAAACAACCCCCTTCCACTCGCTGACGTAAAAAAACAAATGCTGTTTGCTTTCATTTGTCCCGATAGCTTTATTTAATACATGACCTGTTAGGGAAGCTGTTTAGTCTGAGAGAATTGTCAGGAATGATTTCAAGGGATAGTTCAACCAAAACTGAAAATGCTGTCATGAATTACTCGCTCTCCAGTTGTTCCAAACATGTATACGTTTCTTGGTTTGGTTGAACACAGAAAGGGTATATGGACGAATGCTTGCACCCAAACAGTTCTTGGGCCCTATTGACAACCATAGTATGAATAAATTACAATGGTAATCAAAAGTGCCCCCAGAACTGTCCAATATATATCTCTGAATTGTTAAAAAAGACCTTTTAAAATGCTTGTTACAGATGCAGAAAAATCCTTTTAAAAAAATGTTTTTTAGACGGACGAAAATATTGGAGGCAGTGTGTAAATGTGATTGACACAACGTGAGGTCGTATTTATTTTTTAACGTGAAGAAATTTCAGATTGCAAATTTGTGCAATGGGTTTTACAAGCATTGTTCCAAATATCTTTCTCTGTGTTTATCAGAACAAAGAAATGTATACAGATTTGGAACAGTTTAAAGGTGAGCAAATTATAACATCAGTTTATTTTGGGGTGAACTATCCCTTTAACACTGTGACAAATTTAATTTTACGGAATATTTGTGTTTTATCACATAGATTTTTGAAATGCCGTAAAAATGTCAAATTACCGAAATGGACTGTGAATTTATAAATTGGGTGTAAAACAACATCAATAACAATTTTGTGTGAAGTAATTTTACATGAATGTTAGTTTACAGTATATTACGGGGCCCAAGCTGTAAAAAAAATTTACAAGAAATGTAGAAATAAAGTGCAACATGATTTTGGCGGTCAGAGGCTGAAGTTAGGTATTGTAAAACATAACTGAATAAAATGTTCAGTCTTTCTCACATACTCAAAAGAAACCTACTGTAAACTAGACTTTCTATGAAGTACTTTATTAGACAAAGGTCAACGTGTAAAACTACATCTTCTACGTTCTGTGTCAGTCGATGAAAAACATCACTCCACCGAATGGCGCTTCCTTGTAGGTCAGCCCACTTAAATCCAATTATATTCCGAATGCATGTCAACTCCTCCATCTGTCATTTTTATTTCATCAAATGTGGCTGCTCGCATTGCATGTTGCGTCTGACCTCTCTAAAAGCCCTGCATTAGAGAGCGCTGTAAGGCTGCTGACCAACCTTCCTCTCGTGGTTTCAATTAGGTCCCATAGGCATCCCACTGACTGATGTGTGTAATGACCTCGGACACAGGCGGCCGAAGCGAGGGTGACTTTAAGATGATATGAGAACCCAGTGTAATTCGCAGGCGTTGCGACACATTCAGAAACTACACTCGCACCATAGAACATGAATCAAAAAGCCAGCGCTTTCTTAAGGAGTTATAGCATCAGCGGCCAGCAGGTGGACTGATTCTGTAATGAGCTCAGAGCTGATGTGAGGATTAACAAATAAAAAAGCAAAGGAAGATCTAAAAAAACTGTCAGGTGAGTTAAGAGAATTTAACATATGGGAAAGGTGAAGTCTGGTCATTTCCAGGTAAGTATAATAATTTAGTCACACTTTAGAATTCTCACTATTGACTATAATAGTCTTTTGCCTTAATAAGTTCCTAATGACTGCTTATAGGTAGATTTTAGGTTGAGGTACTGGGTTAATGCGGTCAAGGGATGTAGAATAAGCTCTTGCAGAATAAGGTCTTCATATGTGCTTTATACTGTACAGGCTAATACAACCAACATGCATGTAATAGGCAAATAGTTAATGATAAATCTGTTTACCTCAATATAAAGTGTAACCAATAGTTTTTATGAAAACATCATTAACATGCATTAAATAACAATTAACAGATTCACAGTGTATGCTCCTTTAAATATGAATGTAAAAAGTAAAAAGTATACATTTTATGACTAAATGCACCACAGGTACATTAAAGTGATAGTTCACCCAAAAACAACGATTCTGTCATCATTTACTCACCCTCTTATCATTTCATACCTCTATCACTTTTTCTTTCTTTTGCAGAACACAAAAGAAGATATTACGAATAAGGTTGTTTACTGGCTCCTATTGACTTGCATTGGTTTTGTGTCCATACAATAGAAGTCAATGGGTGCCAGCACTGTTAGCAACTCTTCAAAATGTCTTCTTTTGTGTTCTGAAGATGTTTGAAATGACAAGAGGGTGAGGAAATGATTACGGGATTATTGTATTATTGGATGAGAGACGTGAGATGTATGAGATAAATCAAATATCTAGCACTGTTTGCGGTATATTGGTCTTTCTGTTGCAAACCAGATGTAATAGGTTCCACATGGAATGCTTTGGATAACATATGTTGTTTTGGATAAAAGCATCTTTCAAATGCACGCATGTAAGTAATACAAGAAGCCATGTATACCTTGCAGAAACCTATTTGGTAAAAGCATTCCACATATACTACATCTAACACTTTAGCCTTACTTTGCATTCAAGGTTATCATGATCGCAGGATGATTTGAAAGCCAAGGTCAGTGTTAATGTGGGGGAGCAAAGAGGCTGTCTTTTGAAAGTCCAGTACAGCAGGCGAGTTTCTGGCCCGGGGCTTACCTGAGGCTGAGTGCATGGCCATTGGGACACAGGGTCTCCCCTGCCCCATAGCAGGGGCAGAGAGCAACAGTTTTGCTAAGGAGGCAGAGATTGGCTGCACCAGCAGTGATGTTAGGTTATGCCGGTGGTCTATTCCAGCTGCGAAGAAAAAGAAAACAAAGAGCACATCGTATTTATTTCAGGATTAACAGTGTACATATTAGTCGGAGAAGGGTTTTCACAAAACAGTTGTGGCACTTTGGCATACATTTTTAAAAAAACAAAATAATTAAAATTACTTTTTTGCGACTCGTGTGCTCAAACACAGCAAAAATGGCCGTAATTCCTTCTAAGCAAATTCTCCCCAAAGTCCTATAAAACAATTTTAAACAGTAATTAAAACAAGCAAAAACACATTTAATTTCAGAAGTGTTTCTTCGGTGTGTCATCTGCATTGCTCATGATTTTCTAGGAGCATTAGAGAATGTCAGAGGTATTTTAACATCTATGTGAGAAAACCAATTACCCAATCAAAGAGCTCCACTGAGATATCGGTAAACATGTCCACTGAGTCTTTTCAGACCCATCTATAAGGGCAAATGAACATCATTAGTCCAGTATGTGCTGTATAAATAGTTGCAGTGGGGCTGGGCAAATATGTGGTTTGTTATGTCGGGTGAGCGGGCGAGGAGGGTCGTAATGTGCCATAAATCAGAGCGAGAAAATAAAACACAGAGAAGAATCAGCACAGCCAGGCAGGGATGTCTCGGCCGTATCAAAGCTTTTCCTTAGCGCTGATTGCAGCTCTCGGGCGGCAAACTAATAGGCCCAAAGATTTTAAGTTTAAGGAAACGTTTTTTAGCAAGCCGATGGGGATTTTTATGGACGGAATGCTCCATTGATTCCGCCTCATTAAAACAGAGAAACGGTTAGCCTAATCCTGCTCTCGGAGAAAATTTGTTTAGGAGTCTTAATTTTCCAGCAGAGATTTTGGAATGGGGTACAGTCATCTATGAATAACTTTCAGTAAACACAACACTCTATTGCCTTTCACACATAAACGAATTCACAGGGAAAAATTATTTAACACCAGTTAGCCTATTCGAGAAGAAGGTCCCTCTCGAAATTAGCTTTTATTCATCCTGGTTGCAAGAAGATGCAAAAAGTGATTATTGCCTTTCGAGTAGGTCTTTTGAAGTGTGCTGTGTATGCAATTACCCACTCAAAGAGGTCACAGGGGTCAAAGTTGTGTTTAGAGAGAAAGGAGATTATCTCAACTCATTATCGTTAACCTTGTTAATGTGATTTACCGTAAATAACCGGGCGTGTGACCCAACATATGCACATTGATAAAGCAAATTGCTCCAAATAAGAGTGTTGTGGGCTATTAAAGTACCATTAGGTAGTATTAATTCCAGTCAAAGACACTGATACAGCAAGTATTGACAGGGTTTGGCTGGGCTTTAGAGTATACAGATGCTGAAAAAATCTTTCGAGTTTTACCTTTAATCAGCATTTCTAGATGCATTATGGGAATCACAGTCCAGTGTGTTGAATTTGAAGAAAAACAAACCCCAAGAATGACAAAGTCACCCAACGGCAATGTGAAGACTTATTCCATGTTTATTTTGAGCTGGTTGTAAAACACATGAAGACACATTAGTATCGTCTTGTTTAAAGATGAAATGTATTTTGACCAGTGTGTCCTGTTCACATTTTCTGCAAATAAATGCATATACATTTTTATTTAGAATTTGGGAGAAATGTTGTCACTAGCTCACAGAATGAAATGAAAGTGATCATTTTAAACTATAAAAAAACATCCTCCATAAAAATGGAACCATTATTTTGAAGCAGACTAGAAATGTTTAATGTAAAACAGAATTACAGAATTGGAACGACTAGAGGGTAAGTAATTCATGACAGAATTCCCTTTTAAGTTTAACTTTGTCAGAATAGTATATGTAGATACTCAATATGCAATTTCTGTGTTGTGGTTACTGCTTATATCAGGTACAGAATCAATGCTTATAAAGACACGTGGAGATGATCATGCCTCTCGAGTGAACTGAATAAAAAGGAGGTCTTGTGAGACATACAGAGAACCTTTCGGTCTGCTTAGGGGACACGTCTAAGGTGCTTATTGATTCTTTTACAAGCCTAAGAGTACTTTCATTTGTCTAGATAAATAAATACAAACAAGGTTATGGCCAACAGCTCTCATCCTTTTTCTTTAGCCCGATCTGCAGCACAGCTAAAAATGAACCAAAACAAGTTCGAAAAAGTAGGCTACATCCCGCCCCCAGAACACGATCAGATAGTGATCCAGCTGGAGATAGTACGTACTGAAAGTAGCTCCGACCTCAATGAACTTGATTTACTATAGCACATAGTGTTGCACTAATAGTGTCTCTAATCTTTCTGGGTTTGTATATTATGTGGCTAGCTTGATATTATATAAAGACAGCACAGATGTCTGATTCATCAAGCAGGTAAAATATCCCTTTGATGACTTTACGCCTTAAAATATACAGAGTACACACTGCCTAGAAGGTATCTTGCGCTTCACCTCATCTGATCTTCTCAAGTAAAGTTTCAAGTGTCGTTCACGCTTTATTTCAGTCAGCACAAGCTAAGCTCCTTAATTCCACACAGAATTACTTACCTGAGCTCCCTGTGAACTTTGTGCAGTACACAGATTCATATCACGCTTCAATTATACACGCCGTGCTGGATGCCATATAGACGCCACCATGCTGATGGAATGGCCTGAGCGCATTATTGCAATCGCAGTATGATTACAAAGCAAGATTCACATAGACAAAGGTTTAATGGTCAAGGAATTTCTGCAAAGACAACACGTCCCAAAAACTTGCATTTACTTTAGTATAATCAGAAATAACTGAGCGAACATCATTTTTTAAGGCAAACAAGCCCCCTAGGAAGAGTTATTTGCTGAAGTGTGATTACCCACAGGGCTTAAACTCATTCCCTGCACACAGAGATGCTCATGAGATATATATTACACGCCCGCGGTGGAGCCATATGCGCACTCTTCAGACTACAAACACTCACATACAAACTTCTTATTCATGCAGTGTTGATGTGTTACTAATCGAATCCATGAGAAAACGTGCAACCATGTCATGCTCATGTCGATAAACAACCGTGACTACTTGTGCAGGGTGAAAAGTAACTTCATGTGCTGTGTTAAAGCACATGACCGTACAACAGAGTGCACATTTGACAGGATTTCAGTATGCAGTGGGCAGTGCTGTGCGATCATTTGCAAATCATTTACATGAGAACAACAGCATCAATCTTCACATAGAGAATTTGCTCATCTCTCTTGAGTTCAAGTGTTTATCCGATCTTGTTTACATCATCTTAGCGAGTCTTTCATGTGGTAAACCTGCGGTCACACAACTTTAGGTATTGTTCTTTTTTTAGATGTTATTTTCTTTTATCAAAGATCTAACATCAAAGATATTTTATGATAAAGGACAACTTATCTGTCCTGTGGCATAATACTGGTAATGTTTGAATATATTACACATACAACAGCAAGTGTGTGATGCTCAACACATGCTAAAGAGGTCACTAAGTTTACATTGAAAGTGTCTTTAATAAAAAAATGTATGGCTGTTGACCTGTAAACAGCATGTCAGGAACAAAGACGCTAGGTCAACTCAATGGGAACTTAGTGGAGATGGAAACAAACACTTTTTTTTACATAAAACTACATTTTCATCTGAAGCGGAAAAAGTATCAATGTAGATCATTATGTTATATCCGTATTTTGCAAAAGAATAAACTGTCACTTATGAATGGTTGGCAAACATTGACCCCTCCTTGAATGTTTGCCGTGCGCATGGGTCTGCATGTGCCATTTGGATTTACAAGACGGTCCTTGACATTCAGTTCTACAGCTAATAAAGAAGCTTGGGACCAGAAACCGCACGTCTTTCTGTCGAAATTGAGACTCGGACACGGAAGTAACCCGGTAAAGGTGACATTGTCCCAATCTCACTGGACCTACCAGTCACTTCCCTGAAGGAAATAGCTGATCTGACACAACAATACATCGCGGAATAAGGCAGTGTCTGAAAACAACCACAAACCTTCTGTGACTGAAATCTAGTTTCTGTCTGTTAGATGAATGTGTGTGTGCACGAGCGTATTTGTTCAGATCTTTCTCTGGACTGCTGCAACAAAACCACACTCCAGCTATGACCAAACCAATACATCATCTGTTATCCATTAGGCGCTATTCAGTGAACATGTAGAGTCCCATTGCTCTGTGTCAGATGAAAACAAAATACAGACGAACAAGATCCATGCAGAAGAAAAATGCAACGTCTGGCCCATAACAAGAGCGAGGGCCTCTGGTCCTCGGTGTGGCATCCAAGGTGTTTAAAATGACATAGTTTTTTAATTGACCTTTATTATGTTTTTATGATTAGTTGCTGGACTATCAGCAGACCTGGGGGACAGCAAATTCTCATTTAATGATGATTAGGTTTTAATGATAGCTTAATGGTCTCTCCCCATATTCTCACCTGCAGGAGCCACACACAATACACAGATCATTACATGCCCTCAAAGTCACATTCTCACATATTTTTAACCAACAGAGGGAACGTAAATATGCAAGTTTGTTACAGAAATGTAACTTTTTCCTAATCGGTTTCTCAGTATGGTATGGACGCTGCTGAGAGAAACGGCGAAGATCTTTGGTAAGTTTGCCTGAGGATGAAATTAATCCTACATAAAGATTTAAGAGTGTGAAGCAAGCAATTATAGGACAAATTCTGTATCTGTGATGCATCTTCTTTTAACAAATGTTTTATGATCAAAGAAGCAATGTAACTAAGAACGTTTTCCGAAACCTTCTTATCGCTACGTCATTCTTAAGTTATACATTAATCTGTACCTTATCCTTAATATGTATATCCCGAAACGTTCTTAGTTAAGTATACCCAGTGTTTATTAAAGTACCTTAAAGGAATACTTGAGTAAAAGTACAAATATCTTGCCAGTGAATTACTTTGGTAGAAGTAAAAGTAACCTTTTAGTATATAACTTAAAGTAACAGATACATATTGTTCTCAAGTATTTAAAGTAAAGTTGAAGCAAACATTGTATAGTTCACCCAAAAATTAAAATTCTGTCATGATTTACTCACTCTCAGGTTGTTTCAAACTTATAAACATAATTTGTAATATATTGAAATATATTTTCCATTGTGTGACATCATCCACTACCATAGTAAAAAAATATATAGTATTTTCTTGTTCTGTTGAACACAAAGTGTAGTATTTGGAAATTCCTAACATATTTCCAAATATATTTCTCTGTGTCTCTGTCTAATTTATACAGGTATGACATGACATGAGGGTGAGCAAAATTCTGACAAGATTTTTTTGGAGCTGAATAATCACTTTAATAAAAAATAGATATTTACAACTTTGAAAAAGCTCGGTCTCAAGATCAGTAGTTTTATTTGTAGCCGAACTGCTTTACTTTCAAAATACAATTTCAGAAACCACATCTTTAAAACTAATTTATAAATTTTAACTTTATCAAAGGACAGTTCCCTCCCACACCAATATTATCCTCTAAGAATACGTCTTGGAACAAAATCAGCAAATCTGTCCCTTTACTTGCATTTCCCTGTCACAAACAACCCAGTCATTTGATAATTAATTGAAACCGAAAGATTAGCTGTTTATCTTTAAAAGAGACTCATTTTTGCACTTGTACATTGAGCTTTAATCATGATTGGTTCAGCACTGTCATGGTGATCGCCGACTAGTCTATTTCAGTTCTGTTTCAACGCTTTTATTTTGTAGTTAACGAACACGTTTAGGGGAAATGTATCCAAGTAAAAGTGTAAGTTTTGTTCAGGAATTTTAGTCGAGTAAAAGTAAAAGTCTGCAGGAATACAAAGACTCAAGTTAAAAGACTCAACATTCCTGCTGTCCAGCCTCACCACACAGGTAAGCTTCAGACTGTTTTTAATCATATATTTTATGGTTATTCAATTATTAATTTAATTTTATGGTTATTTTTATAGTTAGATAATTATGGGAATTTAATTGAACAATTATTTAGGACAATAATTTGTTAAAATGTTAAGCGTATACATCAGGTGAAATTGCATCAATCATTATTTACTTCTACTGGTTCAGAAAGTCCTATAAACCATTATTCTAAAATATGGTAAAGCACATTATCGTAATGTTTCCTAAGCAGAACATGGCACAATGCCTATTTAGATTTATTTATTAATACTTCAGAGTTGTGAACTTGTGATTGGAGGGAACTTGGAAGGGATGGCTATTTCTCACAGTGATAACAAAGCCTCAATTCAGCTAAGAGGTCTAACAGCTGTGTCTTGGTGTTTTAAAAAGTATTTTATTCATGTTTCTTTTAGAGTTGATACCCTCTCTTTGTTAAAGTTAGTAATTTACTGTTAAATCATTTTGGAAGTTGTGTGTGCTCTTATAGCACATGTACTGTACATGACTCTGTTTTAGATGAATCCTAAACCACTGCGCGCCCCACGGATCAGAATGTGCATGCCCCGTGGATTGATCATAGCAAAAACAGTTTTAATTCTCTCTCTCTCTCTCTCTCTCTCTCTCTCTCTCTCTCTCTCTATATATATATATATATAAAGATAACATATACTATAATTTTCTTTGCAAATCCGTATTTATTGTTAAAATTGTTCCGTAAGAAAGAGATGGTTCTTTAAAAAAACCTTCGACTGAATGGTTCTGGAGCCGAAAATGGTTCTTACGGTATTGCTGTGAAGATCCTTTTAATCAACTTTTTTTTAAGAGTGTAGCAATACTGACTTATTCACACCTGAATCATAATCAAAATGAAGAGCACAATCCAAGCAATTCATTATGTTTCTGTATCTATTTTTTCTTGCTTCTATTAGTCAATAATGTTATTAAATATTTGTTTTATGTTGCATACAGTGATCAACACTAAAATATCAAAAACTTCATTATCAATATCCATTATCAATATAAAAGCAAATATCAGAAATATTGAAGTTGAATAACATTTTTATTTTTTAAATGAATAAATTATTTTTATTGTACAAATTGATGTATAAAAAAAGATTATTAACCAAGTACTCGTTGTAACGGATTTGCAACCACAGACCACACGTAGCAATAATCCACAAACAATATATTTATTAAACGTATAATACAGGCTAGGAAGACACTAAAGTTACATTTGACATTACATTTTAAACTCGACCAATAACATGAAAACAGGGTGAGTATAAATAGTCCATGGGTGTTAAAGCTGATGACGGGCAGGTGTGGGGGTTACAAACACGAAACAGGTGCGGGAGCGTGGAGGGGGAAACACAGGGAGAGACAGAGGGAAAACGTGACACTCATATTCTAACCCCTATGCACTCTATCTTCTACCAATGTCAGAAGGTGAAAAACAGCTAAATTACGGGGACAAAATCACCACTTGCAGTTGTTTGAACTAAAGAAGTGTGTTTAAGACACACCTGAGGGCTTCAATGCAGAAGGTTTCAACCATCCCCTCTCACACCTTACTTTTTATCTTCAAATGTGTTAAAATATACTGTAAGCACTCACATATGCCCGCACGCACACTTCTGCTCAGACCGCCTTCTTCATTGCAGGCCATTCGTGAGGTGGAGGCATGTGTAAAAACTGCTGGCGGCTAAAGCCCTAATCAGCTGCGCTCAGCATGCTTGAAGAGGCATGGATCCAGAGCCAGAGGGCTCAAAGAGAGGCACAACTGTAAATTCTTGACGGTAAAATTATTCCCTCTTTGCAGAGGCTAAACTGGGGCCATGTCTCTCAGGATATATGGCATGGGCCGGGCCCTGTGGGGGACATCAATGAGTGGGAGGGAGGGGGTTCGACCTCAGCAGCACTGGACGAAAGTAAATAACATTAGGAATAGGTTGTTCTGTAAAATCTACTGTAGTGTAGACACAGTGTGGTTACAGATTGAGTGGGACTTTAAAGTGCAAAAACAAATCTTAATTTAGATTAAACACTAAACACTAAAAAGTATGTAGCTATCGTTTTATCAAAACAAAAAATGTCCTGCATACCCCAGAACATCAAATATTGGAAGCAACAGTAACATGGAATCTGTTTCAGTTAATAGCCTAGATGTGAATTAAGGGTCCTATTCAAAGCAATAACGGCAAATGCCCAGCCACCTGACACGGGCACACTTCTGGCGTGGTGTTAAACAGCACGGGTCCGATAAGCAGAACGGAGCGGGCAGGACAAACAGAGCAGCCCTCCCTCTCTCTGCAGATGAGATAAGTCAGAGTCCCAGCCAGCCCAGGCAGGGGGCAGCCCTGACCTTCTGAAAGAGATGGCAGAGAGCTTACGGCCTGCAGCTCGGTTGCCCACCCTCCTATCATCAAAAGCACATCTAAACCTCCAAAATGTCATTCACGTATTGCCATATGTCGTGAGTGACAGTCCTAGTTTTCAGTAGAATGAGTGAATTTTGTCATGATGGAAATGAATTCCAATATGCAGAAAGGCATTTTATTACAGGCAGGTTTGAGCCTCAGGGGTTGATTTTGTATTCAAAGTAACAGATCTCAGCTGTCTTTTGTGTACAGATTTTGTTGTTTTATGCAGCTCCCAAAACCAGACGTTCAATCTTAAAATATTTTTTTAATATGCAATAAATCACATTTTAAAGTATATACTGTATGATGACCTTGAAAAAACGTGAACTAATCATAAATAAATCATGAAATATTCATTGTCTGAAATTGTTTAAATTGTTTCATTGTTTAAATAAATATTTGTTCAACATTTTGAGTCAGTTATAAATGTTCTGTTGGTTGAATTTTGTTCACACCTTTGTGTTTAAAAGTTAAAACAGGAAGTTATTTAGCAGCCTTGGAATAGATTTGTTTACGTCTTCCAAAGTAGTATATATTTCACAGTATTTTTATTGTATGGTCTGTATCGGTCTTTAATTGTCAAATTATATAAATACACTCCAAAGCAAAAGGTGATATATAGTTCTAACAGTGGTTCTTTGCTCGTAATCATAGGGGAACCACTTTAAGTGCTATATAGCACCATATCTTGGTCCTTCAGTGGTTCTTTAGAGGTTCATTGTATCCATATAAACTCCCTGTATAGTTCTTCAGCGGTTCTATGTAGCACCTCAGTCATCCCTATAAAATATGGATCTATATAGCACTAAAAGTAGTTCCCCTACGATTACGAGCCAAGAACCCCTTTCACTGCTATACATTTTTTAGAATGTATAAAGAAACAGTATAATAAAACGATAGAAAAACATTTTCTAAATAATGAGATCTTCCTGTATGAAATTGTTAGCGAGTATATGTTCCAATATTTTAGCCAAACATGTTCGTAACAAAACAAACAGTGATCGTGATGGGAGGAATGCAATTTTCCCAGCAGAACTACTTAAGAGTTCAGCCTGAAATATATAATAAAACACTTCTCACAAACGCATTACATCCGCAATGACAGGGAACGTGCGCTTCAACATGAGACTGACATATTAATCAAGGCCAATGGACAGAAGGGCCGCTATTGAAAAAACGTATGGGAGCGAAGAGTAATTTCTTCAACTTAAGGCCCTTGTGCACTTTGGTGGGCGGCCACGCTCAGACAAAGAACTAGAGAAGCAACAGCAACATTTCCATAATGTTATTGACCAAGTGCCACATTTCTGTCTGGAGTTCAATGCACCCTCTTTTTTATTTGCATGTCTATTAGCTGGAATACCAATCAAATGATAGCGGTGGCAGAAAAGGCAATTTTCAGCCTGAATGCCTTCCAAATGTTCATTGGTTTTAAGGGCAGAAAGTAAAAAGATGCACGGGTTCCACTCTGAGATGCGGGAAGGTGCTGGCACGGGCGTAAACTCTGCTGTAAAGCATTTCTTTAATGAAGAGCCTGGAGCCCGAACAATCACGCCTCTCATCAGGCAACAAAACGTCGCTCGAAGGATAATCACCATATAGAACACTTCCTCAAATGTAATCAGAAGTTGTTACAGTCTATTCTCATTCTTCTCTGATGCTCTCTGTCTCTTTTTGCGGCAATGGTTAAAATGTTCATGTATGAGTAAACTGATTGATGTAAGCGAGCAAATACTGTGCGAGACAGAAGTTACACTAATGTGATGTGAAAGTTCAATGCCAAGTCATCTAATTAGTGTTACACAATGACTAAGATGATATATTATAAATACAATAACCAGGGGCTGGATTCACGAAACTGTTCTTGAGACAAAATATAAGATTGTTCTTAAGATTAATTATAGGAAGTTTTTTATCATCTTAGAATGAGCTACATCTGTCCAATCCGGGTCGCCGGATTGAAGACAACTGAGTCCAAACTATAAAGACGTTTATTCTTATTAACATTACTAAAAGTAAGCATTTATTTATTTTTGTTGTTGTAAAGACAATGTTTTGCATTGTACCTAAGAACACCCCTTATCCAGACTAAAAGAGAGAGAGAGAGAGAGAGAGAGAGAGAGAGAGAGAGTAAAAAAAATCACAACACCTGCATTTTGTTCTGAGTGACCTTCCCTGTGTTCATGTGTAATACAGGTAGAACAGTGTTCATTGATTTTTTTGATGTGACTCTTGCATGAATAGAAGCAGAAGGAAAGAAAGAGGGCGGAAGCGAGAGAGACCTAGCGGAGCGGTCAGACCAAAGGGATAGACAGGACACGTTGCGACTTTTCTGAGTGACATTGCACAGAGGACGTCTCACTTCCTGACAGCAGTGGTAAGCATTTGTTCATTAAAGGCTCCTACATGGGTCCCATAGCTGTGGCGTTTTTTAAATAAATATGCAAATGACTACATTTCTATTCAAAGGCTTCTGTTCACATCAACAAGGATTCTAAATAACCCAGGGGACACAATCCTTTCCATGTGAATAAAACCACCTGTCAGCAATTTCAAATGAACATATAAAAATCGTTTGAAGTTACCCGCGTGCTTTTCCGCTATCTTTCTTTTTAGATATGTGCCTGTCTTTAAAGGTTAACAAAATTATGCAATCCTACAAGGAAAAAAAAACAGCAGAGTAGCAGACTAATAAAGAAAGTGTTGCTTTTACGCGTCAGGGTTGCCTTTATGTCCTTTAGCACCACACTGACTCATTTCCCAACCAGGAAGACAGGGAGAATTTATCCAAAATAAACAAAATAAATAAGACAGAGTCATGGCTCAATAAAACCGCACAACACGTGTTCTCCAGAGGCTACAATTCAGGTACACAAACTATTTCTTCTGATTGAATCAATGCTGTTATCCTCCGCTTTTGGTGTTGGAGGCAGAAGAAATGTTTCCATGTGAGCCTTAAGGGCATCGGATTATTTGTTTTGTGTCACTCATAAGCAAACGAGTTCCTGGAATGAATCTGACAAACAACACTGTACAAATTACAATGCAGGGAAGAAACCGACATGGAATGAGATAAACGCTATTTAAGCCAAACCAACAAGCAAAACTATCCATTAACATGTCTGGCTTTGTAAATTTTGGCAGTTCTGATTGTTCTCTCTGTAAAATGCATCTACAGCAATTTCATTTAGCAGGTGATTAAGCAAGATGTTTTCAAAAGCCTCTGCTTTGATTTAACTTCATCTGTACCAGCAGGTAATGTGCCAGAATAGCAAAGACATGGTTTCAAATTAAACTGCAAACAACACTGCTAATGCTGTATAGCAGATAATTAGACCAAAAACTAAAGAAAAGTCTCTTGCACAAACTTGAGGGAAAACAAAACCTTACAAAACTTTCATCACTTTTTTCATCAGCCAGGTCTAATCAATATGTGTTTACCAGCAGCAGGTTTGGATGTCCATTATTCATAATTCATTTACATTGGGTGAAAGACCAAGAAAACAGTATTTCACAACCAATACCTCATAATGTTTTGTCAACTTCTCCGATGAAATATTTGTGTTTGACTACATCTATCAAAGATTCAGACATCAGCTGTCGATCATGTCAAAGCAGGAGTATTCTGTTTATTCTGTTTAGCACACCTGCAGGATGTGCTAAACAAATATGAAAGGGACAATTCATTCCTGAAAAACTAATTATTGGAGATCAATCAATTTAAAAAGAAAAACATTGCAACATGCACTACTAAATGTTCAAATCTGCAAACGATTTTTCCTTTGGACTAGTCAGCTAACCTAAACCAATAACATTTGAGCGTGACCAGCCAGACACTACAACTTTGGCTAATGGTGTGAGTTTATTTTTTAATTTTCTATTTATTTTTTTTAATTTGCTTTTATTTTGAGATCTTTAGTTGTTATGTTCATTTTAGTTAAATATTTAGCAACTTTGTAATATGCTTTGTCATTTTATTATTATTTTTTAATGTTGATATTTATGATTAATTCATTTTAGTTTTAGTTTTGTTTATTATTATAATTTTTAGTTTATTTTTTCCCAATAACTTTAATCCAATATTTTATTTTATTTTAATAAACAAAAATGCTTTCAAATTTTAAATTTTAGTAACCTAAAATAACCTTGAAGTGAATCCTACTAGTTGTTTGCTCAACCAATGTCAGATAAGAGGAGAATTCAGGAAACAACTGTTCTTGCAATTACTTTTTGTAGTAGAATGACACGGACTGAAAAGGACAGAAATAACAGATTTAACTTTATGTGGATGATTTGTAAGGGGTATATCTGAGTCACAAAATGAATCTATCCAGGGTTATCAGTCAGAACCGACCAATCAGAATAGAGTATTCCAGAGAACCATGAAACAAAGACAACATAATAAGGAAAATCCTCTGACATCTGCTGTTTACTGTATTGGTTCACCAGATCACACTGCATACGTTTTCTTGTTGCCAAACAAAACAAACGCAAGGACAATATTCCAGCTGAATAATTCATGCTCATCTGAACCACCACCAAGCATCTTCACTGAGCTCCTGCCGAGAAGTCTGACAAAGGGCTGTACCAAAGAGGTAACAGGCACGCAACATCTGCTAAGACATCTGTTTGCAGGCTCCGTCGTGCCCTGACTCCTGGGCCTCCTGTAAGCCCATGCTATCACTTCAGTGATGACACGTCCCAGTGATCCTGTGCTGCAGATAGCCAGGGTCAGCATCGGTTGCGCTAAGGTCTTCTGTCACGGGCGGCAACTAAAATACAGTAGTTTGGATTTCAGCACCATGGACAGCAGTCCAGCTCTACATGGTTGGATGACTTTCAGCACCACGGTCAGAGCATGCTGCAGTTTTTTCACTTGCATGATGGAACACTGTCATTAGTTAACATTTTATATTATCGTTTCCGTAAAATGACAAAGCTATTATCATGTACTGACTCCAATTGTTTTACTTCATAATTCTTTCTTTCTTCGCATCAATATGAAACATTTTCTTATATTTATCCTTTTAAAGTGTTTCAGAACAGAACATTTTTCTGTAAACTTTAAGTTTACATTACGAAGGACAATGATTGTACAAGACTAACTTTGAGAGACTGTAATAACTTTGTACAGCCTTAGTCATGGCAATTCTTTTCAGCATTTAAAAGTATAATCTGAAAGTGTATGTTGTTATTAGCAAAAATGTTGATCAAGGGCATGTAGTGATAAATACCCAGAGGTAGAAAATCATAATTATTGCTCTCACTGTTGAGATATGTGACATTCTTATTCGTTGTGAAAGGTATTTGCTTTGAGCGCATAGTAAAGCTGCACCACCTGATTACAAACGTCAAGGATACTTTTAAAGAAAGAAGAATTGACACTTCACTATGAAAATGAAAAATATTTTATTGACTTTCTGTTTGTGACTCTATAACCTGTAAATGAGTTTTCAACCTTACTGTCAAGCAAAGTGTAGAAAAAAAGATCTCTTTATCTTTGCATTTATAATCGAACTGCCCTATGTTTGGGAGGGCCACGTCTCCATTGGATTCCTCAGACTCACCGATTACTTTTTGAATGCCATACTAAATCATGTTTTAGAAAATATATACAGTACATTAGAGTGCTGATACAATAAAAAGGCAAATAAAAAGTCAAAGTTTGACAAAGGGAGGTTTCAAAAACTTACTGGTTCTGGGGGCTTCTCGAGAAGATGGATTCCCACCTGGGTTCAGTGTCACGCCGAAGGTTTTATTTCCAAAGGAACTATCACAGGGATCTACATACAGAAGAGAGCCACCAAACCCCAGCTCTTCCAGGAGAGCGAGCTGTGGAGACATGAGATATGATCTTAAAACAGAGCATCACATTCTTGACACACCCGATGTAGACATGTTAAGCAGACCTGAAATACATGCAATCCATCCATTGTTTTTCAATTTAACATTTCACTTGAATTTTCATGCTCATAATGTAATATATAAATACAAAGGGCAAAATCCACACTATGAAGGTTTTTACACCTATGTTGTCTACACTATAAGTAACATCGAATCCAAATAGTTTGTGAAAGTCAGAGAGTCAAAGTATCTTGAGGTCAATGTTCTTCTGGCTCACATGTGGGAGGACAAAAGCACAAAAACAATACCAATTAATGAGTATCTCATGTCATCTAAGTGTGTGTGTTTCAGAATGTGACAGCTGAGAACACTGGGCAGCTTTCTGCTTGCAAGCTTCCAACAGCTCTGCCAAATCAGCTAAACCACAATATATTTCACACCAACACTATTTGTTAGGAATAGAACAAATGGAAATTCTCATTTATGGTGTCCAAAAAACACAATCAAATGTTTAATTTAGTATATTGTATTGCTCTTACTTTTTTAAGCATGGTCAAAATATTTTTCTGTATTTCTATAAAGTGTGTTTTTATACCGAATCTAGTTAATGTTTGTTTCAGTTAACATTAATTATTTAAATGTTTCTTCAGTGTGCTTAGTCCTGTAAAATCCTAAAAATGTAACAAATCTGACTGATATTATACAGATAATCTTACATCTTTGTGTCATACTGTAAGGACACTCCTGTCATACAACCTATCGAAATATAAAGTTTGATCCCACTTCAGAGGTCTCTACATCCAGTCAACAATCCCACTGGCACCGCTAATGACATGTGTACCATATGCACAGCGGAGAGTCAGTTGTGCTCACTGCGTCAGCCGTGCCAGCGGTTAAGACCGTGTCAAACAGACGGACACATTTGGTGTGTAGGCACATCCTCTGCTGGGTACTGTGGGAATGAATCTCCCTTGCACCTGACACCAATATGAAAAGCCAGCCAGAGCCTTCTCCTCAGCATAAAGATAAACAGACTTTTAATAAGCTGAAAATTAGCCCTGGGTACCATTTTCTTTCAACATGGGAGCTCTTCTCATACTGCAATCGACACCTTGTTGGTTTTGTAGTTGCTTGGAAAAGTCACCTGATGATGTCATCAGGAATCGTGCCTAATGCTAAATGCCACAGGATGTCATAGAAACATGGATAAGCTCAACTCAACACACAGCACTTGACATTTACTTAATGTCTCCAATACACACAAAACACTTTGGTTAGCCAACAGTCATCCAGTAACACACATCTAGAGTTATAATTTAAAGGAAGATATTAAAGAGATTTTGTGATCTGTAATTCGTCTTTCATATTGGCCGGTTTATCACGAAACCGTAAAACGTACACAAACACTACAGCAAATTATATTTTAAAGTGCCTATTAAAGTGTGACATGATTTTGAGGCTTGACACCAAATTTAAGGCAGTTTCAGTCTCCTTTAAAAGCCGAAGATTGAATATAAGAAGATTTCAGCTAACAAGGGTTTCTGCAAATACCTGAGGTATTGTTATGGTATGCTGTTTGTTATGATTTTCACATGCTGCAAAGCATAAAATCACGAGTCATTATTCTTGTTTAACTGTGAAGGGCGATGTAAACAAGCACCCTATAAACCTTTCAAAATCATATAAAGTTGTTTGTTTTGAAACGGAGCAAAATGTGGCTTGTCGAATTTGCTTTATCTACATGTGCTGGGAGAACTGCTTCCGTGAAGGAAGGTGTGCTGCGACAGAGAAGCTTTATCAAGGTCTCAGATCAAACGTGCCATCATTTCGCAGGCTTAATTGTCTGAGGAGGAGCAGTCAAAAAGCTTGATCCTCACAGACTGAGCATAATCACTCACTTTAAAGAAAATCAATAACTGTTCCCAAACAAATGATAGCTGAAAGTGCCTGGCACAGGCCTGGAATACAAATCAAGAGTCTAGTACTCTCAAAGATCAGTATTACCTTTACCATACAGTGATAACAGCTGGAACCATGCCGGTTTTCAAATGCGATTCATGTGCTAATAAATGTGAGCCTCACTAAAGGACATAAGGTTTCTGGAAGCATTCAATAGCTATTAATGTAATTTCTATAATTTCTATAATTAATAACAAAAACTTGCTTTGCGTTTTAAAGTGTCAGAATAAATAGACTTAAACTGTGTTTTTAGCTAAATGGAAAGTGTTTTTATACCAATTTGAAATTCGATGCTACACTAAGGTGGAATTTGGTTTGCGCTTCAAATCCTGCAACTTGACATTAAAATAGAAATTTTAGAAAAAAAAATGTCTATACTTGAATGAGGTGTCTTTTCAGGCAATTTAAAAAAGGAATATTTCACAAAACTTAAATGGAATACATTTTTGTCGTATTTATAGGTGACGTGGTGTACAAAAAGGTCACATGTCAAAGTTTTTATGGTATGTTTGGGCAGAATATTTGGAAAGATAGGAGTTAAGGAATTCACATATCATATATGACTGCCCAAATGCACTATGAATATATTTTAGGAACAGTGAGTATAGAGAATCTAGGAATGTTTCTCTTCTTTTTGCAATCTTTTTTATCCACATTTATAAAATATTGCATACCTTTTGCACAATGGTATCTGTAATGGTATCTTAGGTACTGTGAGCCATAACCTTTTACTGTATCGTACCACCTCATTCACAACACATCTTTAGCAAATGATAATTAAAAAAAAAATTATTCAGACAACTGAAAAATCATCTTCAAGATCGAATGTATGCGTGTCATTTAATACAGCTATGATATCTGTCCTCGAGGATGGAAAGTACATTGAATACCTGACAGCAAGAATGATCTCATATGAAATATAAAAACACTTCTATTACCATACCAACTATTCATCATATAAATGTTTATTGGGATTTAAAAAGCACCAATACATGTTTGAGATGTCACTATTGTGTCAGTTTTGAAAATTACTAAAGGGAGAGGATCTTATTGAGAGAGCATGGACATTACGCCAACAAAGCCAACAGGAAGTAACATCATTCTTCATCTTACTCTTCTGAATTGTCAACTAATGATATCCCAATGCCAGATAAAAGTAATTGTTGGATATGGCTTCACGTTATAAGTAATGGAAAAGATATGACTTGAGCTGTACCCTATTTGTTTACTCATTAATATGTATAATCAAATTATATTACTTATTACAAATTCCCAAACAGCTGCGCAGCTATTAAGTAATAAAAATAACCTGATTAAATGACTGCTATGATTGAAGCAACTTTAATGATCATGGTTATTTATTGGTCTAATGAGATTTTAATTCCATCATTAATGAGTGAATGATCTTTATTAATGGATTCAATCTATTCTTTGACACCCAACTAGAATGTCAAACAATTGTTACTTCTATTTCTGTCTGTAATAGTACAGTCGGGCACAAGAGTGAAATCGATAAATAAAATGCATTTCCACATGGGTATAAGGTTTATATATTTGGCAGGTACTTTTATTGAGGTGCATTTATAGTATATTTTGTATGTTTATGTGTTTCCTGGAAATCAAACCCTTGACCATGCCGTTGTTAATGGTAGGTGCAGGACAATGCTTTTGTTAGAATATGCAAACACATATACAACATATAAAGAAATCAACATATACTGAGCTCCAAAAAATGAAAAATGTTCACTAATGTATACTAGAAATATTAAATATACCTTATAAATTAAAGGCGCTTGTCCCAGTTTCATCAGCGCAATTTTATTGCTCACGTCTTGAACACGTCTCAAATCTTCTGGGCTTCCATACTGAACGTCCACAACCTCTGCCTTGAAAAGAAAGAGAAAAATGATTTAAAACATTAACATTTTCAAAATGGCGAACGTCCCCCATTGTTCTGTCTGTGCGTGAAGAATAACAAAGCCTCTGATTTGTAACAGTGACTTGTAACACACCTCATAAAACCTGTTGTCACATTATTCGCACACAGCATAGCAGAAAAACAAAGTGAACATCTCAGGCTGTGTGTAACAGGGGACGAGTACATATATTAACTGTCATGCCATAAATCACGTGCAGATGTAGCACTGATGTCAAAGCCCTGATGGAATTCAAGGCAGATTCACCGCATCTGGGGCTAAGACACTGATTCGTCATTGGCTTCATACACCAAAATCTGAGTTTAAGGAAAGCGGTACGTCCATCTGATGTGGCGGGGTCAACTAAAATACTATTTAAAGCCCGGAGAGATCCCAAATGGAAATGCATCACCTTAGCTCAATTCATTTTTCATTAGGCCAGAGGGGGGAATGAAACATGATTCCTAGCAGGGAAGTGCATGTCGCTGGAATAAAAAAAAAAACAGGAGACCACTGAAAGATGAGATTTATCACTAATGCCTGCATTTGCATTATAAAGGTGTTCCGTCAATGCCCGAAGAAGGGACGGAAAATTGGGAATGGACGGGAGTTGAACTGAGAGGCTGTCATTAAGGTAATGAAATTAACAAGGGCATGCATTGTGGAGACTTCAGACATCGGCCCTTTAGACAAATGGCATCTCCTTTCACGAGTCATATCACTGAGGGGCAGAGAGAGAAAAATAACAATTGTTTTCGCATCTAAAGTAGGCTACGTGACTGAAGAGCGGAAAGACATTTCCACCCAGTAATTAAACGTTATTTTGAGGAGAATGCTAAATGTGTCCTGATCATCCGACACTATTAGAGGCCAGAGAATGCGGAGAAACATCTTGTATGAATTCAAATGATCCACTTCAATCCTCATTACGTTTTAATATTTACATGCTAAGAAGGAAATGGTCAGGAAGAACTCTTGAAATCTGATTTATGTTCTTGTGTGTGTGAATTTAACTTTCAGTACTGTAAACATGTATGATTCCGATTGTAGTAAGGCTAACACACCAGCTGTATCTTTCTCAGGGAGTTGCACGAGCATTTCATCACCTCATCACTGCGTTTGGTTATATAACTAAAATCAATTTTAAATGAATACAAATGACCACTCCCAACAGTACAGCTCAAGCATCAAAGGAAACCGGTCTCACAACCACAGCGTTTTATGAAGTGTATATAAGCAAACCAGAGAGAGAGGGCGTTTTCTCTGTGTAAATTAAATTCCCAATGCTGTCTTCAATACTGTATAACAATGACTGCATGGATCTTTCAAATCTAAACAATAGGCAGTTTTAGTTCATGCACAAATCTTCTCTAAGTGACCCCAGAGACAATGGCGCAGTACTGCAAACTAGAATTTAAATGTAACTTTAAAGCTAAGAAACTATATAAGCTGAATTTATGTAAATGTTTTATGGTCTCCTTTACATTACAGAGTATAAATGTGAATCCAAATGTAATGCAACGCATGCTAGTACATGTGACTCATGCATCAACAGCCACGTTTACATGCAACCAAATAATCCACTTATAATCGGATTGATGGCTCAATCGGACCGAAAAGCCTTCAGGTAAACACTTTAATCAATCGAAGTGAGGTCGATACAATTTAGATTTCGATGGGATTGAAAGGGGTGGTGTAGACCGAAAGAAATCCGGATTGAAATATACATTGTGCACATGGGCAGTGCAGTGCTGCATTTGTCTTATCTCATGTTTGCGTCAAATATTGAAAATTACACCAAACTCACCACAAGAACATGTTTTATCCTTGGCAATGTCATGCCCATTATTAAGGCAATGGAGACACACACTTTACATCATACAGGGCTTGTGTATGATTTTATAACATTATATAAAGCAAATAAAGAATGTTGTGTAATACGAATACTTTGTTTTCTTTTACAAATGTGAAAATTCTTCCTATATTGACATCCAGAGACGAAGTTCAAAATGAGATGTTCGAAGCTGGGAGCAGTTTTGCCAATTCCGTGGCCTGTGTTGCCAGGCTACGTTTAATGTACTTTATAAAGATCCAGTCAGTGAAACCTAGTGGCAAGGCTGCGAATTGCAACCAGCCGCTCACTCCACCCATCCCTTGCGAAACGCTGTGACGACGGTGTATGTAGATAAAAATAGCTCATTCAAAGGTAATAAAAACATGACTCTACATTGTGGAAACTCTTTATACACCTCTGAAGGCATAGCTATCTAGATTATTTTTAATTTCTATCGATAAATCATCCCAATAGTTACAAAGTGGAATAATGTTGTTAATCAGATGTTCATTTGAGATTATTTGAGATAGTTTTTGAGTCGATTTTACTTTTGAATGGCCATTGGACTGGATTTGTTACGCGTTTGTTTTTCTGGCAACCCTATAGCTGTGCACTTGCGCAGAAGTTCTGTTAGGAATATATTTCACGTAGCCTTCAACCGTATTGCAATCGGATTGACAATATTTCAATGGCTTTGCAATAAACGAAGTAAAACATTAACATTGTACTAACACATTTTCTTAATAGGCCAAGGTTAAAATGCATTTACTGGCAACAGGTTGTCCTGTTTCATCCTCCTGTGGCCTGAACATGAATGACGTCACCTGACCTATCATTCACCAAGGCAGTGAAATCTCTGTGCCTGCACCTGATCATCACTAATACGGTATGAAGAGAGGGAGCCGGGAGCAGAGAGGCTCTAACTCATCAAAACTAATTACCCTCGGGACCCCCTCAAACGTATTACTGACCGGAGGCAAAGCCTGAACAGAAATAAGCACAAACTATCAAATAACATGCGGCTTCGAGGGTTTGTTGTGTTTGCTTCTTATTTACTCTTTAAATGATTTGGCCATTTGGGTTGGCGACAAATGCGATGGAGAAAATGACATTTCAAAATGTAGAAATGCTGCCGTTCAAAAAATGTCTGAACCAAAGCAACACAGGATTCGTTTGTTTACTGAACATTGACTTGGTACTATTAAAAATGTTCAGAATCGCTTCATTTTGTACTTTTTGAACTTAACACAAACATATACAGATGCGGGGGGAAATTAAGAGACCCTTTCAAAATTATTTTTTTGTGTTTTTTTAGGTAAGTGTTTACGTCAAATGATGAGTTTTGTTCTATTATGTAAACTACTACCAATGTTTCTCCCAAATTTCAAATAAAAATATTGTTTCTATTTGCATTCATTTGCAGATTACAGAATGTGTTATTTTGTTTATGTCACTGAAATGTTTATGTTAATCAACAGACACCTACAACTACATCTACATCCAGAAATACTGGATAAGTGAAAATTTGGAATGGTGTCTTTTTTTTCCGCAGCTACAAAAAAACATTCAAATGGTGGTATATGGATAAATGATGTAAATCTATGTGCTCAATGTGAAAGGTGTTGAATTTTTAAGCTCAGCTGTAAAACTGGGATTTGGTAATGTGAAATGCCCAGTGACCCCTAGGCTGCTAAGGATAGCTGAAGATTCACTGACGTCCCAGCAGGAGATCCCCGGGCGTTTCATCCATCAAGCAAGTCGTATTTGTTTTTCCCCACTGATTTTCAGACATTGCAAATGCAGTTTCATTTACATTGGATCCTTTGGAGTACGTGCAACTATGATAGATGACTTTGACCCCCCCTTCCAGAGGACGACATCAAAGACAGCCTGTAACTAACTACAAGAACTTTTTAGTACAGTTTGTTCGGATACAATGTGTCTGGTTTGAAAAGTCTAATGGCAATGCTTCGACATTTTCCGTTTCCTTCAGAGACAGAAAGCATAATAACCTCCAAAAATAGCCAGAGAATATATCACACATGTATGAAATGGGTTCTTGCATTATGGATTTGTTTTAACCTTACAGTGCAACGGAGTGTACAGGGCTGTGGAAGCGTACAGGGATTTGAAAGTGTTCAGGTCTGAAAGGGAGTGTGGGTTTGCGTGATATTTCACACTAATTCAGTTATTGAATATTTTTGTGCAGTTCCACTCAACAATTTACAGCTCTGAAATAGCTCCCTGTTCACTAAAGAGTGCACACAACAGGGTGTCAGTCATTTGGTGGTGAACAAGTTTTATCGAGCAACTTAATTCTCTATTTTATACCCATGACAAACTATGATTTACAGTGTACGGCATGCTTCACAACAAAGTATTGCAAAAAATGTAATCTTTGCAGTTAAAGGCATAGTTCACCCTCCAAAGAAATTCTGTCATCATTTATTCATCCTTATGTTACAACTCTGTTTTTTTCCTGTGGAACACAAAAGAAGATAATTTGAGAAACGTATCAGTTATTCTGTTGCCAACATTAATCAAAATACCTGCTTTTGTGTTTTGCAAAAGAATGTTAAGTTTGTAATGACATGAGGGTGAGTAAATGATGAGAGAATGTTCATTTTAGGGTAAACCATCACTTTTAACTTTTTTTCCTTACAAACTAGTACGATTATGGTCAACCCAAATCATCATTGTTAGCAAATTTACTCTTCCCTAAATGTGAAATCAGACACAGCATTTGTGTTTTGTAATACTTAATGTTGCAATAAAGTAAAACTTTACACCTTAACTTACCTCTAGACTTCCCACAGCCGAATATGCCGCAAAGCCAAACGGTTCCATCGTAGCTGTGGATGGTTGGTCACACCCCGCTCCGCTGGGCACGTAACACTGGTTAGTGCTCTTAATAACAATCCTGCTGAGGGCGGGTCCAGGATAGCTCAGGAGAGCCGTGTGATTGGTAACCAGTACGTCTTTCAGCCCAAGCCCATTCCACCGTTGAGCGATGTACTTCACCTTGGGCACCTCTTTGAGACCAGACAAGCTGTCAAGGTACCTGAAAAGCCATGAAGAGAAAGGGACGTCAACAAATGCATCTATCTGAAGAAGACAACGTTTAACTTAACCGTGATGAATATGCGCGAGTCTCATTATCATTAGCGTAATTAGTACATTGTTGACTTTAGGTTAACATTTGTTTTCCTCTAAGGTATTTACATGGTCTATTGATGTGAAACTGCAGCTAGGATCCTAGGACAGCAATGCAGAGAAGGCCTCCATAATTCATATTCTGGACAAGCTTCAGTTAATGTAACTGATGAATATGGCAGCGCTGGGAATCAATTGTCTCCTGAACAAACGGATGCACTATTAAAAAAGGATTGCCGTGAGAGAAAGTGAATTAGCAACAGACGGTTAACCATGAGAGGAAGAAGCGAAGCAGAGCTAAGGTGCTCTGGCAGCTCGACTCTGCTTTTTTCCTTACCCGTCACGGCACGTGGAAGGCACAAAGAGAAACACATTGTTATCTTGTAACTTTTTAACTTTGCGAGGCCCATCAGCATGCGGACGCTCGCTCTGCGATTTCATAAGGTGGCGCAGCAGGTCTACCCATTCTTTCAATCTTCAAAACAGAATTAATTGAAGTGTAAAAGAAAGCAGAGAGCCTCCAGAGACTATAAATCATTTGACTGCATTTTAGTTTCTAGCCGTATGATGAATATGCGGACATTAACAACCTTGATCATTGCCACATGACATTAACAATATCCGTTACATAAATGCATATTGTGACAGACTGTTTCTCTACTCTAGTAACAAAGACATTTCTTACTACAGTATAATGCTTTTTCAGGTGAGAGAGGTTCAGCCGATTGAACTATTCGGTTGTTTATGGTCAGAACAACACGAAAAACCTGAATATTTTGTATGGCACAGTATAAAATGCAGAGGAATTCAAGAGCGCATGGGTGCTTCTTTTTCGCACAAATTTACACATTTAAGCAGGGTGCGAGTGTACGAGACAACAATGTAGCTACCCAATCAGAAATCTGATGAAGGGAAAAATGTCTTCCACTGGGAGAAAACAAAGACCGGTTGATTTCGACTGCATCCATCACACATTTATCATAGTTATTTAGCCATCTCTGAACACAGACGGCCGCACGTCGAGAATCAACGTTATTGTCTGGCTACGGTAAACTTAACCGATAAACTTAAATAGCTATTGTTCCCGAGATACAAATCTTGAAATTCGGAGGGTGCTGAAATGCACCACGTTGAGAGTTTCCTTATAGGTTCTCGAGCAACAGACTCATCCAATAATTCAGGAGAGCAGACAAGCGGCCCGGCCCCACGTTCAGCCGGCTTGACCTGACGAAGTGTGTCCAATCCCTCGTGGCTGTGCATGGGTGCCTGGGTAATCTAATTAAAAGTGTGCTCTGCATGAGTGAAGAGGATGATTCCTGACCTCTCTCAGGTAATGCTTCTCCTCCCTCACTGCTGCTGGCGCAAGACTGAAAGTAACCCAGAATATTATTCATTGAGAAAGCGGTCTAGACAGCTTCCTGTTAAAACCTTTGAGGAGTTAAAAGAAAAAGGTGCAAAATCAAATTTGATGGGTTTAAGATACTAATATAACTATTTTAGGTGGAAAAGTAGCAGATCAGTGGAGGAATATTAAATTAAGAAATTAGTTATCATATGCTAATGATTTCAATATGTTCCAATGGTGTGTTATATAATGTAAAAATTGTGGCAATGTACAGAAAAATTTAAATTTTCAGTAATGTAAGTCAAAGCTTGATTTTTTTATACTGTTTTTTTAAGTATTGAGTTTACAAAACAAACCAATAGAAAAAATACAGCACGCAAGTTTATACGTTAGAGGCCATATTTTTTCAGATAAAACATTTATTTTTATCAATTTTTCTATGCTCAAATTTGTTATTTTGCATGAATATTGCTTTTATTTAGCTTATAATTTTAGTTTACTTAAACTCATTTTAACATTTCTTAAGTTTGTTGAGTTTACACTTTCAAACAATATTTAAAATATTTTATTTCATTTCAATTAATAGATACTTTGTATTAGTTAAATGAGCTCATTACATGCGAAACAAATCAGACACTGCTTAATGTATGGCAAAGTACATTAATCCATCGCTCATTCACTCGATAATCTCAATACCGTGCCAGTAAGGTCAAACCAGTAGACAACCAATCGACCTATCACAACAGAGAACGGAGTAAAACGCTGAACCGAATCACTACGCGTGAAAGCTACCGGTCACAGCAAATTCGACCCCTTGTCAGGCAACCCTTGTGGAGCGTGTTACTCCAAACAACAGGACCTGATAACTGATGTTTCCTCTCGAGTCTGGAGTAAAGATCAGTCACTGCCTCGCACAAGCCTGGATAAGCTGATGTCACTGGCTGGGAAACAGAGAAACTTCGGAAACCTTGCAGTGGCAGATTCTTAACTCGGCACCATCTGTTACTGAGACTAATAAAGACATCAGGAGAGTAGCCGTGTACTCCTGTCAAGCAGCAAAAATAAGCTATTTCACACAGGAAGCCTGTCAACAAAGCAACCAGATGAAGCTTCATCTCTCCAAGCATCAAGACAATTATCCTATCAGACTGAATATAGTGATGTCAAACAACCGCATGCGCTGTAATTCTCTTTCTTAGGAAGATGCCTCTGAATGGCGCCTTTGTGGAAGCCATTCTTCATCTTTTGTTGAGTAAATATGTTAGAAATGGAATATTGAAGCCCTGGCCTCTATAATTAAATACAGTCGAGTAGAGATGACTGACAGCTGATGGATCTTGCAGGTGGTCACTTGGGTTTTGCTCGGGTGATGCGGGTGTGCTTGACAGAGGCTGGATGGGTGGCTACTGAAGTGTGGCTGCGCTATTATGGATGATAATACCGGCACTAGAGGGTTCAACACCAGATAAAAGCGATCAGTTTTTTTGTCCTCTTGGGGTCCTTCAAAGTCCCGTAGTGTGATAAAGGGAAAAAGAAATCGAAGATATCTTTGGAAGCTTTCATTCCATAGAAAAATATCTGACCTTGCCATCTTCCAGAGCGGAACATTTCCAAAGCCCTGACCTTCTTCGGTCTGTTACAGAAAAATCGTAGATGGGTTTGATTTGATCTTTGTGTTCCAGGGAAAGTCAGCCATCCGCTGAATTTTGCATTTGGCATATTAATTACCGAGTCATCACCACAGCTTACAAATATTTCACACATACAAATTCTACAAATGTCAGCTTGAAATCATCACAGGCCATTGTAATTGTTTAAACGTGTTTGCATATTTTGCAGCGTTAATGGAAAAATGGAAATTACAGGTTTCCGGCTATTTTGCGTAATGAAAACACTTCTGAAAAATGCATTGCAGGAAATGTTGTTTAATGCAGATTTGTTTACTGGCTTTTGATGTTCAGAACCTGTAACGGGGGTCTAAAACAGAGTGGAAAAAAAGATATGCGAAGAGGCTTTAAATGTTTTATAAAGCAAACGGAAAGCATGAGATTTCCATATGATGAATATGCTTTACAGAATTTATAGTGTTATTTATACGTGCACTAAGGTCAATGAACATGTTCTCTCATCTAAAAAAAGTTGTCACGGGTCAAATTGGCTCAAAGATATATAATATTATTCCATATTGCTAAGTACCAATGCATTCAACACATACAGTATAATATTTTAATATTTTATAATATAAAACATGCTTCTTTTCCCGTGAATGCTTTAAGAAGGTCAAAGAACAGTAAGGTTACTGCATTCACTGAAAGGGCCGCACATCACTGGCTCTCTCATGCACGGAAAACTCAAACCCAGCACATTACAAACTATCTCTGGCGTGAGGAAAAGTCTAAGCCGTGTGCAAGCTCTCTTGAAGAAAGAAATGTGCGTTTGTAATTTTAATTTGCAACATATATTGGCAAACAGCCAACTATCATAAAGGAATCAGCATTCGCTGATATATCTGAGTATCATCGATAAATAATACAGCTATCGCCGATATATCTGTGGTATCATCAATCTGAACAAACCTAATGGAAGTCACGTGAATTTGACATCATCCTCCCTTTTGACTGCCGTGATTTGACTCTCTGTATTTTGTCATTTTGTTGAAAGTCCTTCTGTTCACCGCTATAGAAGTTTACCCAACTACTATGACTTCCGCTGCTGAGACAACCGGTAACGCTAAAAAGATCCATTGAATCTTCAAACGGCTTTCTGGTAGTTTTGTACAGTAGATCGGCACATTATGTCAGGATCGGAGGAGGAATTTTAACATAAAAAAATGACACACATTCCTTTGCAGTGTCTCGCACTACCCAGCCCCGAACAAACTCCTTTTGGCACAACTATGATGTTTTCAGTGAGACGATACTGGCCTTCGACACACATCTCACTAAAACCAGAAGAACACCCTGTACGCTGGCATCCAGACAAGCCCGTGTGTGAAAGGAAGAGGAGTTTCTCTCTCGGATCTGTGGATTACTGGAGCTTCTGCCCTTTGGCCAAGCTTTGGCTCACAGCTTTACTTTCTCTCACCCTCTCTCTCTTGCTTACTTTTTCTAGGTTTGTCATTTGAAATAGTTACAGTTGTACTTACACTGAGAAACTTTCACAAACGCTCTTGAATCTAGTCAACTGTGTCCCGGTATAGGCGAGTTAAACAGTTTATCTGTACCATTCTCGCTGGCCGTCCATAACACTTTAATGAGAGACAGTTGCTCTTGAGACACAAAATAGTATGTTACATTTTTAACAGTTTTTTTATTTCTTAATTAAAAGTAAAAACACGATACTATGGTCGGATGTGTCATCAGAGTAGGAGGAGAACGTCCAAAACATATGAACCTTTGACTAAAGCATTAACTAGAGACATCATAGATATTCTGAGAATACAAAACTCTCTTTATAAATGTTTCCTTAAATAGGGTCAAACAGTTACCTCATATTTAAAATCACCTCCACAATGTGATCTATTACATGTCATGATATGCACTGCAGATGTTTCATCCTATGAAAAATGGAGACTAAATAATTCACAATTGCATTTTTTCGTATTCCAGGCAAACATCCAGAACGTTCAGCGTCTTTTCTTAGCACATGGCACACCTTCATCCACAATGATCAGAACCAACAGTCCCCAGACTCCCAGCTGCAACCCTCGCCAGGAACACATGCAGATCAATAAAACAACAGTCAACCCGGTAAAACTTTTGGGGCTCTAATTACCATAATAAATCAATTGTTCATAAGCATAAACTCTCTCCACGGTGGGTCCACTCGGGGCTCTCCTGTCTCTATTTATCTTTATGAGAATGCTGTAATTGGTTTAATTCTCGAGTAACTTTTCAGAAGTTTTAATCACTATTCGCACAAAACTGTAATCAGAGGATGGACGGTTGCAGGTGCGTAGAAAGACTATTTCTATATAGTCGATTAAACATGGAAAATGTAGTATATAGAGTTCAGATTGGATGATGTAAGTGTAGAGCCCATGTGCATTTTCTAGCTCTGAGAAAGCTGATGCGGTGATGAGAATCCAATGTATAGACTAAAAGCGCTGTTATAAATCATTTTAACCACAAGTATTTCCTGGAGAATAAGTGTGTGATCGATTGCAGAGCTAATGAGAAAAAAAGTCCTTATTAATGTTATGATTATGTCTTAATTGCCTGAGCAAAATTGGAGGAAATACTGAAAATTGACTGTGGTAGGAAGAGCCACGACGGTTGCATGCTGATGTTTCCATATGCTTCGGATGCATGTTAATGCGGGTAAATGTGAAGGAGGAGTCGTGTGCGTAAGAGTATGTTTGTGTGCGCGTCGGTGATAGATGGTTTCAAAACCATAGCCCTGTGTGTAATGCCCCGGGGACCCGGTCGTAAACACACAGCCTCTGCATAGCAATGCATCTGAGCCTCTGACATCGCCCGATATTCTCTTTTCCCCCATTTCCCTTTTCTCTCCCGAGCTTAAGTGCAGGTCTCCAAAGCATGTACAGAGTCATTTTCTTCACTTTTCTGCTTCCGTAGCACGTCAGCACAGAGGGCTGCAAACACACACGTGTAACTGAGAATGCATTATGGATCAATGAATGCGAAAGGGGATTAGAGCTTTCATGAGACTATTAGCACTTCAAACATGAAAACAGAGGAGCCACGACATGGCAGGGTGTAAACACAAAATGGCAGAGGATATTAAATGGGCCGGTGAGGGAGAGTTGAGCGGGTTCCTGTGTGAGGGGTCACTGTTATTATCGCCTGGCACACATAGCCTGAATGAGTGATCACTATAATGGCTTTTGCAAAGAAATTACTGAGAGTACTCTTTTAATGAAAAGTGTACTACTGTAACTGGGGTTCCATGACAAATCCCACTTCAGAACTATTTTCGTAGATAGATCTGAAACCCATATTTTGTGATTATTATTAGTAACCAATAAACTTTGCATGACAATACAGTTGAGTATTTGGACATTTGAGGTTTCGGAAGGACAGCAATGGTATGCCGTATTGCTTACCATTTCAGTTCGACACATACAATTGCAAGGCTACTTATCAAAATCTGACCAAAGAGCTCAAATGATAAATCATAAATATTATGCAGCGCCTATAGCCTTGTGGTTAGCACTAGTCCACCTAAACCGAGACCAAGACCAAGACCAGAGGGTGTCGAGACCAAGAGAAGACCAAGACTTTGAGGGGCCAAGACCAAGACCAAGGCAGGCTGAGAGCAGTTTGCAACTGAGAGCAAAAGTCATTTTTTTGCAATCACATCTTGGATATTGTGGACGTTTGTATTCATTTTGCAGGGTACATTTTGTTGATAAAACGATAAAGAGATAACGTTGAAAATTATTTTTAAGTACTTCATAAATAGTTGATCTTTGTATATTTTTAAGCAAAAGACATTTATAAATTGTGACTTTAATATAAAATGTATTTCTCAGGAAAATGCTGGAGTTACAACCATATCTAAGATGTTTATCTGATGAACATTGGTTGAAAAGTAAAAAATCGGAAAAATATGGCCATTATATTTCTTTAAAAAAACCTGACATTTTTAGGTCTGTATGTTCCCTTCTCGTAAAAAGTTTCAATACTTTCCTTCCGTTTTGTTTCTCACACACACACACACACACACACACACGCACAGTGAGTGAGAGAGAGAGAGAGAGAGAGAGAGAGAGAGAGAGAGAGAGAGAGAGAGACTGAGCGAGAGACGGCTTTAGCACTGGGATATAATGCGAGTGCAGCTGGAGGATGGACAGTTCTTCAGTTGCCTCTACCTGAGCTCACAGATGACAGTCTTCCCATGAGCCTCAAAGTGAGGACGTGACACTCTATTTAAACTCTACTTTGTATGTGTATGTGAGCCTCAGCGGGCCTATGGTCTCTGAATACAACATATCTCCAAGATATAATGCAGTTAAGCTGGCAAATCCAGAGATTAGTTTTCGCTCAAAAGCACTCATTGTATCAACTCAGTACCTTGTAAACATGACTTTATTTCCAGGTGGATTGCCAGAGATCGAGTAAAAGTCAACCAATCAGATAGAATTTGGTTAGTGTGTTTGAGTGTTGGGTCCAATCAGTAAACGGACTGTCGGCTGTGCTTTATCATCTACGAAACAAAAATGAATCTGTGAAAAAGGTATTGTTATTTTAACAAAGCCATAAATAACAAGCAATGGATTCAAGTGTAAACATCTATTAAAATAATTAATTTCTTGATACAGAATCTGTTTTGTATTTGCTTCATTATGTTGCAGCACCTCTATTAGTTTCAGAAATTGTGTGCTAATCTCTTCATCATTTTAAAGGAACCCATTTGGCCGTGTTCGAGGCGTGCTACAATCGCTCAGAAGCCTCTGGGAACCTGTTCCAGCACTGCAGAGGATGAATCAATGCCATCATTAGGGAAGCAATTAAAACCCAGGGCTAGGAAAGGTAACCGTGCAGATGCACAGAAATAAAGAAAACATAAGCTGGAGAGCGTTCCCAAGGTTCAGAGCGTTTAGTTATGGACACAAGCTTGGTTAAAAATAAACCTTGAACGTCAAAAACCTATGACGATTACAGCAGTACACATCGAAGGACCACAGCATCAAGAAAACCTTGCTTTTTATAGTTTTTCAACCAATGAAAAAGCAAATGTAAGATAATGAGGTCATTTTTGGAGATCGAGACCACATCTACAATCTTCGCTCTTTCATCTTCTTGTGTGCATGGATATAAGCTGCCGCCCTGCACTCTCTGGCGAAAACATGTTATTCAGATCGAAATAAAGGTTGGGTGGACTCTCAGATGTTCATGTTTTAGGGAGAGAGAGACAGAAAGAGACAGAGAGTGAGAGAGATGTAAGTGGGTACACAATGTGCTCTTATACAAGCACTGCACCGACGCATGGAGTCCTTACAGAAGATTCTGTTCTCAACGTCGTGCTAATACAACAAAAGTGATCGGGCGGACGTCTTGTTAAAAAGTGCCACTGAGGATGACAGTTCCAACCTTATTATGACTTATGGGAATGACCGATTTCGTCCCGATTCTTACTAAACGTATTTTTGGACTCATTATAAGAAGGAGAACGCTCAGTTTGGAGGGTTACCAAAAGTGCTACTTTGATTAAAGAGCTTGCTGACTCTCCAACTTGTCTGTAACCGTGAATAATCATGAAACTTGCACAAACAGGGCATCCATTAAAAATGATTGGAATCCATTATATAGATCTAAATTATGTACAGTATTCTCTGCAAATGTGTTTTTCGAGTATGCTTACAACCTCGATCTCACTCGGATGAGCAATGCTGCCCTTTCTTGACAAGATAAGGCAGAGAATCCTTCCTGCCTTGATGGCCCAGATAGATATTTGCGCGTGTGGCAATCGCTATCAATCTCCATAGCCCTTAAGCTATGCACACTTCAAAAGAGAGCGCTACACGGGGTTTGTCATTGTAGGAACATAGAGGACATTCAGGCCCTGGGGTGAAGGTTGCTTCTCTAGGAATAGGAGAACAAGCAAGATGCTCTTGTCCTCCAGGCAGGCACCTTAACAGTATCTAGAGACCCGACCGTCCACACACACTCGCATATGCATGCACACAGAACGAGTGGGCGAATGTCTCTGGAGTTGTGAGAGGAACAATTAAAAAAAGAACACTTCAAAGATTCTTTGCTTTTTATGGACACAGGCTATTATACGAATGTAATGCGACATATCCAAAGTTCTATTTTTCACGCACACCTGAGCTTCAGAGCAAAGCCAATCTAAAGTAGTACTATTCCAAGGGAACACCTAAATTTGGTTAGTCTGTCCACTGCAAATAGAAAGCACACCTGGATTCCATGAAACAGTCTAAAGGAAATTGATTATGCAGCTTGCAATACTTTATGCATTACCCTCAACATTTTTTCTTCTGAAGTCAGCACTTCTAGTCTTCCAGGTTGCCAAAACTCATGCAGGTAACAAAACAAAAGGACAACTACTGTAAACCAAAAATGCCAGATCCTTAATGCCCAAGAGCAAGCATGAATACTGCTGCTCAAATGAGCCAGCATTGAAACCTCACCAGGGTTGAGGAATCTCACTTTGTTTGCATATGTGTGAATGTGTGTTCAGAGAGGGAGGTCACGTCTCTTATACTTCCCATGTAGCATTCTGCATCTTTTAAGGAACAGTTCACCCACAAATGTAAATGTTGTCATATTTTACTCACCCTCAAGTTCTGATGAACACAGAGACAGATATTTGGAAGAATGCTTGTAACCAAACAGTTCCTGGCCACCATTGACTACCATAGCAGGACAAATGACGATGGAAGCGAAAGGTGACCCAGAACCGTTTACTTTCCTACATTCTTCAAAATATCTTCTTTTGTGTTCATCAAAACAAAGACATTTATTCAGATTTGTACTTGAGGTCAAGTAAATGACATCATTTTCGTTCTCGGGTGAACCACTTTGGTACACCCCCAGGTCATCTGACATCAATACACTACACATGTAGCTAAGCATCTCTATCTACCTGCTTTCAGATCCCCAGTGCAAGTCAATCTCATTTTTACTTGGTTTTAAAAAGGAACATTTCTTTTGATAACCTTTTTAATAATAGTTTGGAAAATACAACTCACAAAACGTTTAACCCACATCAAGATGAATACGCACTAGGAGTTTGAAACAAACATACAAAACCAAGTGGATATTGGACATAATCCTGATATAAACCGTGTGAGAACTAGTTCTGGTTTGCTTTAGGTTTTTTAGCCTCTGCCTGGAATTCCCCACAGCGCCATCTAGTGAGATTACATCTTAATACCCAGTGTAATGGAAGCCAATACAACATATGTGACATGTGTGTGTGACACAAGTACAAACAGCACCTATTTTGAGAAAATGTATACACACTTAGATCACATTGTGAGTCAGGATGTATTTATTTGCCAAATAACTATCAGACTAAAACATCAGACTGTAACTTCTGTCAGTGCGTGGGACTTATATGATACAAGTTCATTAAATTATCAGAATGTGCCCTTGAGAGTGCTTTATATAAAAAAACATTAACATGCAGCTTTTCCCTGGAATAAATGTACAGTGCCTTTGCAAGATGTAATTAGCAGAACCCTGCAGCTCCACAGAACTTTAATAAAGATGATTAAAACTGCACCCTACTATGAGACAAATAAACAACTTTTAAAACATACCTCAGATTTTTTTGGGAAAACAAATTCTCCAAAATCATATTAGTTTGGTCCAGGGGGCTTTGAGCTCAAAATGAAACTCAATATTACACGCGCAATTACAAAAGATGCACAAAAAATAAGCACATTGCCTAAATAAATGCATCTTGTTAAGTGTATTTATAACAGTGTTTAGATATTTGTAAAATACAGAGATTACCTATAGAGCTTTTAAAATGTTAGATATACAAAATATACAAAATAATGCGTTGACATCAAAATGCCCTGTTGTTTGCAGATGGTATGCAGATTTCCTACTTACATACTTAAACAGATAAGATTTTATGGGGTCTCTATACTAAATAATCAAAATAGAATGCTTGCTAAGAAAATATTCATTTTTTCCTCAACCACATTCATCGCATATCCCAACATCAACCAGCAAAATAAAGGACTGATGTTCAAGCTTTATGCTCTGAACACCAGCAGCATGAGAGCATAGAGAATATGTCAAATGCATTAAAAGCGTGTTGGCCCGCACTTGTTGGCTGGATGCAGTGGCTCGGCATTGGCTAATATGACAAGCCAGTGATTCGCCTGACATGTAAGTTCAATGAAAAATGGATACACAATCTGTTGGTCGCTGGAAGAGTTCCATCACTCTCCCTTGTTTTCCTCGTCTGTGTGTGTACTCGGGATGACAAAACATTGAGAATGAAAGGCTGTGTCCTGCGTGGAAGACCAGCATGATGTCTACTGTACGCTGCATACTGCTAGCTACTTTAAATAAGAACAGTACGTAAAACAGACTGGATTATGCAATGCTAAATATTTCAAACAACAGCATGCATTGCTGCAATCAGATCCTGTGGTTTGGAACAGCGGATGTCGATAAGAATAAAAATGGTTTCGATGGTGATGTAAAATCATTTATAAATGTCCTTGTTTTTCATCTTATGACTAGATTACTTCAGAAAAAAACATTGCAGTGAATGATCATTTGGATTGTAATATCTAAAGCTCAAGTGCTCAAATTTGTTTTAGATCAAAATGTGATGCTGTGCTGCTTGGAAGCACCAGAGAACAGTCTGTTTACTGTAACAGTAATACATTTCTTTGGAAAAGCAATGCTAACCTTATTAAAATCTTATGAGAAATTCCTTTAGCAAAACTGGTGGGTATAGATAGTGATGATTATATTAGGTAGACCTTTGACCTTTGTTTCCCTTGCCGAGTGTAATTCCAGAGGGGAAACCCTGAACCCGACATATCTCCCTCAGCCGATTAGAATTGAATGCGCCAGTGTGAGTTTCTTCGATCAGCTTTTCTATCACAAACACAAGAATCTGGTTATTGCCATCTGAGGAATTTTTACCCTTTTTTTGGGAGAAAATCGATATGTTAATTTGCTATAAAAGTCTCTTTATGACAATTACTAGGGGTGTTTAGTGATGCTTACTAAAGAAAAGTGCTTTTGATTTTAGTGAAGTAGAGTTATGGTTCTTAACCTCCTAAACGTGGGATAATCAAATATAAATTAAAATAATTATGCTATAAAAATAATAAATAACAGAAACCATAAGCATAAATGCAACTCTAAAATACATTTTCATGACTCTCCAAACCAAAAACATATTGAATAGATGTATATTTTCTAAAATGATAATTACCCTTTTTTAAATAATACACGTTGTAAAAATGTGATTAATATATTAAATATATTAAAGGGGTGGTGACATGAATGAAACACATAATGAGTTTAAAAAACTATTTGTGAAGCTCAGCTGAGGTTATCCAACGGAATGATGACAATCATCAGAAGAGGGCTGTTACACCAAAGAAAACCAAAAGGGAAACAAAAATCTGAGGGGATTTAAAACAGGCTGAAAGTTCATAAAGGCAAAACAATCTTTTAATCTCATCTCAGGGAGTAAACTAAAAAAGACCCCTTTGAACTAAAAATTTATGAAAATGACACTAGTAAATACTTAAATAAAAAATATATATATACGAATCTAGATAAAAAGTGCAAAAGTGAAATAGATGATTTATTGCAGTTTGGAGAGATGGAGCAGACAGCCGTTTCAGTGTTTGCAGACCACTGTATACACTTGATATGAGGCTATTTAAGAGATTCTGTGTGGACGGTTTCTTTCAAAACCATCTGCAGGACACCTGACTTCCACTCAGCTGTGTGCTGACCCTCCGTTCTGACCCTTGTCTGACGACTGTCAATCTTTTCAAGTTGTAACAATGTTAAAGAACAGGGGCTGTGTGGTTTGACCTGACTGCAATGAATGCAGGTCTCTGTAATTGTTAAGTGTACAATACATAGCAGAAAAAATACTGCAGAAATGTATTGACTTAATTAACAGACTAACAATACAACATACACTTTCATCCACCTTTATTGGAGGTCTATAAAATCTGTAAAGCTGCTAGGAATATGTACTGTGAAAAACTTTATAAAAACATTTTTTGAATGAAAATGTCTGTCTATCATGATATCATATTATGTTGGAATATAGGGTTACAAAGTCATATGCTGTTAAATATTCTGCTATATGTGCTTTAGTCTTTTGGATGTATTATTGTGACAGTTGTGACCATGCCTGTAAAAGCCCAAATAAAGTTTTTTTGTGATTTACTGTTTTCTACATCTTCTACATCATCTGCATAATGTAAAGAACATTCTATAAAAACGTAACACTGATATTTTGAAGATTGTCTGAGTCAGGCCATGTCAAAGATTGAAATCATAGTGAAATTAAAGCTTGAAATCAAACTTGTTATCTTGTTATTAGGCTTGTTATCTCATAATTCGATTTTGATGGTTTTCCCAGACAGGGTCACAATTTTCATTACAAATTGTTAAAAAAGCAATTATTGAAATTGGAAAACATCTTTAAAATATACCGACTTACTAATGTCTCACTAATTAAAAAAAGGTGGCATTGAAAATACATTATACACATAATAAGTTTTCTATTCTGCATATAAGATTCAAACGGCACCAAACATCACTCTGATGCACGGCAATGGTCTGTCACTGCATACCTCACGCTGGCAAATGCCATTCATCTCAACCAAACTTTATACCACTTAATTCACATCACAGACACACACAATAACACACCAACACACAGCCGAACCCCTGTGTTAACAGATGTTTCAAACCACGGGAACTGGTCCAACTCCAAAATAGTTATTTTCTGAAAAACTCAACATTTATTCAAGGACAATTGAATCGTGCTCACTATGCAAACCACAATTACCACAAGAGTATGTAATTACAGTAGCATCCAAAAAACACATCTCAGTTAGCTAATTTCACCAAAGATCTCCCTCTGAGGTTTTACAAAGCCAGAGGGTCAGGGCTTCAAAACCACATCTGTTGAATTTAAACAAATAATTCATATAGCATATTTTCAGACATCTCAAGGATTTTTCTTCAAGACATTTCAGCAGACAAACGTCTGCGAGGGAGTGACAGAAAACATGTCACATGTTTGCGGCTTCAGACTGGCGTTAATTTGATATGAAGGTCGTAAAAGGAGAAGAGATAACTTCACAATGTTGAAAACATTATGCTGTTATCTGGATGCTGTATCCTGTGCACTTGTCTTTATCTGAGATCTGCAGGCATGCTAAATAAAGAGGTAAGTATCCAGATGACATTGCCTCTGGGCTGATCTGGGGACGCTCTCCTTATCATCGCGCTACATATCTGATCTCTGTTTCTGGCTTCTGGAAAACCATAGAAACAAATATTACAAAGAGCCAGAAAAAAGCACACGGGGAGAATGTGAGACTTTATGCTTCTTTGAGTTTTTGGACCTGATATTCAGCATGTCTGTTTTAGCTTTAAGTTCATTCAATAACTCCAAGGTTAACCTGAACCTACAACACTAGGGATGCAATCCAAACCATCCACCTTAAGACTCTTATCAAGCTAGACTTTTGCATTCAGCCGTGTAGCATGATAATAGGAAATTTGCACTTTGCAAGGGTCACAGTGGGTGCAGCGCTGGTGGAGGCTACCGTGAATTATGGGACTTTTGTGTGCATGTGGCAAGCATTTGGAGCCTGGATGTCACCCTCCTCCTTAATAACTCCCATGACCTGGAGAGAGTCACTTTGATAATCCTCTGATAAATCAATGTCTGTGTTAAATGTCACTGGCCTTAGAAAGAGGGGGTGGGTGAGAGGATGTTAGAAAGACTTCCAGTGTTCCACAATGGCAAAAATGAGCTGTAATAGCTTTTTTGGGCAGGAATGCTCGAGGCCCATGCTGTGGCTCATTCACTGCTACATACTAAAGATAAAGTTCATTATTTAAATTAGCTGTTCCCCTGCTAGGCTGGCAGCCATCAAGATAAGAAGATATAAAGAGAATCAACACTGTTGTGCAAGATATGTGAAAAAAAATTGATCGGATTGTCTTATTATAGTTTAACATGTGCAGAGAGGCACAAGGGGAGTCGCTTTGGTTTTCACGGGTTGTTTGCGAATCACCACAACCATTTAGATTAATTCAAAGCAATTTCACAAATTGGTACAAATGTACCATCCCTTTTAAAATGACCTATTATTAACCAAGACTAGCACGTTCGGGCATCACGTCTTTCCTCATCAAAAGTAAACTATTTTCGACCACACGATTGCACGAACTATTAACAAAATGTTTGGATGTTGGTGCCACCTGTACCCTTAAATTTAAACAAATTGATAAAAATGTTATTCAAGTCACCATAGTCATGATACAGTTGCCTGTATAACTCCAGTGTGATTGTTCATATATCATTTATCATTTACCGTACCCACCGATGTGAATGGTACAAAAATGTACAATTATTAAAAAACAGCATACTGAAGCCCCACCCCTAAACATACCATGACCATCTCGAAAGCAAAAATGAGATCGTACAAACTAGCCACCTCGTAAAATAGTCACGTATTTCAGTGAGATTGAGTTAGCCAAAAAGACAAAGTCAAGATTTGTTCTCCTTCAGATCATATAAGGTAAAGCGAACCCAAAGGGTGCCACAAATGTTTGAGACCATTATTATTTCACAGCCTTCTATAATTGAGAAAAGATGAAACATGACACAGAAAAAGAGCAGCTACGAAGCATAATTCAAATGTCTTTTTCAGTTTAACTTCACCTTAAGCAGAGGGAGAGCCCAGCATCCTATTTTCCTGGCACTGACAATGGGAAGAGGTTACAGAGCCACTTATTAGATGGTTGTAGCACCGCACAGTTATTAATATTGATTTCCTCCTCAGGGAACATCAATTCTGTTCAGTACCGCTGCATACATATCCTAATGATGGGACTTAGCCTTCAAAGAAAATCCCACTGCAGATTCAGCAAACCGCAGGGACTCTTGGAACCAGAGCTGTGAGGAGCCGTACTCTTATATAAACAACATAATGTTGCAGCCAAATCGTCCAGTTCGCATCGGTTTTGACAAATGCACGCCGGCCATATCTGCGTGTTCTCTTATTGCATTTCCTCTTCACTCGCAATCATTCGCAGCAGCAAACATGCAATTATTGATACTTCTGTCACACAATAATAGCATTGTTCTGTCTCCAGAATGGAACATGTTGACACCCAATTGTGTCATTATTCAATTCCCACAGTGTTTCCCGACAGAAGCAATGCAGGCAGCAGCGATTCTTAAAGTTGGGAGCAATATTCCTAGGATGGTATGCGGTGCTATTTATTCAAAAGCATTCAATCATAATGTCACGGGAATGTGTTATTTCTCGAGGTTTGCAGTCTGCGTTACAATGAGAGGTATTTCATATTTTCCTTACAGATGAGGACACTTTATCTCACTTTATGAAAGTCGTTCTTAGGGGAGAATTTTATCACATCGTAGAAAGGTGATAACTGCTCCGAGGAGGCTCCAGGTTATGATTAGCCGAAGTATTTCTTGACACTTATGGCTATATGTATCTGTATATATTTAACTGGCCTCTGTTTCAAAAGATTATGGATAACATAAAAGAAGGGGAAAGTGGAATTGAATGGATTCCTTTAAACCTAATTTTAACAAAAATAAACGACTTGCACAGAGAGCTTCAGGAGTCATTTAAAGGAGCTGTGTGTAATTTTTTTGGAGGATCTGTTGACAAAAATGCAAGATAATATACACAACTATGTGTTCAGAGGTGTATAAAGACCTTACATAATGAAATGTTATGTTTTTTATTATTTTAGAATGAGCTGTTTCTATCTCCATACACCACAGATCCCCTTGCATGGAATTCATCGTGTACTAAACGGACAAACTGCTCTACAGAGCGCATTTCGTAAATTTGTTATCTCCTTCGACAAAGAAGCGAAAACGTGCCCTGTGTCAGCCACTGAAGTGTTAGCCACTGAATGGGAGGGGTGGAGTGAGCTGTTGGTTTCAAATTGAATACACTGTACCTTTAAGGAATGCAGAAATGATAATTAAGAGTTTGTCTATCGTAACAGGAATGCAGCAGTGGTATTACCAAAGCAGCAAGGTTGTAGCAAGGCTATTTGTGGTTATGTCAGAAACACTATCTCTTCAACACTTTTTTTAAGGGGATAGTTCACCCTGTATTTGATAATTGTGGATCATTGAAGTCAGTGGTTGTCAACAGGGGGGGCTGTGGCCCACAAGAGAGACCCAGCTGACTTTTAAGGGGGCCTCAAGATGACTAAATATTTAAAATTAGACAAATTTTACTTGATTTAACATGATATTTCAGATTTTTGGCCATTTTTATAATAAATAAACACTTTTACAGTTAATGACAAGCTTTAAAATATTTTACTGGGTAAAATTTTTAGTTTTTGTGAGTGGGAGGGGGGCCTTTAAATATTGTTAAATACAACAAAGAGTCAAAAAATGAATTTATGTACCCTATGCAATTTCAAACCGGTATGACTTTCTTTCTTCTGCACAACACAAAAGAAGACATTTTGAAGAATGTTGGTAACCAAATAACATTGACCCCCACTGACTTCTATTGTATGGAAACAAAATGCTGAGACATTTCTCAAAATATCTTCTTTTTTGTTCTACAAAAGGTTTTGAGTAAACCAAAACCTTTAACAGACCTTTCTCTTCAATTAGCCGTAAAGTTTTGGCTTGAAGCACAATTCCATCGAAAGTAAATATCTTTATGATTTAAGACGTTCTCTTAATGCAGACACTAATAACACGCACTTATGACCTCGGCCCTAGTGTTTTTGATTGAGTGCACTCCACATTTCAGAGTGATATAATGATTTCTAAAAGCAGCCATTTGTTCGGTGTTATCAATGATTGGCACCCCACCAGCAAGGTTAATATGACTGGAGTTGCACTGATTAATGGATGATTGTGTATATAAATTCAATTTGGCTGGCACCCAAAACAGATCCTATCCTCCAGTGACCGCGTTAGGTTTGTTGTCGTCCTCCGACAAGAGAAAAAAGGACATAATGCGCTACCTTCCAGACAAATAAAAATACATCCAAGGACCAGTGACTACACATTTCAGAAAAATAGAAAAACAGCAATAGGCAAGTTATTTTTCTTAATATCCACTCTAAACAAAATAGTGCTATATCGCACAAAAAGTGGTTCTCGGCTCGTAATCGTAGGGGAACCACTTTAAGTACTATACAGAACTACATTTTGGTGCTTCAGTTGTTCTTCAGCGGTTCTTTGGGATGACTGAGGTGCTACATTGAACTGGTGAAGAACCATACAGGGGCTCAACAGGTTCTTTATACTATAACCGTGTTATATAGCACCTCGGCCACCCCAAAGAACCTCTGAAGAACCACTGAAGCACCAAGATATGGTGCTATATAGCACTAAAAGTGGTCCTATGATTTCGAGCAAAGAACCAATTTTAGTGCTATATAGCACAATTTTTATAGAGTGTGTCTTTATTACTGGTTTAAAGAATGTTACAGTGGGCACGTTCCTGTTTCTACGCACATTGCTTTGCGTGTCTCTCCACTGTGCTCCCTAATGACTAAGGCTGGATTAAGAAAGTTGAATCTTAACCACACGCAAGGGGCTCATCACTGTCTCCTCTAGAAGATGCACCAGTAGCTCCGCATCCCCAGCGAGCTGCCATCAGGTCCAGGCGGCCGACTGTTTAATGGAGTACTCTATACAGCATTTCTGAATCTGACCTCGAACCCTACATCTAACCAGGCTTGGATGAAGGATTTGTATCCAGAGCCCGACTCCATCAATTACGTCCGGTAATTAAGAGTAAGCCTCAACGGGAGATAAAGAGCACCAGCCCCAAACAGTGACAAACACTTTTTCTTCATGGGATTTTAGGCTAATCTCATTTTACTGGAACCACACGTCCTCCGCACATACCTTTGATGTGTAAATTAGGACAGAATCGAAGAAATAAACACCGTCACAAGCCAAGAGAAAATGGAGGCTTTGGCAGAGGGCATATTTTTTGGACGGCAAAACACAATGGAATGAATGCAGAATTGCTGCTTCATCATGATTGAATTTTACTTGAAAGGGACGATGTTCAATGCCACCAGAATCTGTGTCGCCACAAGTGCGTCTGGAATAATTTTTCACATCCAACTCATGTTGGTGCCCAAAATGAATGTCCTAAACAAATATGAAAACAAAAACATTTGCGTTATGCACTTCAGACCCGGTTAGAGGAAATCTACACTGATGCTGGTTAGAGTGCCCTGGATTGTTTCCTCATTTTGCTTATTAGCATGTGCTTTAAACCAGTTAGGAAGGTCTTTGAAAGCTTTTCCAGGCCTCCAGACAATCGAAAACAGGCTGAATGTAGACCTCAGCTTAACAATAGAAACAGAAAGATTTACAGTGAGATTTAGAGTTTAATTTAACAGCTACATTTAACCAAGCTTCTTCCCACCGGGCAGACACTTTCCCTGGTAGACTATTTCTGATAATAATAAATAATTAAATTATCCTCACACACATTCTTAGGGCTGCACTCTGAAATTCAAAGAAGCTGCTTGAATGTGGGGTAAATAAAGGCATCAAAATGTTTTGACTCCTCGCCTTTGCAGCCTTGTCGCATTGTGATATCGCCTGCTCTTCCCCGCTCGGAAAAAAGGATCTGAGATGAGCAGTTGGCGCTCGCAGCCTGAAATATAAATGTGACAAAATAAATTATAAATTGACAATACCGCAAAGCGTGTTGCGCGAGTCAGGCGGTTTTGGTTCAGAAGAAACCCAGTTATCTTTTTGACACGAATATACATGCTCACCATGATCCCTGGCTCCAAAAACAATGTGTTATCACTTGAGGTTTGCCTGCATTTAATTTTAACATCAGTACCTGCTCGCGACTTTAGTCTGCCTGTCAGAGAATACACAGCTGGGCTCAGAGCGAGCATGACAGCTTTGTCACTAATGGGAATATGCTGTACAGAACTTTGGCTGTAGGACTGTTTTTGTCAGAGACATGGAGGTCCCAAAGAGCCTGTCTCAGGAAAGACTTTCCCTGCATCTGTTTCCTCGGAACGGCTCGCTGACCAGAACGCCCTTGAAGCTACTGGGTCTGTGTTTTCTCTACGTCATCCCCTGAAAACTGTTAGAAGTATCTTGATCATGTAGAAGATTCCAAGGACATGGTGGTATTGTCAGTTTCCTGGCCCAACCGCTGTGTTCTCTTTTAGCTGCTCTTCTTACCATTGAATACAATCGTGAGCATATTTTGCAATGCGTACCAAAAAAAGATTGGGTAGGTAATTGTTATATATCTTTTTGAAGTGATATTTTGAAGAATGTTAGTAATCAAACAAACTTATATTGTACAGACACAAAACCAATGCAAGTCAATGGGTTACCAACATTCTTAAAAATATATTCTTTTGTGTTCTGCAGAAAAAAGAAAGTGTTGAAAGAGGGTGAATAAATGAGAATTCAACAGAATTTTGGGTTGAAATGTGACTTGAAAGCCAACAAAAATAAAATAATAAAATAGAATTGAATCAAAATAAATTCTTATTTTAGACACCCAAAGTAATGGTAATGGCAGAAAAATTTAACAAACTAGTGAATTTGTCTTAAAGGTGTTTCGTTACCTCTGCTGTTCTTGTATCTTCTCTGCTGTGATTCCCTGAACCACCTTCTCCAGTTCATCTGTGTCTGCACTTGGCTCCACCACCACTTGCGTCTTGCTAAAGGCGTATCGTCCAATGAGCAGCCCCAAAACAAACACGCCCAACCCTGCTAGCAGGTATTTGGCCAGACAGGTCCAATTCCGTCTCTGACCCTTAGGTACTGCACGACTGAAGCGAGACACGTAATTAGGATCCTCTTGTAGGCGCTCAAAGCGTCCGTGGGGAGATGCAGAGGGTTGAATTGGTTCCAGATCCGGGTCCATGCCCCCGCCAGAGGAGCTGCTTACTGGTTGATGCTCCACACATTCCAGCTGAAATCGATCCAAACCTGGTTCCTCTAGTTCCTTCTCCATGTCCCATTCCAATTCTAGAGAGGCGGCATGCAGCTCTTCGCTCTCCAGATCCCGCACACGGAGTGATCCATGGCCAGCGCGCACCTTCCTGTATGCCATTTTTGCAACTGTAAACATACACAAATACAAATGTATATTTGTAATCAGATAATACAAATGCCACTCTGAATACATTAGTAACTTATTGAATTGGGAGGTAAACTAAGCCCTATTGGCTATTTAGAAGGGAGAGGAGCCATTCAATATGTCCCACCATAACGTCCTGTTTCAATGGAAATAATGTTGAACAAAGTTGAGTATTTAGGGTCTTTAGAAAAGAGATAGTAGATGTGTCTTGGTTCCTGTGTGTTCGCCCTGTAGTGAAATGAGGTAATAGTGTGTAAATATTGCTACTCATGGTCATGTACATGTTGCTTCTTCCACAGCGTCCAGTCAAGTAACATTATAAATATTAATGAGCCATGCTTTCATGAATTATTTAATTATTTAAAACATAACAACGGCAGCCTTTCAGCCAATAAGTTACGTAACATCCTGTGATGAAATGAATAATAATAAGCGAACCTTTAACTTTCGAAGCAGAAATAAATTCTAAAATAAAATCTTCATAAAGGAATATGAGGTAATCAGCCCGTACAATACTTTATAGTAAATATGTAGTTAAAAACATTACAATATAGATTTAAATAGTCATGACAAGAAAGATAATGTCTCTATTGATTTGATCCGGGGCCAGTTGCATAAACAGTGCATAAATAGTCAGGACTCATCATTATACTTTGCATATTTCAATTAGACCAATCTACAACTGACTTGAAAAAGTTATGACCATAGTTGAAGAAAGCATGTAGATGACTAACTTGTAAGACTAGTCTAAGCAGTTTATGCAACCGGCCCCTATTGTTTTATCCAAAGAAGTAAGAAATCAATATATATTGTCAATCGTAGTGTATATTCTTGCTTATCAGAAATGTCATAAGGTGACAGGACTCATATTGTAGGGTGCAGTCTGGCAAGTTCACAGAATTAACTTATGTGACAAAGTTTTATAATCAAACAACAGTTACTTTATAAATATAAAAATAAGTATACTTAATTATACTTAATATATTTTTAAAGCTTATGGATCCACAAACAAAACAGGACTCAACAGTCTGTGTATTTATTATTAAGGTTTGTGTATTTAGTGTTGAGGGTCTGGTTGAAAAACAAAGCTTCATTTCAAATACTCGTATGATTTATTGGAAATCAATGCAATTTTATGTTTCCGGCAACTGAATCTACATCCGATAAATTACCATTCATTTATAACTTGTGAAGTAAACGTGTTTATTGACAAGATTTTTTTAAAGACCATGGCAAAAAGTAGCTAAATACAATAACTTAATTCAACATTTATATTTCTACATTATCTAAACTTATCTAAAATAATACTATTTTCTCAAAGTTTGAGACGCAGCACAAAAATATTACTCTGTTTTATTGTGTAAACAGGTTCGATTAAAAAAATAATCACAAATGTGCACTTGTGAAGCATTAAACTTCTGTGGTTGGTTTTACTAGGGAACTGTGCCGGTTGACATCTTTAAGTCTTTATATGACCAGTCCTTATCTTAAACACAAAGCATTCTCTACACAGACAGGCCACAATCGCAGGGAGGGATGTACAGGCTCACAGTTTGACTGTAACTGCTAAAAAAGATCATTAAGGGTGATGACTTGGTTGGTTCAAATTCATAAAAGAGAACGGAATGTCTCGGTGCACCATCAAATTTAACTATCCCTTTAACAGACACCACCATCAAACTCAGAACAGCCCAATCGATAATAACAAAACTCCAAACTGCCCAGAATTTCCAGACCGCAGACGGGGCCATTATCCAGTCAAACAGAGTTCCTGAAATAGGTTCCCTTTTAAAAATTACAGAGCGTAATATCTGCTGCCGGCACAAGGCAGAGAGGAGCGAGTCTGAGAAACCTTTGATAGTCAGACTTAAAATAGTCATTTAGTGGTGGGGAGAAATCTCTTATGACGGAAGGAAATAACTTTGTAACTACTAAACATTCGCCACACGTTTCATCAAAAATGGTGCTGAGGTTTTTACAACACGTTTTGTACATTCATTTTGAGTGTGTTCCCTGCCTCTGCCTTTTATATCATTTGTGGTACAGATTTTTTCTCCTTTACAGGAATGAAGGTATATGAATGATTTTTTTTCACTTTTAAATAGGCACAGCGGAAAATGAGAAGAGAAACTCAAGTTGGAAATGATGTGCTTTTGTCTCTGAACATCAATCTTCGGTGCCCCACAAAACGTCCATTATTTCGGGCCGGCGTTCAGAGGAGAGATCCGCGTGGCGCTTCTTTTTCACTCTGACCCTGGCAATGATATGGGTTATCAGACTCTCAGGACAGTGCTAACCCTCATCTTCTCATCTCCCTTCGGCTAAACCTAACCCCTCGCGCTCGGCTCTTTGCTCACAGACTGACAGATGACGCTCAATCACCAGAAATGCTGGTAATTTAACGCCTTTCGACTACCCAACAGGGCCATCAATTAAAGTCGTGGGGAATACGGCATCTTTGACTTTTCTCTGTGATTGATGTTACTGGGAAACTGGAAAGATGCTTCTTCATATGCCGCGTTTCCAGCCTGCTAGATCCAATCTGCGCCTATTGGTAATGCAAATGAATTCACAGAAAAACAACAGAATAATTTCTTCCTGCAAATAGCGTTGTTTATGTGCATTGTTTATATTGTTTTAGCATCTGAATCGCTTAGGAATTATGCATATCAGGCAACAGCCCTAAACATCAGTTTTGCACACTGCAGTTCCACATGTTGCAGACTAGTTCTCAGTAGAGAAGGATACAGTAGCCCACAGCTTTCTTGCACACGTAAAGCTGTCCTTTAAAATAAAACTAATGAACTCAAAGAGTAAATGTTGTTATTTTCAAGGTCCTACTTTGGTTTATGGAGTGTCCAACAACAAGTTTACGTACATACAAAGTGTAAAAACACACAGTTATTGTTACCTTACTTCTTGACTGACTCTCAAAGGTTTCGTTCGGCCATTCATCTGTCTAATCCCCTCCTTTCTGTCAGCCTATTCTGATCTGATTGGTCAGATGGTCAAGTCTGCTGTGATTGGTCTAGTGCGTACATCGTCGCAGTGTCTCAAACGCAACGTAGGCATTACAATGAGTGACACAAAGCTGACACGGAACTGAAATTGGAACGACAGACGACTCGGTGTCGGCTACTTTTTTCCCCGAGCCAATAACTTTGTTATTCGTTCACTTTCGGCTTTATGAGACTTTTTTTACTGCAGACTGCTTTCATTCACACACAGCAACATTACACAATGCATGACATTTTAAGGACATCGTAATATTTTCTCTTTAAGTACTGCATCATTCGATGGATTAATACTGCCATGATCAAAATAAATTGTATGCACATCTCTTCTTAATGACATTGTATTTACAGACTGTTGTCCACAGCAGTGATAAAAAACAGGGCTGGCTTTTGTTAATAAAGCGCATTCTGTAATAAGCCATATTTGCATAAAGGGATTTGTGCTGAAAAGAACGATAAATACACAATTAAATAACAATGAAGCAGTGTTATAGCAGCACAGATAGCACATGGTTAAGATGTATCGGTTTTGCTCTGAAATATCACTGTTTAGTGGATTCATCCCCATGTGAGAAATAAAAGATTTTGATTTAGATGCCCTACTACTATCATTATATTTGCTACAGTTTGATTTAAGCAACCCACTGCAGTGAAACTCTGGACACCAGATGTTGTGTTTCTGGATGGACACCTTGTGTTTTGGGATTTATCTTATCAATATTTATGAAGCCCGTCAAGACAGCATTTATGTTTTCCAGGAACAGGTATAGACAGGCTGAGTAGATCATGTCAGCCTTGGAGGTGGAAGGCCCGGGTACTGCTTGGGGCAGGCCAGACAGTATGCTTGGAAAAGCAAGAGTGATAGCATCTATTAGAAGATGCTAGAAGTTTCTTGGAATTAATCCTACAAGAATCATCCAGCATTGGACACTGTGTCCTTTCTATAACACACCCTGATATACCATGAGCATCTCGTGGATGTCTCGAGCAGTTAGACTGACACCAAATTGCTTGCACAGACTAACCGCACATACTTTAGACGTGGAAACAAAGCAAAAGACCTGTTGAAAAAAATATATATATATGGATAAAATAAATATTTCAGATTAGTTGAGGGAATTAAAATAATTCATACAAACTAAAATGTAAATTAAATGTAACTAGAATTGAATACATTTTAATCGAATGATTGCAATGAACGCTCAAAAACTGCTGCAGTACATGGAAATCTTTCAAAGGAATTATATTTTTGTGTTAGAGACAATAAGCCTATTTATTTCATTCACTTTTCTCTGTTTCTCAGCTACAATAAATCCGCAAAAATAAAAATTATTTTACTTACAAACTAGAAATATCAATGTATTCTTTCAAACTAAACTTTATAAAACCAGCGTACTGGCAAATGAAAGGCATATAGAGAAAAGAAACGCTCTTTTTTTATTTTTTGTCCTTGCAGGAGGTGAAGAAGAAAAAGTAAAGGCAAAATAAAAGAAAAAGACATCTCAGACTTGTCCCGCTTACCTGTCATCACATTTGACACAACCTTGTCAGTTACCTTAGTTAGAAAGCATGAAACTAGCTGTCAATCATGCCAGTTGCTGCTTATGTCACACAGGGCAAAGCAATCTCACGTCCTAAAGAATAAGTTAAGTCTAATAAGAACAGATACTTGCCGGTCCTACAGCAACTTACCAAAGAGTATCTTTACAAACACGTTCATGATAGGAATATGTTAGAAAGCATTTCAATTACAGGTCCAGATTAAAACATGACAAAGAAAGTCTGCATATGTACAGATCCCCCACTACCTTTTTTTCTAATTCTGACAGTTCCTATAAGAGTGAAGATTTTGCAGCATCATAGATGATGGATTTCAAATCTGAAGGCTCTCCACATGATCTCATAGAGACAGACATCTGCCGAATTGATAGAGATACGTGTCGTCGTTTGCCTACAAAGATAATTCAGAATTCATACAAGGTGAAACACAACTATCCCCTAGCAGAAATAGGACAGGCCATGGAAAGCATCTTCAGGCCCAAGACACCATAGAAAAGTGCAATTTTCATATGACACATGAATAAAATATGCATCCTCAGGGGTACATGCTACATATCTTGGAGGCCTCACCCACATTAAATTCTAAAATATAGGTCAGACAAGACCAAAGTGTTTTCCCACCAAACTGCAAGGTAAAAGTATACAGTATATATTGTTAACAGATTAAATATTATTAACAGAAAGTGCCGAAAGGGTCACCGGGTAAAATGATACTTATACATATTTGATGTTCCTCCCATAAGAGTAAATCTAAAAATAGACAGACAAATATATACTATTTCAGAGGAAATAGCGTTGTTTGTTTTCATGGACTGTCTGCGCAGTTTTAAACATTCACTGAAAGATTTATGCAAACTAGGTAATACTGAATATGTGCTACATTGCCCGTCTATATATACTCATCATTTATTGGATTTTAGTACTTGCAGTTTAGTTTGCCTACTACATTTAGCTTTAACTATGCACGACCCTCAAACTTAAACACTTTTAAACGTCAAGAGTCCCACTGCATTGGGAAATGTTATCACTTAAAGCTCATCCTTAAGCATTAAAATAGCATATGTTGAAGTTTTTTCCAGTGATAATATTTGCACATGCCTTCTTCACCTTTGATTCATTTTTTATTCATAGATTTATGAACATGCTAATAATTCCTCAAAACAGCAGCGATCGTTTCAGTGCCGAGTCTATGCACCATTCTTACATGAGAACTTTCATGATGTCATAAGCGGAGGCAGTTTCAAACTGCATTTTTAAACTCTTTATGGTAAACTGCAGTTTTCAGGAGAAAATACACCGCAATGGTTTAAAATGATTCATTTGCACCACAGGGGGACTGCAATTCAAGGCTTAATTTTCACAGCATTTGCACTAAAAAGAACCACAGTAACATCTAAATACACATGATGCAGGGCTATACTAACACATATAGAATTAGTTAAGTGTGGTTAGTAAATAAGAAACAGCATTTTGTGCTGAAATATGGTCCGCACATCTATTTAGTGAAATGGCCCTCGAAGATGTTCATTGTAGTAGTGGGGAGGATTTTTATGGCAAATGCTACAATAAAACAGCACATCAAACCAGCACCATGTGGATAAAATAGCCCAACGTAAGACTAAACTGTTGTTGTGGAATTTTCTGTTCCACATTTATTAACAAGGAGAAACTAGCAGTGAAACTAATGCCGCACAGCAGAGAGTATGTGAATAATGTTTCATTTGTGCATTCAGATCAATACCTGCAGGTAAGACAGATACCAAAGCGATGAAGATAAAGCCAAATCAAAAGCCAAATCACCATTGCGAAAACACGTCGGCCAGAGCTACCAATCAATTACCTACGTCCATTACGTTCAACGGGAAAGGGAGGAAACAGACAGTGAGTCAAAAGTAACAGTCTTTTGAATGACTCTAGAGCAATACCAGGGTTATTGAGTACATCTATCACACCTCACCGCATGGGGAGATATTGTACCAACTTGCATCGACTAAAAATGCTGGATACATCTGCTAAAAAGACAAGCGATACAGTGTGTACTATTTAAAGTGTAGCTAGCACTCAGATCATTAAAGCGAAAATCAGACTAACAGTTGTGCATTAAAGTTCTATCAAATGAAAAATTGTTTCCCTTAAAACTGGAAAGATAATGGTCGAGCCAGAACAGCCAAACTTTGTTTGAGTTAGACATCAATTGCACGGTAAATCAGAACATAAAACATAAAAGCTATCTAAGGCCAGGTCATGTGATTTTTTACACTTTCTCCCACAGGTCCTTATTAACAACAGACACCCAAACTATGTGCACTTATTGGCTCAGGTTTTAAGATATTGCCAATGCCAAGTGTTCCTGGAAAAACAAGCAGTAACTCATTAGTTTCAAGGTGCACAAAAGGACGAGAGCTGACCAAAGGATTGAAAACGCATATATACTACATCAAAAGAATGATTAAAAGTATTTAGTCTGTGTTTATGTTTTGCAATTGCTAGACAGAATAATACTCAAATTGTGGCCATTCGCACAGCCATTGAAAAGAAATGGACCAACATTCGACAGGCCACAATCAACAACCTGATCAACTCTATGAGAAGGAGATGGGTTGCACTGCGTGAAGCAAATGGTGGTCACACCAGATACGGACTGATTTTCGAACCCCCCAATACTGTAAAACGGCACATTTTAGAGTGGCCTTTTATTGTGGCCAGCCAAAGGCAAACCTGTTCAATAACCATGCTGTCTAATCAGCATCTTGATATTCCACACCTGTGAGGTGGATGGATTATCTCTGCATTTGTTGCATCATAGAGTGCAGAACAGTACTCTACTCTCAGCCAGTCTTGTCTCATTGTTCCAAGGTTACCAGAGCGGGCAGGACGCAGTCCATGCCCGGACCCGACAAAAGCTGTGATGATAGAGATGAATAAAGGACGCGGCGACTTGACATCTCTTCACAAATTTTCAGCCGCTATTAGATTACAAATGATAATTTTAAATCAAAATTTGTTTTGCCTTCTTATGCAAGCACTGTCGAGCTTGTGCAGAGGCTTGACTTGACTAAAGTCTTAGATCTTTGAGTCCAGCTCATGAAAAAGGGGGGCAATAACAAAAATGTTGCGTTTATAATTTTGTTCAGTGTATTTGAATATGGTTGAATACAATAGGAGGCCTTGGAGTCAAAACCTCTGCTTTAACATGTAATTGCATTAAATAACAAAACATACAGTGTGGATATGTAAAGTTTTAAATAAAATCTAAGATTATCTAAACAGAATAAAAGATCAATTAAAAATAAACTTTACATGCGATTTACTATGAATTCTAATGAGATCCCAGTCATATATATTATAGTCTGTGCAATATTAAATGAACACTGAATATAATGAAACCTCTACAAACAAGGCAAAGAAGCTTTTGATGTGGGTCCTATGTGCAGGCATCAGTGAGAACAAGCCACCATCCGCTCCAATTTGCAGAGTGAAAACTCAAACATGTTTGACCAGACAATGAAAGCGTGACCTCGGGTCTCATTTAATTTGAAGGCTGTATTCTCGGCCGGTCGGCCAGCAAAGAACAGCCCGCGCTCTTTTCTCGCCGTGATTTAGGGAGTGTTTGATCTTTGCCACTCGTAACAAATCGACACTGCCACATTAAACGCCACTGTTGGAACATGACAATAAGCTTCAAATTTAATACACCTGTGTGAATCAATATAAGGAGGTTGGCCCACGTATTTAACTTTGTTTTCTCAATAGCTTTATTAGGTGATATCAAACTATAGGCCTACTCGGGTATCCAGAGCCGATCCTAGATGTCTGGGGGCCCTAAGCAAAACCTTTGTGGGGAACCCTTGTCATAGTTACATTTAGATATAGATAAAATAACTGTTAACTATGAGAAGTAAAAATGTAAATAATTCTTTACCTAAAGTAACGCGTGGTTCTGGAAACATCCAGTTGTTAACAGTTAACACACAAAAGGTGTGTTTTAACTAACCAAATGAGTGATCAACAAAAACAAATCAAGATATAATTTATTCAAGAAAGCTAATCATACGAAAACACATCAATAATTCTATAAATGTGATGACACAAAAATTACAAATTATCATGGGCAAAGATACAGTGGATTGCAGTGGTGTGCATTATAGCTGACACCCACATGAACACTGGACAGCTGGTTTTGTGATTGTAAGTCATTCCCTTTGAACGCTTTTGAAGTAAGAAACGTGTATATTCATCTTTTTTATAGCCATGGCCATATGTAAACATGCATCATCACGCACGGCACATGTAGTCACCTGTCGCGCACTACAATAGCGTCTTGTTTACATTATAGTGTTTTTGATTCAGTACTCAAGGGGCCCCCTGGTGGTGCAGAGGCCCTACGCAACCGGCATAGTCTGTGTATAGGGAGGATCGGCTCTGCAGGTATCACTTGGCTGTCGAAGCCCAATAATTAAGGTTTCTAATTCTGCATCCAGCCCTTGATCAGTGTACAGCTTTGGCCCAGGTGTTAATTTGTATGAATTTGATGAGGAGGCAAAGACAAACATAAAATAAGCCAAAATTTTCTCAGGCCAATCACATTTTAATTTCAAACTGACATCCCAAAATATTTATTATTGATTTACAATTACATGGCCTACATTCCCCAAAGCCACACGATTCTTTTTACTTAAAGTCACCCACAAGGAGATAGCATCTATATATAGACAAACCCGCCACTACCTCCATGCAGACAGATCAGTCATTAGCTTCCAACACTGTCACGTATAGAATGTCACCTTTCAGTGTAAATGAGGTCTTTCCCATCTGCAACTCACTGATAGATGGACACGGGGCCTGTCAGACATCACTGGCAAACATACAGAAATAATGAAGGAGGTTTTTGATCCAGCAATATCAACCTCTGGGGCGTTTTTTACCGTACAAAGATATTTTATACCCGCTCAATCATGCACAAAGACAGCAGTGTGCACACACACACACGATGTACATGACATACAGGGTGTTGACTCAACCGCGATATGTCGGGCAGGTGTAATTGGCCGTCATATTGCACTGCTAGCTGGTGACTGGTGTTTCAAGAGGTCTGATGAAGAGATCGGCTGAGCTCATGTGTCATCCAGTGTATGCAGTATGTCTGAAAATTGAATTCTAAGGCTAACCAGAGCTTCAGAGACCATGTTGTTAACTAGAACCCATTGACATACATTGGTTTTGTGTCCATAAAATTGAATTGAAAGGGTTCTGGCGCTGTTCGGTTAACAACTTTCTTCAAAATATCTTCTGTTGTGTTTTGCGTAAACAATAAAGTTATACAGGTTTGAAATGACAAGAGGGTGAGTAAATGACGACAGAACACCCGAACATCTTGAAGGCAGGGACCATTTATCTGATTGGCTCAAAATGGTGGGTGGTGCCCCTTGACCCTATGAACTATTCAAACTGTAATATTTTATACATTGAATCATTTTCTTCTAATATTCCCCATCACTACTAATTCAATGACTCAAAAGCTGCAACATATCCCCCCAACAAGCTTCTCTCTAAATAGACTGAAGTTTATTTAAATTTTGAGAGGGTACTCTTAAATATGTCCAGGGCCATTTGGCAATGTTAGGAGGCGTCCCTCACCATCTGGTTGGTGGGCTCCCCCACCCTCTTCTATTCTGGCCATACGTTACAGACCCCTGTGTTTCAATCCACTTCAGTGATCCAGCTACCTGGCAGCCGTCTCCCTCAGACCTTGCCAACAGATGGCTCTGCAGCAGGTAATAATGACCCAAGACAAACTCTTAAATTGATTATGCCATCGTTAGGGCATAAATACAAAGTATCGGCCCTGCAGAGTGGAAAGATGGCTGTGAGTCAACAGGCACTCACATGACAGGCAGATACAGGACGAGGGGCGAGGAGGATAGAGCAATGTGGATTGACCTATAGCACGTGAGGGGTCTGCCGAATAATTAGTAATCCGAATCTAAATGTAATGGAAATTTGCAAATAGAAAATACCTTGAAATGGGATGTGGGGATAATGAAAAGTCATTTGAAAGATTCACATGGGCATGAGGTTCAGACCACAGCAGCACCTCTGGCGAGACCAATTGTGCCCTTGAGCAAAGTATTCTCAGTTCAACTTGTCACTGAAGTAAGGCCACATCCACATGAAGCCCGGCCTTCCCTATCAGATCTTTTTCTCCTTTTCACGGCATCATCTCAAGAAATATCTGAGTATACACGTTAAACAATGTAGCACACACGCCAAATCAGTTTGTGGTAGGGCTGGGAATCGATTCCAAAAAATTATCCTTGATTCCAAGGCATTGAGAGTCGAGTCTCCTCTTTAAGAACCTTCATGAGCAATAGCCCTTAGCTGATGACAACCGTCAACTTAATCTCATTAGTTTCTTGTCTAAAACAGTACAGACTTCAGAATTTTTTTTGAATGAAGTCTAGAGCTGAGGAATGACATAAAATAGTCTGCATGCATAAATGTAAAACCTTCAGACACAGCCATAGTATGTGGTGCTGTAATTCTGCCACAGACATACACAAAAAAAAAAAAAGAAGATTTGGAGCATGCGCATAAACTGCTGTTCTGCATTTATGGTTAAACTTCAAACTCTCATAATGAGTTTTACAGTGTGCATGAATCCCATAAATCAATATTATTAGTCACCCTTTTTGTTTGTCACTTGGTTATGCAAATATCTAACTATTAACAGTATTAAAGTCAACGTTGACAACACAGATTTTAATCGTTTAAATCAACAGTTTATTCTATTTCCTGAAAAACTAATTTGGACATACAAGGTTTCAGAAGGACAGCGACGATTTGCAATTTAAAATTGCCAAACACAGACACAATACACTAGAAACACATCCATCTGTAGTTATTTCAAGAGCTGAAGGCTTTTTCATGCACCAGCCTTAACAGAAGAAAATAAACTGAATATAATCAGCAAAGTGACGTGAAATGACAATGTCCTGATGAAGAGAAACAAGAGCACATCAGGTATAAAAACAAACCTCTCAGTGATTCTCAGCAGGATGCTTCCTTGAACAATTTACATTAAACACCAGTGAAGAGATGCTGCTGTTCTTATAAACAGTTACAAACACACACACACATACAAACAAACAAACAAACAAACTAACACACACCTACACACAAACGCACATCTCAGTTTGTAAACTGACTGATGTAAGGTTAACATTGCAGCATGCATTTATAATAGCCATAACATTAAACAGTTTAAATTGAGGAATGAAATGTATCTCATTGCAATACAAAAATATGTATCATTATAAATACGTAAAATGTGAAAAATGTAGCGCCTTATAGAACCTAATAGACAAAATATGTTTTGTTATGCAAGAAAAAAGTACGAGGGACATTGGTGTGCTTTGGATTAAAGTGTCCCACTTTGCCTTTCATAAAACAGGGCATCAAAAGGGCCGCCATTTTTAATCTATTTCCTAATACAGGGGCAATTTACTGGAATGTTCAATAAAAAAAGTAAGTTATCAGCAAGCTCCAAAATTTGCAAAAACTACCCTGTATTCCTACACAGCAACAAATACTTGTGGTATAAGAAGGACCTGTAGAGAGCAGACAGCCTCTCATGTCACAGTTCTCTAACAACTAATGCTCTCAGAGATCAAGAATGATACAGAGGACAGTCATATTTCAGAGCACTAAACATGTCTTTAATCATGGAGAGAGTCCTTCTGCTCAGAATGTCATGATTTGAAGCTCCTGTGTCAGCTGCAGTGAGAGCTGATGGCTTCTCTCCTGCTGAAGAGCGTTGGATCATTTAGAGAAATCTATATTCTCTGGTCATTCATTTTGCTGCAGGAATAAAGCATTTTCCCAGAGGGAGTGAGCTAGCGGTCTCTCAGCAAATAGTCCCTTTTCTATCACTATCTGTGTAGGAACCATCTTCAGGTGTTTATCTTCTTGTTTTGAACATGTCGTTTTGGTAAGATGCTTTGGATAAAAGCTAAATGTGAATGTGTGCATGAGCGTTTATTTGTTGATATTTTTAGGTTTGGATATAATTGTCACTCTCCGTGCCCTTATTTTCGCAATAATATATATTTTTATATTCAATTAATAAAGTGCATGCAAAAATGAAATGAAAAATGAAAAAAATCCTGCATCATTTACTTACCCGCATGATATTTCATTTCTTTTGCAGAACACATAATAATACTGTATCTTTTGAAAAAAATTCGGAAACCGACCAACAGTGGCTACCACTGTATGGATGCAAAACCAATGAGACATTTCTCAAAATATCTTCTTTTGTGTTCCACAGAAAAAAAGAGTCATAAACACTCATATACTCAAATGTTTTGTGTTGAACCGGAAAGTAAAATGGTATGTGTATGCAAAAGTCTAGCATGACCATCCCTATGTGTACATTATTCTACTGTACCTTTTTACCACTGCTCCATCTTTTGATTTGCTAGTCTAATCATAATTGAAATGAGAACAAAATGCTGAACAACAAAGCACACACTTAAGTATAAAAATAAACCTGGAACCCAATATTTTTTTGAGGGACACATCCTGGCTTCATTTCTGAGCAGAAGGATGCTTCCCTATCTGCACATTCCCCCAAGCTTCTCTTTGAAATGCAACAGCAGGGTAACCTCAAGAGGCCTTTCTCACTACAGACTCTGTCTTATTCCACTTCCACCGCTTAAAGAAACCGTAAAGCCACCTAGGTCTCATTTTCACACTGCATATATTCAACAACCACAACGAACGCTTTATCAGCGAGGCACCACCTACTCTATTAATTAATCTTGATAAAATACTTAATCTCTATCTTTTTCTTAATTCCCTCAGGTCTAAACACGATACTGGTGTGGCTATGAACCCATGTTGAGCAAATGAAAGTCGGCAGAAGGAATAAAGAGACGCCACGGGGCTCCACTGACCTTGCGTTTATTCCGAAGTTTGTAATGCAATAATCACCTCCACGTGGGTGATTGATTTTAGCCGCCCAGCGCCATTAATCATCAGCCGCGGATGGGAATAAATGGAATTATCGTGACGGAAAGCTCACTTCGATCTTAACAATAAAAAACAATTAGCGTTTCTGAAAAAGCACTTTAAACTAATGCAGTTGAGTAAGAGATTAATAAACAATATGGTAACACAGTTACCACCAGTGATTTCATGTAACGCAGCCGTTTCTCAATTAACCTCTGCATTGTGATTATTAGTAATGTGATAAATACCCAGGCGTTTAGATGTGATTCTAAAAACTAGAGATTAACTGTGACTGTCTCTAGAAGAATTACAGCATGAAACGCTACTTATCTGTCATAAAGAACGATTGTAGATGTTCATCGCCCAGGAGGGCTTATTTTTATAACTATTTTTATCATACCTTTATAATTGATGTGATTATTGCAGGCTCAAAGCTTACGTGTTTGCAAAACACAGAGCATCTGCCCCCATTTGTTGTGAATCTAGAAAGAAGACCATTGCCTTTCTTTTTATGGCCCCTTAACTTCCATATAGTTTATTTCAACAGCACCTTGACATGTTGTGTAAAATGTCACTAGAAGTTAATAATGTCATCTATTGGAGAAGATACGAACTGTGGGACATTTGCCAACACAATCTCACTAGAATTAGTAAGTATTCAATGACGTGGCTTTTTAAGCGATGCAGAGAAGACACATTTTTCTATGCTAAACCCTGAAGCGAGTTAGCATTTTAGCACTTCCAACGGTTCCATCAGATCTATGGGTTTTTTGAATGGGTTTTTTCTTTAATGTCTGTGGTTAACAGAATTTCTAAATATTTTTACGTTTTATTCTATGACATAAAGGACACCGGTAACACGCTGGTGTTTTTTAAACCTTTTTTGTCGCCTAAGAACTGGTAGCTAAATAGTTGCTAAAACATCTACATCCTTTGGAGGGGACATTAAACGTACAATACTTACAAATAATGCAACATAGACACAAACTTTAAAAGTGGTGGGAGATTCATTTACAGAGTAAGGCTATGTTCACATTTGACTTCATTTTTGATATATTTTTGACTTCAAATATTGTAGCATCTGTTTTATGCTACAATACCATGGAATAAACCATTTTTAAGCAGCTCAGAGCGTCTTTTGAGGTTGAAACTTTTCTTGGGAAAAAAACGTCAAGCACATTTTTCACAGCTACCAATGACAAACGAGTAACGAGACCTTTAGTTTACATAACAACTACTCGTAAGTTGCTTTGGATAAAAGCGTCTGCAAAATGAATAAATGTAAATGTATTGCAAATACACTCGCTGTTTATAATTCAAATAGAATTCCATCACGCTGCCCATGAAGCCTGTCTGAATCTATTTCTATGATGCTGCCTCTGAAGTCATTGCCGTTGTTCTGACAATGTATGCTAACCTATAAAATTGTGCTACCTCCATACAAAACAGGACTAACCACTCCCCCAAGCCTTGCACCTAAGTTACTCCTCCCCCAATCCAATCACATCACGAGGGTAGCAAAATTCGATGGGTAGCATAAATCGACAGAACACCGGTGTTCTGAAAAATTGTGCTACCCTGTCAAATATTGCTACCTCCATACAAAACAGGAGTAACCATAGTGAAGTCTGTTCATAGCCTCACCTTAGCTTTTTATGTCTGGTAATTGTATTTAGGCTTCAAAAAAAAGCAAAAATGTGGTTCATTTGTAAAGATTATTTCAATAGACAAAATGTGTAAGTATTATAAACCTTGGTTAATGCGGAGCTTGTATTTTGCAATCTTCCGAAAGTCTATGGGAAAAATGCATTGGCTTTCAGAGAAGGCATCCAGTGTGGCGCTAACAATAAGTAATCTCTGATGTAGTCTATTCGTAAGAATGTGTACGATCATATTCATACATTTTAGTATGATTTGCTTTCCGTCCAGTGATGATTGGTTTAGGCTTCAGTTTATCTTTTTCTTATAAACATATGTTTTTTGTATGAATTACATTGTAAAATTTCTTATGATTTAGCCTCCTCATAAAATAGTTTAGAATTCCTGTGAAAACAGGTTGAAATGTGCATGACAATGCAAATATATTCAGTAACTATCCTCTAGTAAGGTGATTTAGATATGTCCATGAAAAGTTGACGCAATGAGCTGAAAATATCACTAAATGTGGAACATCATGCTGTATACCTTTAGAGACAATAATGAGATCATAAAGCAAAGAAACAACACAACTTTTCAAAGCAGAAAAAGCCAAATGGCTGTTTCAGAGAGCAAATGAAGGAAGAGGAACCTATAAAGAAGGTGCAAATGGTGAAACATGCAGTAAATACACCAGTCTTGCAAAACAAATCGTCTAGCCAAATGCTGCAAGTGTTATTGAGTTCAACCTTTAGATATTAAAAACATTTTTAGATGACCCATTAGAGTCTTCTGACTGCCAATCCAAGCATTACAAAGCATGACAATATCTCCAGCCGACAGATACAACCTCTGATGGCTGTTATATTTCTGCTCGTATATCAATTTGAGAGCATCTAAATCAAACATTTTTGTGTTGACAGAAATAAATTGTAAACAATTAATCGTGATTAATCACTTCCAGAATAAAAGTTTTTGTTTTTAATATATGTCTGTGTCCTGTGCATATTTACTTTGTGTTTACACATACACATCCATATATACAGTAAATATTTAGGAAATATTCACATTTATATATTTTTAAATAGAAAGATATATAAACACTTATTGATTTTTATATTTTTCTTAAATATTTGCATTTATGTGTATGTTTTAATGAATACAAAATAAATATGGACAGTGCACATACATGTAAACACAAACTTTTATTCTGGATCTTTTATTCTGGATGCGATTAATCGCAATTAATCATTTAACAGCCCTACAAAATATATTGAAATGTAAATCAAAGTAGATTTTATAAGGATACATAACAAGCAAATATTACAGTATATATAATCCCCGTTAAAAATATCAAGTAAAACTATATATTTACAGATAAAAACACATAATGGTTGTTCATTTGCAAATGGTTACTCTGCTAGGCCACCTGTGTTATCTGGAGGGGATTCAACTTTCTATCACAAATTTGATGCAAGAAAATCCATATTTTTGAAGCATCCAAATACATTCTGGAGCCACTGAACCCGAGTTGAATCACTTCTCCCTTTTTATGCAGGAGCTACCGTAACCATACTTTATTCATCCAGCCATGTTCTTCGCACAGAAGAGGCCATACCCTGCAAATAGCAGATCTGGATGTGGTAAAAAGCCTCCCAAATATACTTAAACTAATCTGCATTTCTCCAAAGGGGAGCCGTGTCGCATGAAGGGTACTCAAAAATTGGTTCGCTATCACTAGACTGCAAACCTCTTATACGGGTCAGTAAAAAGGAACTCTGCGAAATGCAGCAGCGTAATGTAGGGGGGTTGGAATCGGTGTACATGGCGGCCAGCCATAGAAAGGACAGCATATGCAGCGATGCGGTGCCACGGTCTAAGGGAAGATTGCCATCTGAGGTGTATGCCCCAGGAAGGGGAAAAGTAGAGCGTGATGTTTATAATACTTGACTGAAGCAGCCATGGCAAAGAGACTTTCATGCTTGTCTGCATACAGCTGAGGCCTCACGTCTGATATTAGACCACAGCCTGATGTTAAAGGCAGTTAAAAGGTTAAAAATTCTAAACCACGGCTACAACAGTCAGATTATTATGCATTATTAAATTATTAATAATTTGTCTCTAGTCATCAAGAGAGCTCTTATCATTGTGGAAGCCTTTCATTTCTAAGATAAAAAGTGGGTTCAAATGTCACTATATTGTATATTTTCATATAATTTTACATAACATTATCACTAAAATATATACAGTCATCTGCTTTCCTTTAGTCAACCGAGATAGATTCGGAGGTCTTTCACGTGGGGATACATTCTTGCATCCTATCCAACTTGTAAATTGTCAGCTCTTTCTTATATCGACAACCTCTAAATCAAGAAATCCAAACGCTTCTAGGAATTTCTATAGCACAGCTCTGCGTGAACAGATAAACACCTTTCACTCCAATATCTCATTCCACAGATCTAGCAGGGGCATGTACTTGACATTTACCGGTAATAAGTCAAGCATAGCATTTACGAGAACTAAAAAAGTGGATCTAACAGGCTTCTGTGCTTCATGTCCTGTAATACAAGCGCCATTAAATACACATTGTTAATCTCGCATCAACACCGCATCCTGTTTATTACCAATCACGTACAAATATCTTGGCGCCTCTGCGGTTGTAATTTAGATATTCCCCTTATTAACTTTATAGACAAAAGTAATGGCTCACTCGATCGCATTTTGCTGATTCACGCAGAATACAAGGTCCACTGGTTCACACCAGGGAACTCTATACAACAAACAATCAATTAACCGGCCAGGAGGGAATTGAAGAATACAGGGGGGAAACAGAGGCTATTTCAGTTTTTTCTCCCGTCCTTTTCCCTTTCGGCTAATCTACGTTTTATTGCCATTGGGTATGGAGACATAAAATTCTGTGGGGAAATTTAATTTAAAAACATATTGGATAGGTTGTACCTTGGAACACAAAGCCCCTGTAAGAGAAGAGTCTAATATATGGTTAAAAATATCCGCACATGGCATGTTTTTAAGTTATTAAAGCTATGGATCGCGACCCAACATCCACAGCAAATTACAAGTGTGTGCATTAATGAATATGCTGTAAATTACTGTTAAAAACCTCTCATGACTTATTGTTTATTTAGTTGTACCTAGTCTTTTCTGTTTATACCAAAGCTGTTTTAAAAGGCAAATGGTGACCATAGCAAATATTTGATTTAGTTAAATGTTGAATTACAAAAAAAATATTTTGAAAACATCCAAAATTTACAACATTTTCACAAGTGGCTATCTGTACGTGCTCCTCCCAAACTTTGGATTCATTTTGACGCCATCATTTTAACAAATATTTGAATTAATCATGTTTATTTAAGCGTCATGTCATTGTAAACCACCCGATATCCTAAATTGACCCGCCCAGAACACAAGTAGAAATAAAATGGCATAGAAGACAAGCATGCATACATTTTATACTTTTTCTCTTAAAATGAGACTTTATCCCACTTCACAATGTCCAAGACATGCAGGCACAATTCACTGAATTAATCTGGATCAATGTTGTTGCCTCTTTCCACTTTGTGTTTGCCTCAACACTTTAATTCTCAATTCCACACCGATGAGGTGAGAGACCAATGCTGCATCTCGGGACCTTGCCTATGTTTGCCGTCCCCCTAAACAGGCAGTTCACCTGGCAACCATCAGTCACTGTTAACCCCCAGTGACTTTATTCACAGAAGACAAACAATGCACCAGAAACAAACAAAATGCACAGATTGAAACCTCTCTTCAGCCAAAAGGTCGTGTGGCATTTGGTGGTCTTGACAAAGCTTGCAATACTGAATCTGTTGATAGATGTTACATGTGAAAAAATGTTATGGCTTCTTAACACAGACAATTCTGTTTTGGGTTAATGTTACTAATGGGGGCTCAAGATTGAAGTGTAGTGAAAAAAAATCATTTAAATTGTACTTTAAATTTGTTCAATCTTTGCAGAACAGATTAAAAGAGGCTGTTTAATGGCAGGTTCCATTGTGACAACTTACCCCAAACAGTGTGACAACATACTCCACTTTTTCATCTAGGTTTAGTCAGTGACCTAGAAAGAAGTGCAGGATCTTTCTTTTTTGTCATAACTTTACTTTTAAATCTTCTTTGAAATTTCATTCCAAGTTTAAATTAAATTTTATATCCCAAATACAGTTTCCAATGTGAAATCTCTCTCTCCCTGTGTATATACATATATGTTATGTCTACATTCCCCTGTCTACAATTCAGTTAGGATCAAAATGATTCAGTCATTTATTTCTTAATCACTTTCTTCACAGGTACACCGTTCACAAAAATCCACCCTCTGAGCCTCGGCTGATCAAACAAAGCTGAAGAAAGCGGCCTAAGCGCTCAGGGAAGGTAAACGATGTTGACTGCAAGCAAATACGTTATCAGGAACTCAATTCATCCATCATGATGGGAAGACGTACATGATGGGACATGAGAGAAACAACAAAATTATGCCAAAGAAAAAGAGGACAAACTTGAGAAAGAGACAGACAGAGGACATATGCAATCCTGCTTTAAATCAAAGTAAGACATCAGTGAAGTGAGATGCGGAGAGAGGGAAAAGTGTTTATGAAATGACTCGAAAAGAAAGTGTTTCGGTGGAATAAGGGGGGTTGGATCAGATCTTTGCAAGCTTTAATATTTCACTGTGCTGATAAGGAACCTGTCATATCTCCTTTCTTTCCTCTCAGCAGCTGTTGCCATGACAATGGGTAGACGGCTGATCTCTGTGCACGCGTGTGTGCGTGTTTCTGAAGTATTAGCCGAACGGTGACTGGCAAAGACATTGACATCTGTGCAATACGGGGGAATGAGATACCAATTAATTCGTGATGGAAATGGATACAGAGGAAAAACACAATATTTGTGAGACAGGGCTTACATGAAATAACACATTCCACCATCTTCCAGACAAATGCTCATCTCGAATCTGCCTATAAAAATAAGTCTGTAATTTCGAGGTAATATTCCCCAACCGCAATCTCCGAAATCACATTAGCGCTATCAGCTGTACTTCATAAAACAGGCTTATGGTTTAATACCCAAGTTAGATGTTATGAGAGTTCAGAAAAGACCTCAGGGAAGGTGTTTCCTAAAGCCCGGGCCTAATTCTCTGGTTCACAGAGATGCTCTTCTCTTTCTCTCTGCCACTCTTTGGCTCTTGGGTGTTTGTATCTTGCTCTGATGAGCTCCATCCAATTACGAGTTCTCCCTTTCCTTTAAGTGTCGGGGTAACCAAGAGTTCCAAGATCAAAAATCAGCAGTGCATCTCGACAGGCCGGAGCTGAAATTATCACCTCCAGCCTCAAGAGCAAACGACTGCAGGTACATAGATTCGTATGGGAAATCTTTAGCACTTAAATTATTATTACCACGCTCGAGCTGGCTCGCCGCAGATCTGACCTTGATTCGGACGCTTTAATCGCATGCAGTTATTTTCTGCCCCAACTGCTGGAATCTATTCACTAATTTCACAAGCTGTGTAATTATTGCGAAATCTCGCAAAGAATTGATTCTCTTTGCCACGCTAAGTCCCCAAACTGTACTGTACGGAAACAGAAGGTTTTTGATTCTGAGTGCAAAGTCAAGGAGTGGACATTTTTAAGCAGTGAAGGAAATGTTTTAAAAAATCCTCTTTTAATTATGTTATCATGTTTTTCTTTTTAGTTAGCTGTTTTTTTTAAGTTATATTGTCTTTACTTAAAAAAAACGACTGCAGTTTGATTGATATGAATTGGAATGCACAGGAAAAAAACTCTGGCTTCTGTGCATGGCCGTACCCACCATTGAGGTCCCCGAGGTCCAGTCCTCAGATCTCTTCTCCTTCAGCGACGACTCTACCTTCGCTATTCGGGACTGATTGCTTCGCCGTCAAAAAGAACCTGCAGAGGATTCAACCTCTTGCTCAGCGGCTTCGCTATCCAGCAGCGCCTGCCGCCATCCGGCGATTCTAAAAGAGCTTATTTCTGAGCAAATTTTCTGCGGCGTTGTGTCGATTGCCGCGCAGTACTTGTCTCTCGTGCTGGAATTTCCGAATCTGCGAATCTGCTCCTCGTGCCCTGCTGCTTTCTTCCTCACAACAAGTTGTGAGACGAAAGCAGCAGGGGGAAGGATCTAAGCGCTCGGATGAGTGCGGGCTGATGCCGTCTCTTCGTTCCTGGGAGCGGTCTTCGACTTTAATCGAATGACAGCCAGGCTGACTGCAGAATGCGCACTGGCCATTCTGAGATTCGCGACCTTTTTCGAGCTTGGGATTTCATGCCCCCTCAAAGCATTTCAGAGAGTGCTGGGTCTCATGGCCTCCATATCGCCAGTACTGCAGTTCCTCCGCATGCGGCCGCTTCAGTACTCGCTGAAACCGAGAGTTCCACTACAAGCATGGCGTCTCAGAGGCTTACGCGTCCGAGTGGATCGAGTCTGCCTCGCTGCCCTAGCTCCTTGGAGGAATTCGCTCTGGCTGGAGCAGGGGGTGCAGACACATGGTTGTCACGACAGATACGCTCTGTCCAATGGCATGCAGGCTTTCGGCCACTATCCAGATCGGGAAAGAGGCCTGCAAATCAACTGCCTGGAGATGCAGGTAGTATGGTTGGCCCTTCACAACTTCCTGCCAGTTCTACGGGGACTGCACATCTTAGTCCGGTTGGACAGTTCGACGTTGTAGCGAGGTAGGCAGGACGACAGCCAGGATTCTAGGTCTTGTATCACGGAGGAGATTGGGAACATAGACGATGAGCGACCGGACCGTCAGTGAGAGAGGACGAGGCCTGGACTTTATGTTGTGTTTTACTTAAATGTATGTTTGCATTTTACTGTGTTTGTTTATTTAATTTAAATCTTTTTACGTTCACCGGTTCCCGCCTCCTTCCTTCCTTTTATTGAACCTTGTTACAGACGTGGTGTCTCACATAAATCACCAGGGAGGCCTCTTTTTCGAGGCGCCTCTTCTCCCTGGTACTCCCCCTTTTGGAATGGGCCCAGTTCAATCTGCACTCACTGAGGGCGACATATGTGCCGGGCAAAATTAACCAGGAAGCGGATATGTTATCTCCGAGCAACATTCATTCAGACGAATTGACACTCCACCCTCTGACGGTTCAGACGATCTAGAAGAGCAGAGATCAGGCGAACAAAGTGCTGTTCGTAGCCCCACTCTAGGCAAACCAGCCGTAGATCCCGACCTGTCTCAGGTGCTTGTGGCAGCCCCGTGGCGAGACGAGACCTCCTCTCTCAAGCAGGCAACACGATCTGGCACCCAAGCCAAAGCTGTGGGCTCTGTACCTCTGGCCTATCGATGAGAGCCTACGGTCCTCCCAGAGAGTGTCATGAATACTATCTCTCAGGCTAGAGCGCCATCCACGAGACGACTCTATAACCTTTAGTGATCTGTCTTTTCCGCCTGGTGTACATATCGCGGCACAGACGCAGAATCTTGCGACGTATCATTGATAATGTCCTTCCTGTAGGAGCTGTTGGAAAAGGGTCGTTCCCCTTCCACACTCAAGGTCTATGTGGTCGCCATTTCGGCTTCCCACATCCCTATAGCAGGACAAACGGTGGGAAAGAACAACCTCGTTTTTCTCGCCCCTCTATTATCCCTGTATGGGATCTTCCCACGGTGTTGAGAGCTCTGAAGAGCTGTGGACCTTCGTTTCCTGACGCTAAAGACCGCTCTGCTGCTAGCGCTGGCATCCAAAGCTTCTGTGTGCCAAAAAATTTCACATTAACATGTGTTAATCACTTCATGGGGAAAAGCACATCCCCCCACACAATATAACATGATGTGTAGCATATTTAATTGAAAATATATACTTTTGGATACACTGTAGTATAGGGACCTATTCTCACTATTAACTAGTCGCTTATTAGCATGCATATGATTAGCATATTGGCTGTTTATTAGGATTTATAAATCCTAATACCTCTAATCCTACCCAATACCTAAACCTAACAACGACCTTGCTAACTATTATTAGGCCCCATAATAAGTTTATTGAGGCAAAATTCGTAGTTTATGGTTTGTTAATAGCAAGAATTGGACCTAAAAATAAAGTGTGACCATACCTTTAGCGATAATTTTAACTGTGTTATGTATGTCTGCACCTCCTGGTAACTGTTTTGGTTTTCATTTACTTTTATTATAATAACAGTAATTAGATGATTCTGAAAATTGTTTGCTTTAATTACATGCTTATACAAAATGTATTTGAGTTTGAGCATAAAATAAATTTAATAAAAAAATAAACAGGATCAACGCTTAAAAAATACTGTATCTTTTGTTGTTGATGACAAAAGCTGTGCATTCAGTTAATCTAAAAAATAATGAAAGTGGCCATAAAAAGAACAGCACATCATGACCACTCTTGTATTGATTTTTTATTGATTGAATTTTGTTTGGAAATTATACACGAGATGATCAACAGCTAACATAGAATTTCCACTCAAAGTGAATAATAAGCCGCTGTTTGATTTGCTCTTGGAACTCTGATGCACTTAAACTGATTTACATGTGAACTGCATGTATTTTCACCAGGCGACATATTTCACTTCGCTGTACGTTTATGTCCTACTTTATCTATTTCATTACTTACTATCATTCAAACCAGTTACAAAGGGAATTTGACATGTTTATTGCGTATGTTTATGTCCTTCAAATGAACTGTTTATGTGAATGATTTTATGACAGAATGCATAAAGATCACTGCTCATTTGCTCCCCCAGTGGCAAATGAAGGAGCTCATTTAACAGAAGGATGGTGCACAATTAAGAAAAGCGTTAGGTTTGCATAACTTTTCTAATATTTCCCAGTCCATCTTCTAATGATGCGAACCTAATGAGTCCATTAGTCTCCTCTGAGGGACACGAAGCGTTTGCCAGATGTTCTTTGACATGAATAAACAGCATCTGCTCTGCCTTTAAATGTCTGATCTTTTGGCTAGAATTGGATTGTATTATGAACATTTAGTCATTTTGCAGACCCTTTAATCCAAAGCGATTTACAAAGATTTCAGGGAGCAATAAGTGATATGTCATAAAAGAGCAATAGTACGATAGGTGCTAATACAACGTTTCTAGTTTCAACAAAAGCCAGACCACTACCTGTTGAGAGAAGAGAGGGTTACTGTTCTTTATTTTTTTCATTTGTCCTTCATGAAGGCCTTAGTGTGCAAGCCCAGACCTTGGACAGTAACTTATAGACTACTGTGTATAATAGCATGAATTAAAGGGACAGATCACATTAAACCAACAATCTGCCATTTACTCAATGTCATTTTAACAACAAATTGTCTTAAAAAGTGTGATCAACTGCAGAGAAAGAAAAATATGGGTGTGGACCAAGGTTATAGCAGGTTACACACAAAGTTAAACAACTCACCACAGGATAACATGTCATGCAATGCGATACAAATAAGTACTGTGATTGTACTGTTAATACAGTAAGTACACAATGAAGTGATTTAAAAAGACTCGAAATGAAAGAAAACCCCAAAATAACAACAGGGAAGGAAACATAATGTAAACCAAGGCTTGAATCAATAAACAAGCTCTTCAAAGTACAAGTAATTCTAGACCAAAACACCATAACAAAATAGTCAAAAAGCAAAAAACTTTAATTTTACAAACTTTTACTGTTTTATTTTACAAAATGTTCACATAATTTTGAAATGCTATAAAATTTGTATGTACAAAATTGGTGTAGAATAACACGAAAAACATGTAATTTTACTTTACATAAATGCTATTTTATGATATTTTTCTGCTGTCTCAGCTGCCAGAATATTAACTCTTTTACGGACATTTTGTACAGAGACTAAACTGTTTTACATGTTTTACTCTTTAGCCTTTATTTTATATATTTGTTTATTTTAATTTTCATATTTAAATAATCCATGTCTGCTATTAGTGTTAATTCATAGTGTTAGTATTTATTGACCTCACCACACAAAATTTGAAATCAAAATTAAGGTCTCTGTTATTTTTATTCTCATATAATTGTTCGACCTTCATTTGCAGTTTTCAAATGTAAAAAATCTCTACAGTTTGTTGTACCATTCAAAGCACACAACTCTCTCTCTCTCGTAATACAAACGCTCAATGTTTAAGCCGTAAGTTCTAAAAATTCCTTCACACCAGCTCCTTAAGAAAGAAGAGCTTTGTGTTCTCATCATGTAGATGATAATTGAGAACTGACATTCTTGTGCGGGAGAGAATAGCTGTGAACGTGTACAATAGAAGGTAGTTATATTCAAATGCCGCAGGGGGAGGTATTACAAAACACCTGGCCACAACTTTTCAATACAGAACAGGACATTTGACAAAAGAGGAAAGAAAGGTAGTTCAACAATGAAAAACTTGTTGGAACATGGGTGCATTACACAATTTGTTAAGCATCAGTCGTATTAATGTTCTCTGTTTATACAACTTATCTGTAACCCAGCCAGTAGAAAAACAAAAGTGCAAATGCTCATCCTGATTCTCGAGCAGTCAAGAGAAAACTCTTCTGAGATTCAGTTGACACGCCTTTGTAGTGATGCTACGCTGATGAGTGGAAATCTCCACCCATTACTCAAAGCCATCCAACACTCAATTAACAGGCCATTTGCATTCTGGCAGTGCTCTCCGTCTAGCTCTTGATAAATAACTCTTTTCCTCTCGTGCTAGTCAGTCATGAATCATCCCCTCATCTGACGCGTGGCAGACAGAAGCCCACCGGGAGCGACTGATGACTTTTTCTTGCATTGGCTCCTAGAATCTACCTTTCATGATTTCAAGGAAACTTGTTCAGTACCATGCTCTACAATGGACAATGAAGGAGTGACAGGTTTGTATTTGCAGGTGGAACATGCAAGCACACATGTGCTAGAGTAGACGCTGCAACCTGCATTATCAAAGTATTGACAGCAAATCTTTACGATACGGAACGAAATCTCTGCCTCAGATGAGCCTGTTCAACAGACTCAAACACAGCATTTATTTAGTCAAAAATAAGACATATACTTAGGGAAAAATGTCTGGTGTGACAATAAACTTATTTGCACTCTGAATGGCAGAATTTAATTATCATCTAAGATTAACTAGTATGAAGTGCAAGTGGTACTGACATTATTGTAGCTAATATGAGGATGTGTGTGTGTTGTCGCAATGGTTCTGATCAGTCTTTAGAAATTACATTAGCAGATAGAACACGATAAGTGAAAGAGATGCTAATTAGAAAAATTCATTTAATTTGATGCTGCTAAATAACTTAGATATTTAAACTACTAGATAAACACAGTTAAACATATTAATTCCTTTAAGAAATCAATACTTTATGTGCCGTTTAACTTGTACGTAATGTTCAAAACTGTCCATATGTTGTTTAATATAGTCTACTGTATATCTAAATGTATTCATGTGCTGAAACTTTACCCACAAATACAGTAGAATAAATAAAAAACAAGGCAATGGTTTGTTGAAGAAAAATTATTTTCAAAGTTTGATGTTATACATAAACAAAGTCCGTGAAAGTGCAAAGCTCCCAAGGCTACCCTTCTTTTTCATTAAAGCACGTGCATCGTGGCCATATGTCTAAATCAATTGAGAAATGCATTTAAGATGATAAAACAAATGTATTGCTACGTATGCTACTGTTCCTCGTTTGTCTTCAAGAAAAACAAATTGCTTTGAACAAATACCATAAAATGCTTTTTAAGTCTCTGGCCAATCGCATCCGTCCATTTCCTATATTTGCGATCTCGTGAATTTCCACTACAGCCTGAGTACATCTAGGTGGAAAACCCCACGAGACTTCACAACAAATGCAATTGCCCCAGACACTTGAGAGTTTAACTCATCCCGGGTTTTTCACTCAAAACTTGGTGCAGAGCCACAGTTATATCTGTCAAATGGAGGGTCTGTTCAAAATATCCACCAGATTGGATCTTTAAAAGTCTTTAAAAGCCTACTCCAAACTTGCTCCGAAGAGGATAATGGACTTTTGAATACAGTATAGATGGATATTGGCACCTCCAGACGATCTGTGGAAAACTATCATTGTAAATTAATTTGAACAGCCTGGCTTGCAGAGTTGCAATACCTGTGGACCGTTTGGCTATATCTCTAAATTGCTTTTAGCATTTTGGCCTCACATGCATTCAATTCGTTCGTGGAGTGCTGAAGTAGACTTTTTGTGACATAAAGTAAATTACAAACATTAATCAAGCAGAGTTGTTATCAGGTTTTGTCAGTGCAAAATCAACAAAATCAGTTTATTTCAGTGCCCCCATCCCCCACTTAGGGGCTGTTCGCAAATTAATGCTATAACACTGCAATTGTGAACAGCAATTTAATACAACTGATTGGTGTGTACTTCTGAGACATTCTAGACTGTTTTTTAATAACCAATAAGCAAATGTGAGCAATTTCACATATTGTGGAATGGAAACTCGTGCCCTGATGACTTTCTGAGTGTGTTTTCTTCCCCAGAACACTCATGTGCAAGCTCTGCCTCTCTGTTTAAGACTGCCACTGTCATTTCCTCATTTGAATGACGGATGGGTAAAAAACATTTTTCGCAGGTGAGTAAATGAAGACTTAAAATTTTTGGTTTAACTATCCCTTTAAGGCTCTGACAAGAGCATTTGCCATAATTAGAGTAAACTCTGATACATCTGAGCGTACATTAATTTCCTATTTGCCATGTTAAATATACAATTTAATTTGTTTTTATATTTTGGCCTATAGGAAAGGTCTCTAGCGTATTTTGAACACTTTAATTTATAATTGAATCATGTAATTTTATTGCATTTCTCAACCAATTCCACATGACAGAAGAGAAGGGAATTGATTCCGGATTGCAAATCTATCCAAACTAGAACTGACACTGTTCCAAGTGAAATTCAGAGCGATGACCATCAATCCCATTTCCAGTAATTTTTTGTAATATTCTACATGCTTCATCCTGACAGGATAAAATGTTAGTAGATAATCTTTCGCTCCAAAAATGTTAATGAAAACCAAAGAACCCTCAAGAGTCATTAAAAAAAACATAAAAATGTAACCCCCTCCTGTTATAGGCGAGAAAAGGATATTTAGGTTAACTTCACCCATTAGTCCTCTCAAAATAGATCAACTTCAAAAGTTCTATAAGACCAGGGAGAACAAAAGACATGCCATAGGTCTCTAGTCACCGTAACTCCAAACCGTTCTCACTAATGAAGACAAACCAGTTAGAAGGAGAAATTAGAATTGTAATCACTGTCCTCAAGATCCCAATATGTTTCCACTCACCCAGGGGTCTGCGATTAAGTGGGTAAACTGCATTCTGCATTGATGGCTTTGTGCTCTTGTGGATATTAATCCCTGCCATGAGCAAATCACCTCCATATTGTCATTTTGATGACTCCACAAGGTGGATTATAATGTGTCTCCATATGGCTCGGCTTTGCTTCATGACGTTGAGCTTGTGAATGATAAAAATTCTGGAGTAAAATCGTCTTGATTCAGTGCACAAAGACACATTTGGGGTGCTAATTATTGAACTTAATGCGCATGAGCGTGTCCTGCGGGACTCCATGTGAAAGTCATGATCCCTTCATAGGTATGCTAATGATTGGCATGACATTGGGAACGATCAGACCCCCATTACACAGATTTATGGCTTCAGAACTGTGGGGTTTTTTAGGGGGAAAATGTAACATTGGTGACTTTTAAAATGACATCCTGGACTGAAGGGTTTTATAATCAGTTCCACATTTGACCTCAAAAACGTTTATTTACTTGCTGTAAATGGTTTGTTCACTGAAAAATACAGTGTTCATGACTCTTTCGTCTGTGGAAGTTATTTTGAGAAATGTCTCAGTGGATTTGTGTCCATACAATGGAAGTCAAGGGGGGGGGGCAATGGTTTTTGGATACCAACATTTTTCAAAATAGTTTAAACCACTTCTCCAGGTTTAAAATGACATGAGGGTGAGTAAATAATGAAAACATTTTCATTTTGGGGTGGACGATCCCTTTAAAATATGTGTAGCATCTGTACCTCCAGTTTAAAAGTAGCTTCGCCAATACTGCAGACAAACAAACTCTGTTGTTAACAGGCCAGACATAGGGATAATGCCAACAGAAGGTGTAAGACTGATCTGGGTTTATGCTGGTCTGTCAAACAGATATTTCCTGCTGAGAAGTGGACACACCAGGGTTGAGGCTTAGCAAAAGAGGGTGAGGAAAAGAAATCAATTTGAGAACATGAAAGAGAGAGATTATCGCCCCCTGAAAGTGACCAACACACTGAGAGAGCACACGCCGCAAGCACTCGCAAGAAAACTCTCCTCCCAAGCACCAAAACCCGATCTGTCATTTCCAGCAAGTGCATGATTCCAGATCAACACACAGCCCGGTGACAAAACACGCCAGAGCACATCCTCCCAATATAAACAGCAGCTTCTGCTTAAGAGGGAAACCAAGTAGATCTTTAACAGATCTCTCTCTGTGAGCCGTGTAAAATTGATCCACCACCGAAGGGCATCGTGAATAATTTCTGGCTTTTTAGATGGACCAAGCGTGCTCTTCTTGCACGGCCGGCCGCATGCTCTAGCGTGCAATCTCAACACAAGCCTTCCGAGTCCCATTTACACAGAGAGGCTCTCAAAGTTTGAATGCCTGCCGCATCTTCAAGCTAAAAAAATACACACACTTTTGAATAAGTAAACAGGGAGGATAAGCAACACAATAAATTCCCATGATTCTCCAGACACAATCTGATCATCATACTTGAGTGAGCAGAGAGAGACTGTGAACCGCAGCATGGATTTGTCTTCGTTAAAGGTCATGTATAAAAGTCAACAATTATTGCCATCCATGTGGAAGACACTCAAGAATAAATATAATGGTCTGTTCCACACACACAGAACAACAAAACACCACTGAACAGATCACTCTTTTTTTCTATATGCTTCTGATGAAGTATGATGCACATTGGTACACACTGTGCACGCATTGTAGTAGCTCATTACGTGTGGTAGGAAACAACAGCAAATTAACACCAAACAAATGGAGACTGTATAGGAAAAGTGGAATGATTAAGGAGTTTACAAACTTATATTTACTAGTCTATATACAAACCAAAACATTCAAAACTTTAAGGCATGGTTCACCTAAAAATGAAAATTCTGTCATAATTTACTCATCCTCTTGTCATGTACTTATTCAGGATGCACTGGGCTCGGCTCAATTGTAGGTCCTGCCTAATACCACACACTTAAATGATAACAATTATTGCCCGGTTTCACAGACAAAGCTAAAGACTAGTCCCAGACTAAAATGATAGTTTGACTGAAAATAACGTGCACTAACATACCTTAAAATTTACCAGTGCTATTGCTTTGTCTCAAGATGCACACCAGTAGCCTAATGTTTTTCACTGAGGCACTCATATAAAAGCGACTTAAAAATCCTTATTTCATTAAGGTATAGTCCTGATTTAAGCTTAGCCTTGTCTGTGAAACCGGGCCTATAACTTTGAACAACAACACAGGTTCAAAAACGTCCCACTATAACCCGAATAAACCTCTCCAATAGAAGCCAGCACTGGTAATTGTTCTTGACATAACAGTGAAATAGCACTTAAACTTCGGCCTCTGAGCTGACTAAATAAGTTCAGGATGTTTGTTTCTCCCTCTGTCTTCCTTCTCCCCTCGCCCATCTCATGGACGGATCAGGTTAATGAATCGGCATTAACAGAGAAGGCGGACAGGAGGATGATGGGAGCTGGTTTCAGGGTTGGGTTCACATACAGACAGCAGGTGCCAGTGATGATAACGCACACTGACAGCATTACAGGCTGAAGAGAACCTTCACATGAAATGGAAATATGATTGTAGAATACATTAGCCTATCGAGCCATCAAATGACATGACTATGACACATGACTATTGCTATTTTGATAAACATGGCATCACCACTGCTCAATAAACCATTCGCAGTTACAGGAAGTGCATTAAAAACAACAATTCACAAGCGTTCTGGTTTACACAAAGTATCTGAGCACACATCCTTAAATAGCAGGTTATTTAACCGCAAAAGTATACCCTACAAAATGACATCACAAATGATATATAACTAGCTAAAAATATGTGAATATGTGATGGTAGCAGTCACCGACGATCCTCGGGTGTCATTAAACTCACTGTTGGTTGGCGTAAGAAAAATACAGCAAATACAGAAATATTACAACGTTGTCCAGCACAAGAGCCCATACATTACAGGCTGACTGGTTTCATCCTCATCATTCATTCTATGGATGTGAATTGGCGCATGTTTGAGGTAAATGTAATGAGATTTGTTTTCCTAAATGAAAAAGTGGTTATTCACAAACACACTCTGTAGGGCAGTTTGTCGGTATGGGGCTACTGTAGAAACAACAAAATCTGCGGTGTATGTTGATAGAAAAAGCTCATTCTAAGGCAATATAAACATAACGCTTCATTATGTAAGGTCTTTATACACCTCTGAACACATAGTTATATTTATACTGTATATTATATTGCATTTCTGTCAATATATCCCCCTACGTTTCAGGTTTTTATGGTTTTCAGATTACTGAATATACAGTATAACATTTCCTTACTATATAAAAATAAAGCCAATACTAAAAATATTTTTTGTGTTCATATAACTACAATATTGTCGATATGGTTTATCCAGTATATGGGTCTATACTGGTTTAGTTTTTCATTACTATAGCCCACATCTTTCCAACCTTTTGTCAACACATCCTTTGAAAATATGCTTCTGCATCAAGATCGAAGCACAGTCCCAACAGACTGAAACGGATTGACTGCAGAACCTGATGCCCTTAAACTGTCTTAAGCACGTAAACGCAAACACACGGCACATAGGCAGAGGTGCCATCACCTCTTAATACAGAGCCGTGAGTGCAGGCCACAGCAGAGCAATCTAATCTCCAGGAGCTTTGCATCTCCGGCCAGGCCATTATTGACTGTATCGGGGGCTATAAATCATGGTGGGGGACACATAGCGTTCGGTCCGGTAACTCAGACATCGTAAGCCTTCACAAGCTGCTTTCAGGTCATTGGTGCAGTGAAGCGTGCTCAGATCAGATGCTAAAATAACCATCATGAACTCAACGCGTACACACACACACATATGCAGATGTTGTACTGTAGTGCTACTCTCCCCCACACACACACACCAATCTCTACAACAGCAATCTAATTTCACCTCTCCGTCAATCATTTGAGGTGAAGTGGGCGTGAGAGAGAGAAATAGAGCCGTTTACTGGAAGCCATTGACATTTCTTTGCAACAGGACTGAATGGGGGACTCAAGTAAGCATCACGGTCAGACATCACAGAAGACTCAATATTTCACTTATGCTTAGTGGGTCTATTCTGAATTATAAAAATAAAAACGGTTAAAATACATAACATTTGAAAGTGCATTGTTTAATACACAGAATTTTATTATACATTTACATTTAGTCACTTAGCTTTTGTTCAAACAAATAGAAGCAATTGGAACAACAAAAAGGGTAAGTGCTGTAAAACCTGATCTCATTTAGCCTACCACAGTCCACAAAGCTTATTTTAAGGATAGAAAGAGTAGAAAAGAAATAGAAGTCAGAACTAATCGGTCAGGCGTTGACGGAAGAGATTTGTTTTCAGCCGGTTCTTAAATATGGCAACAGAATCTGCTGATCTTGTAACAGCGGGCAGATCATTCCACAAATGTGGAACAGATCCAGAGAAGGTATTTGAGAGCGATTTTTTCCCTTTTTGGTATGGCACCACAAGAAACAATTCATTTGCAGAGCGTAGGGATCTGGCGGGTACATAAGTCTGTATTAGCGAGTGAAGAACCAGTGGTGGTCTTGTAGGCAAGAGCGAGCGCCCATAGGGAGCCAATGTAACCTAAGAAGAGAGGATTGACGTGAGCTCTCATCGGTTCATTGAACGCTGCTAATTTAACTAATTTATGAAAAGAATTTGCAAAATGAAATGTTTAATTTGAATGAACTTTGAATGTTAATGCCAACACTATGTCCCGACTTCGCTTAATGGTCAAAACATTCTGATTTAATTTTGTCCTTGTGTGGCACACAGTGACAGGAGGTGCTGGGATATTGTGAACGCATGTGCGCATGGGGTAAACATCAAAGAATCTGAATCACATCATTCAGATGACAGCCACAGGATGCATGCAGACAAATGTGTAAACTGTAATAAAATTAGTAACCCTCGAATGAGCCAAAGAGGACAAGACACATATGCAAATTTTACATGTTTAGTGGTTTAGGTGATTCACTAAGATGACCCAGTCATGGAGATAATTATGCAAGCTGGTTTAGGTGCCTCGTATTGGGCAAGCAACACGAGCGAAAATAAACAAAATAACTGACCAAACTGGGTCTAAAAGTTCTTCGACTGTATATCGAGTTCATGTTTATACAACAATACAGGACAAGCACACCAACAATCCTAGTTAGGCTTTTTTCAGGTACTAAACTGAAATTGAAGACATGGTCCTGTAATTTGCCTCTTATAAATGACACATTTTAAGAAACAAAACAAAACAAAGCTTAAAAGAAGCACTTTTAAAGACATTGCAGTTGATTTACCTCCTCTCTTTCCTCACTCTAAAACGTGCAGGGTTGTTTTAACTCCAATCTGGGTAAATATTGTACAGAACCTACCGCTGGGTTGTTTCCACCCGTGGTTGGGTAAAGATAGATAACCTAGCAGTTGTGTTCAACTGTATGATGAAGTGAAGCTTCACAAATTATATTTTACTGTTAGGAGACGAAAATTCATATTTGCGAAAAAGTCCCTTTATCATAAACAGAGTGTAACCTGAGCATTGTATTATCATAAGGGTGCTTCGAAGTCACATAGTTAGAAAATCTGCCAAGAAGATAAATCGTGTAAAAGCATCGTTGCACAGTTAATTCACAAATAAAACAAATATATTTACAGTTTCTAAAAATTATAATGATACTGTGTCCTTTTAAGAATTAGAATTATTGTAAGAAGAACTTCGACTACTCAGACTGGAAATCTGAGGCGGCAGTTTGCAAGTAATGAGGACTAGCAGAGCTCTTCAATACCTGCTGCTCTGACCGTGAAGTTTGTGAGGCAGGGTCAAGTTCCTGAAGCTCATCAGATAAGTGTTTGTGTGAAAGCAAAAGTTGAATCCCCCCCTTCTGAAAGCAAAAAAGCTTTTACATGGTCTTGTGTATCTGCGAAACCACAGACAACGACATACTTGCTCTCTGTTTCTCTTTGTTACTTTTTGTCTAATGGTTTCTGGGTATCTCTGTTACACACTCGCATCCACTCTTCAACACACATCCATCCAAGATTGTGTCTGTACCTAGAGACACAAAATGGAGAGCCATTAAATATTGATACTGACTATTGTGAGGCCGGGTACACCCCTTCACCAACCACTTATTTTTCACAAGATGGTACAGTTTCTATATGTAAGAAACTGAGTGTTTGGTGTGCGTTTGCGCGTATGTGTGTGTGTGCGTGAGAGAGAGAGAGAGAGAGAGAGAGAGAGAAAGGTACATGCTCGGTTTCTAAAAATAAAGTAGTTATCTTTGCAATGGTGACAAATGATCTTTGAAATTGGGGGATCATTAGCTACGGAAGTCTGCTCCAATACTCATTATGGTACATTTATGAAAGTCTGAGCCAAATTTTCACAAGGTTCAGAAGTAGAACCAATCTTTGGTTTATTCAAAACAAGATTTTCACTTATTTAACAAGAGTTGAAACAAAATTTCGGAACTAAGGCCCAATGTCACGGTTATGGACAGAACCCAAGCGCAGGCAGACGTGAGATAAAAAACAACTTTATTTAAACAAAAGACCCACGATGGGGAAAACATGAACTAAAACAAGACAAAAATGTAAACTAAAACTTCCCACAAGGGGGACAAAACAAACGAAGTCCTTTGAATAATAAATCAACAAAATCCACAAACTTAGAACAGGAACACGTAGCCTTTGCTGATAAACATGTATTTAATGTATTAGTTATATAACCTAACAATAGTAATATAGTTTAGTCAGCATTTTCTAATCTTTGTTAATGTTAGATAATGTAAATACAATTGTTCATGTTCGATCTTTGAACAAATGTTAACAGTTATATTTTCAGTAAACATGTAAAACATTTATTAGTAAATGCTAAAATAATACATGAATTATAACGTAGGATTCAAAATGTAAATTTTCAAATACAAAACTAGAAATGGCAGAATCTTTTTTTCCTGACATAATTGAATCCTGTGGCTATTTGTCCGTATGTCTGTTTTATGTTGCTTTCATTAAGAGGACAATAAGACATTAGACATTCGGTGTGTGGTGTAAATTCAAACTTTTGTTCACAGACATCAAGTTTTCTTTTGAAGAGAAAGAATACAGGCATTGCTGCATTTCAAAGGTTTCTTGAAGTCTATTATCCTTCAAGCTTTCTGTGAAAAGAGAGTAAATTGAATTCCCATAAAGTCACTCTTCAGAAATGCTAAGTATTATTTGTGTCGATGTAGTTTATAACCTATATTACGGCATCTCTGTCTAACTAACACGGTCACTAAGAGGGCGTGAGGAGGTGCAGTAATGTTTCACAATAGCTGTGCTGTAGCAACAGTTCTCTACTGTTGCCTAGCATTTGAATCACATTCTCAGTTCATCTATGAGCGAGTTGCCTGGTGACTTCTGCAGCCATGTGACTGAAGTTTTAATGGTGCCACTACAGTCTGATTCATGAAGGTCATTATGCATTTTGACTTCCTGTACCGCGCACAAGGGCAGTGCACCTGCTGTGCGTGAAACAGGCTTGTGGCAGTTCCAAAGTCACTGAAGTAATTAATGAGCATGAATAAACTTTATATGTAAATGATATGAGTGAGTTACTGTACATGTGAATAACTAATATGATTTACTGGCTTATCTGTTCAGCTCACAGCTTGCAAAAGGTGGACCGGGGAAAGCATATTTTAATCAGGTGAATATCTCTCAGTATAGTTCTGTATAGACATACTTTTAATATGTTTTTGTTTAACGCAAGTTCACCTTTTGTTACAAACTAACACTGGGCATGCTGGTTGTCGCACTGGAATGTAAATGTAATTCTTAAAGAATGTGGATTTTCACATATTTTTCAAAAAAAAATTCAGCTATATCGGTCAATAATCAGCATCGTTGATAAAAGCAATTTTACACGCTTTTAATAATGCAGTTAATACTGCACGGCCATTGGTGAGTGCAAAGTAAAACTTTGAGCCAATGGCAGTGGAGCGGCACGGACCTATAGCGATGGCGTCTGCTAAAAAGGGCTGGGCTTATGGCTATATAAGCAGACACATCGCTGTAGGGTGATGCTCGGGGAGAAAAATGAGATTTTCCCATAGCATCCTGCTACCCAGTACTCGTTCCCGTTTCTCAGGGATCCGAGGTTACGTCAGTAACCGAGTACGTTTAATCACATTCAGAAAATTAAGAAAAATGTATTTTATATGCTGAATCGGTATCAGCAGATATCACTCTGAGTAATCCGCTATTGGTGGAGAAATTTAGTATCTGTGCATCTCTATTTACGAGGGATTTTGACACAAGCATGCAAAAGAAAACTACTTAGACAACCCCTAGACAACCACCAGAAAACTGTATTTTGTGGATTTCAGCTCAAAACCTCTCTGATGATTTCCACATGCAGAAAATCTGTCCAATACCTGTGCATACAGTACTTGTGTAATATAGAAGGGACATCAAGGAGACTGTTACAGGACCGATACGTGTGGAAATGAAGGGGACGGATGGTGCACATCTGCAGGTTCCACAATTTCAATAAACCGCCGAGCGTCCCAATAAACACAAGAGGAGAGTGGGAATATTTTATCTTTTACAAGCAGCCGCCACCTCTTCTGAATGTTAAATGAAACCCACAACCTCTGAGTCTAATTCGGAGCCATAAATCGCACACTATGATCTCCTTCTTAATCAAGCTAAGCACAAGCTTCCAATAAAAAATGATAGTGCCACAGTTTTGCAAAGTCAAATATTTTGCCTGTGAAGCAAGTGGGCAGGACACTTTGCATGCCAAATAAAAATTTGTACCGTGGTAAAGAATAAATATTACACAAACAATAAAGCCATTCACTCAGTCACAAAGGTGCACAGCGTTCTCTATCATTTTCCTTCACTGGTGCAATAATTAATTGCCCTGATGCAGTATCTATATAAATACTGTATATGGCAGAATAAGCAGGACAAAATATTGGAACATATTGTGCCCGCAGGGAAAGCTACAATTTCCATGGTTGGCACATATGCAAACCAACAGCGCCCCGCAAGACAAGAAAAATAAAACAAATACTGATTCACTATAGTTTAGAAAACAGTAATAAAATATGACACGAGAACAAATTCATTTTGATAACATCAGATAACTTTGATAGAAAGTTATGTAATGAAGAGGTTGGATAGCTGTCATCTGTTATATTTAAGTACACACTAAGATAATACCAAAGTAGGACAATAACCAAGCAATGCTTCATTTGGTTCAGTCTGTGGTGTAAACAGTTTGCATAAGCAAATGAAGAAAATAAACAATTGGTCCCAAATATTGAGCAATTTTACTGGTAGTAAAAGATTTGTGGCACCTTTCGGTAATTTCAAGTTTTTTGACCATATTTTAAAAAAATACATGAAAATTTTTTGTTAAAAGCAGTAAAAATCCATAACATTTGAGTGTTTTACATTATACATGGAAAATCTGTACAAAAAAAAGCCGCACAATTCTGTAAAATATATATTTTTTTGTCACAGTTTACTTTATTTTGCTATCCTCACTTACATAATTGAACTACAGTGTCCTGCAACCACTGGTATAATATATCAAAAATTATATCTGGTTTGACTTGAAAAGTAATGTGCAAAAGTGGCTGTCAATTGTTCAGTGAAGTTCTTTCCCTTCTTCTCATTCTCTCCTCTGACCTAATGTGCTGAAACCGGGCAGACCTCTGGTAACCTCCACCCCATTCCAAAAAAACAGGAAGTCACCTAAGCCAAGCTCTAGTAATTACCTCCACAGTTCACCAGAGAGGTCTAATATCTGTTGCCTCTTGACTATTTCTGGAGTGGTCACTGTGCATGATTGATAGCTTATAAAACCTTTTTTACAGTTGTGACATTTCGCTGAAACAAGCAGGGTCTGAACTTTCCATCTGGTGCTACCTGCCTTTCATCCTCAAAGTCATTGACTGTCCTTGAGCCACGCCGTCATGCTTTGATCAGAGATCTTTAGAGAAAGGCCAGGAACCCACAAGATTAATGCTTTCCCAGGGCATATTACAGCTCAGCGCCCGCTAGCCTAATCACCAACAACAGCTTATTGTTGATGCAGGTGGTGTGCCAGGCTGCTTACCAACACAACTGCCACCAATGTCATATTTGCCGCGCACCCCACAGGGCACTTAGCAGCATGGCTCCCGAGTGCATTAATGCTCACGAGTCTGACGAAAGCTGGATGAAAGCAGAGAGGAAGAGAAGTTCTATCACTTCACCTTGTGATATCGCTCTTCTGTAATTGAAGTAGCGCATCCTGTATGTAATTTCCCAAATTAAGCCAATGATAAAACCAGGATGTTTTCAGACCCATGTACTTTAGATCCTCTTCTGAGTAATTAAATAATGACTCTGTTTGTTCGTTGTTTATTAAGCTAATATCTAATTTACATGTAAATTGCAATGATTCAAGGATACCAGGCAAAAGACGAAGTCACTCAGAAAATGTTGTTCACTGTTTGGGATTGGCATCTTCTTGGGGCTGTAGAAATAAAAGTGAATTGACTTTTAATGATTTTAATTATTAACCCCTTGGACTTTTATATATCATCGATGTCCTTCTGAAACCTTGTCCAAATTCACTTTTTTCAGGAAATGGGGAAAAAATCCATGTGCTTTTTAAAATATGAAATACTGTGTTGCCAAACTTGACAAGCACATTTTTATCGGTTAGATATTTGCAAAACCCTGTAACAAACATAAAAGGCGACTAATAATAATGATTTATGGCAAAAGAATAAACAAATATGGAGATACAAGGCTTCAAAAGGACACCAGCGAGGCAGAGGGGTTCCATATACAGTTTTTTAGCCAATGACAGTCCCTTGACCCTAATGATTGACATCACATGCCCACACACAGTCCCAAACCCTTTACCAGCATCTATCCGGATGTGTCTGAAGGAACATCCCAGCTAACAAATTTTCATTCCCAGAATGTTCCCCTAACGTTCCCAGAAAGTTATTTTCTAAGGTTCGTTTTTGTTTATCCAGGAAAGTTTTTCTTTACAGAAATAGAACGTTACGTTCTGGGAAACAAAAAACGATCCCCTAACATTATAGGAACCACGAAACTAACGTTTTATTCCTTAAAGAAAAAGAAAAACAAACCTTAAAAACACATTCTGGGAACCAGAAACTATCATTAGAGGAATGTTCTGTCTTTGCCGGGATAATGTAAAAAGTCCTTACTGCCTATACAGTAATTTGCACCCATAAGAGCTACAAACCAATTAAATTGGGTGTTTAAGGAGGCCAGTTGATCCACACCCTTAAGGGTTAAGACAGTGTAATAACTATAGCCTTAGACTAGTCCTGGAAGAGCACACAAATACACAAATCCAAAGTTCATTTCAAATTCAAGTGTAAATTACCTCCTATTATGTGCCATTTTCCTCAGCAAATATTAAGTTCTAAAGGGGATGCGATAAGAAGTTCTGATGGATGTATCCAACCATTTTAATCTCCTATGCAGCGCACAAGCTATTTTCACAGTCCCTTTTGTCTTAGCTGGATATTTATTATTCGTAGAAACAATTTTTATTTCCTGTTGATATGTGGCATCAGTCTAAAATGAGCCACACATAAAAGAGCCTTAATTTGTTCACATGCCTGTTTCAAAATATCAGAAGCAGATCCTAGAAGCTGATGCAATACTTTTTGCCAATACAAAAACATCAAAAACAGAACAAATGCTTTTATGTGTTCATTTCCTTTCTGTGGGTCTGGTTTTCGAGTCATTTGCAATAGAATCAAGTAATAAGGTAAAATGCAATATAAACTGATATTTGAAATGCTATACTATGTACACTTATTCTATATATTAAGCTTGAAGTATCATGTGCATCAAGTGTAGGCAGGGAATGTCCTGCCAAGACGCTATTTTAATATTTTGACTTTACTGTCATTTGGAACACTTCAATTATCCCCAGACAGCATTCAATGTCAGATATCCAAGTCAAACTCGTAAAATCATGTCCTAACATGACATGTTTTAAAAGTTAAAGGCCCATGTAACAGCTTTTCACAAGGAGATGCCAAGCTCGAGTGCAAAGCATTAACCCCTTTCATCTGCCAACGAGCAAAATGCCAGAAAGAGCGGGAGATCACAAAACTGTTAGTACAAACATGGCACTCACGACAAAACATGCCATTTTTGTGCTGAGCCAAGGTTACTCAAGGCCTACAAGGGTAACAGAAGAACAAGCTGAGCGAGAGGACAGCCAAGGATAGGGGCCTTTATCCAACATCCCTGCCCCAATACTAGATCTTTCATCTTTCATGGTGATGGAGTGAATTAAACTTGTATAAGACCTCATGCTTGACCTAGTCGCTTTCAAAGCCATAAAAGAGATTGGTGACCCGATACGGGATGAAGTAAAAGAGATGGAGAGAATGAAAAGGTGGACGGAGAGTGAAAAGAGGGCCTTCCAAAAGAACAAGATGGTTTCTACCAACACATTCACCCTGAAACAGACTACTTGCCAGGAGGACGCTATAAATTCCACAGTGTTTTTTCCACTTGTTCTTGCTTAAAGGGTAAGTTCACCCAAAAATTTAAATTCTGTTATCATTTACTCACACTCTAGTTGTTCCAAACCTGTTTACATTTCTTTGTTTTGTTGAACACAAAATAAGATATTTTGAAGAATGAAATAGTTCTGGGACACTTTTGACAACCATTCAAATTTTTCCCACTATGGTAGTCAAATATGCCTCAAAACTCTCGGTTGCTAACATTCTTCAATATATCAACCAAACAAAGACATTTATACAGATTTGAAAAGGGTCAGTAATACATTATATAATTTTCATTTTTTGGGTAAACTATCCCTTTTTAATTGGCCAAAATAACTATAAATCAAATGTATATTTCCATGAAAAATGTAAAAAAGGATGTAACATAACCCTAATTCTGCCTTCATGTGCTTTCAGAAATTGGACAATTCCCACTTCAACACCGAAGCAACGTCTGGATTTAGTAAAATTTAAAAGTATTTAAACATGAATGTTACGAATGATTTAAAGCATTAAAACATTACAAGTATCTGCTAACATTAAAAGAGCACCGTTCCATAAATTATTTCCAGGTTGAAGTGGTAATTATCGAAATTCTGAGAGCATGCAAAGGCAGCATAGCCAGATACATCAAGACAGGTTCTGGTAGGCAGGACTGTCTGTTTTGCTAACTAATGCAGGAGCAAGGGAGTGTTACAGAAACTGCATATTTCATATTTCAGAGCTAACACACATTTTAACTTTAATACCTGACAAGGACAATGTCATTTTTCTTAATATTACCAGTATCAGAGCTACTTCCTAATGTTTTGGTGAATAAAGATGCTTTCAGTAGACCTTGTGTTTGCCGTTTTGCCCTGGAATTAAGGACATACACAGATATATTACATAAAGCACTGTGACCCTCAACACAACCTGCATGACGTTGAAAGACAAAATGAGGGAGGTGATGCATAATGTACGTGAAATGGCCAGTGGGTTAGATAAGCAGTCGTCTTTCAAGTGAGGAAAATGGTTGCAAATAAAATAAATAATAAAAGAAAACTCAGACACAATGCAAACGCTATCTGACATCTTTAGCAAGCTCTTAAAGCACAACAAATAGCATTGTCACAAATTTAGGTGTGAACCACGGAATGCTAAAGTAGGCCATGCACAGGTGTTAGGGGAAGATAAGCCCTGTCCTTTCCCTGCATTTTAAGGAATCCTGCTCAAAATATGATGGGAGACATATTTCCCCACGCTGAACGTGTCAATCATATTGGTTTCCCTGTGCAGACGGTAGGTTCATGTGGGGCTGGTGTTTCAAAACTGTTGTTGCTTGAGACTAAAATAAAGTCTAAGGATACCTGACAGACACTTGCAGATTAGAGTCAGAGGTCACCTGTGATTCCTCTGGGACCTGCCATTTTCATTGCCTCCTCTTCGAAGGATTTGATTCACTGTAGAATGCATTACAAAGGGGAAACAAATGTGAAATAAATTATGTTCTCAGCCAATAAGAACAGCCGGAAAACATTGTAAAAACGTATGTGACTTTGTTGCTGTCTTCATTCGGTTTAAAGTTCACCCCAAAACTCCAATTTGCTGTTTATTTACTAACCCGCAGGCCATCAGAGATGTAGGTGACATTTTTTCTTAGTAGAACCATAAAGAAGATTGTTTGGTAAATCCGCAGCCCTCTTTGCTTGATATGATGGGAATCTATGGGCTCCATCTGTCTAAAAGTTCTTAAAGCACATAATTGCAAAAAGCGGCTCATGGAGACATGTCGATGTTCGATAAATTTTCTGCAACAGTCGCTCAACACTCCCTTTCTGCAGGTGGCGCTAAACGCACCAGATGCTGGTATGCCATCAGCCACCACATTACTGCAAGAAGATCGGGATCGGGACGTGTGCAGCGGCTGCACAGTATGGCTAATATTATAAAAAATGACGTTCAGTTTTATGAAAATATCGGACCTTTCCTTTATCACGACGTCAACATGTCGACAGGAGCCGCTTTTTGGAATTATGTGCTTTAGGAACTCTTAGACAGGTGGAGCCCATAGATCCCATTATTTGAAGCAAAGAGGGCTGCGGATTTACCAAACTCTACTCAATTTACCAAATTCTACTCAAGAATAAATATCACCCACATCGCGGATGGCCTGGGGGTGAGAAAATAAACAGTAGATTGGAGTTTTGGGGTGAACTATCTATTTAAGAGTTTGTGGCATCAATTGAATTCTATTCCCATGTTGCAAAAGAGTTTGGGTGAGAATGACAACTAGATGGGAGACGAATGGCAGATTTTGAACAGGGTTAAACGTCATCGCCGATGATTGTTGCTGCATAATGTGATGAGGGCATGCGTCAACCTTCCAGGCTGTCCCAAATAATTGATGTTTTGTAATTCGTAGTAGGCGAATTAGACTCTTTGGTCTGTCAGTTGAATGCACACATCCAAAGGAATCATTCAAAATTGTTCTGATAGGGAACGTTAAGAAACAGCCGTTGCCACAAAGCAGAGGACTATGGAGCATCTGTAAATTACCAAAACTTGCTGGTGAGGATTGTGAATGTGCTAAGAATCTGTCATCTTTAATTATGGTTTGATTCCTGTTCTTATAGGGAACGAAAATACAATCATCCAGCTTTTACAGAAATGTGCAAGACGTAAAAAGACAATACCAGCTGACAGCTCATGAATCATCACATGACAGTAAATCACTGTGTTCAACAAATTACTTTTAATATAAAGTGTGTACAACAGGCACTCAGGAACTGAACAATTTAGATGGGCTGGCTGCATTGAATATCTGACTGATGCTCATGTCAAGTGATCAATTTTAAAGGGATTGTTCATCCCCTGTATATTATCTGTCATAATATATTCCAGTTAGGTGTTAGGTCAGTGAAACTGAAGATATTCTTAGAAATGTCTCAGTGGTTTTGTGTCCAAAAAATGGAAGTCAATGGGGATCAATGGTTACCAATATACTTCAAAATATCTTCTTTCGTGTTCTGCAGAGGAAAGAATGTAATAGAGGTTTGGAATGACACAAGGGTGTGTAAATAATGATATTATTTTTATTTGGGGTTGAACTATGCCTTTGGCCGCCTTTACACTGCAAGGCTTAATGCTCAGATCACATTTTTTGTCCCACCTGTTTAAACTTACTTCAGACACGCCTCCTATCCGACGTCCGTGTTTACATTAATCTCCCGCCCAAAGAGATGCCATTCACTAAGCACCATGCTTGACCCTTGAATTCTGCTTGGACTTCTGTTAATTCATCTGTTCAAAAGTCAGCAAAGGTACACCCAACAGCAATTCAAAATAATTCAACAAAAAATCAAAAGTGTTGTTTTTTATGATGCCATCATAAAGATGGCTTAAACGCTTTCCACATCGGTGTCAAGACAGCTGTGGATAAGAACTATAAGGCAAGAGTGGTGGAACCAAGTCCAGAAATTTGACGAAAAGGAATGGTACAAAATCCATCCATTGCCACACATAAATTTCCGGATGCCGTGTGCTTCCTACCGGTGCGCATTAATGATGTTCAACACAATCCGCCGTGCAAAAGTGACGTAAAAGCCAAGGCGAATCGCATATGTGAGTTTAGACGCAGGTCGGATGTCTGGATACCTGATATAAAAATATCGGATAAAAATCCACATTTGGAAGTGACTCAGACCAGATATGAAAAAAAGGAATTCGGGCGGTTTGTTGTGTTTACAGGTATGCAACAAATTCCAACCTGAGTCGGATGTGAGGAAAAAATCTGATTTTTTGTGACAGTGTTAACAGAAATATTTATCACTAATTATTCTACAAAGCACATCAAATTCTGTTTAAATAATTGCCCGTGAAGTTGAAAAGAACACATATTCCTCTAAATGTCCTTTAGGAAAAGATTGTGAAAATGTATTACAAAGAGGAGGGTGAGAACAGAGTTGGAAGCAAAATTGAGTGAGATGACCCATATTTTCATTAAACAGGCTGATATGAGAAAACGACTGTGGCTATGATGGTAACCTTCATTTATTTGTGCCAAGGCCAAAGTCCTCCCTTCTACTTTGAAATATCAGCTAAATGTATTATATATATATATATTTATATATTATTATTATTATTTTAGATTCAAATTCGAAAAGAAAAGTCTGTCCCACCACAACCCAATGTCCTTGTCCATGACTATTTCCTCTTTCAAAAGATGAATACATGTATATAATAAGCATGTATATAATGTATCTGTATAGATCTAGAAAAAAATCATTTATTGCATTGCATACATTCCAGAAATGAAAATTTTGTCATGGTTAACTCACGTCTTGTCAATTTAAACATGTACTACTTTATTTTTTCCGCAGAACACGAAATAAGATATTTTGAAGAAAGTTGGTATCAGTGCCGGCACTCATTCACTTCTTTTGTATGGACACAAAACCAAACCAAGTCAATGGGTGCCGCTTGACAACATTCTTCAAAATATCTTTTGTGTTCAGCAAAATAAAAAGTCATACAGGTTTTTATTGACAAGAGGGTGGAGTAAATGAGGACAATTTAAATATTGGGGTGAACTATCACTTTATTGTCTCACAAATAAAGTTTTATAGTGCCCCAAAAACACTTAACAACTCATACTTGGTTCTGCTATAAATATTCATTGCATTAAAAACTCAACCTTAATCCCTGTGCTAATAAATGATACTTGACTGAATCAACTTCACTTAGTTTTGTCAAAAAGGAGAACATTGATACATTTATATATCTACTTATTGTGTGGTTTTTAATGATGTTTTTCTGCGCAGTGATTCGTTTTTGATTATGTTTGTTCTATAGTTTCGTCAAATAAAAGCTACTAAATTTGAAATGTTCTTATATAAAATGCAAATCCATTCACACATGATTTATGCATAGTATAAAAAGCCTACCACAACAGCTTAAATCAAACCGTTTAAGCTACTCATTCTGAACAGCATTATAATCACTTCTGATAATGTCAGACCATGAACAAAGACCTCATAAAATTAAAGGTAATGTCCCAAGTGAACATTTAAAGTATTTTCTACCAGCATTAATATAGGTCTTGTTTGTTCTGCACTTTATGAAATGTCATATTTAGTTTGAAAGACATTTGGTGAGACATCGGAATACCAGGAAAGGATCTATATCTAGAGAGCTGCACAACAATAGGCCTGAGATAAACATAAAAAAATCCATTCCAGTATTTATGAAACAGACATCGCAATGCAGTATTATTGTATGATTTCCAGCGCTGTAATGCAGTAAATATAAACACGTGGCACATCCAAGAAGCATTATTCTCTGCTAATGACTCTTCATTGATGCTGGGAGAACATTTTTATTGAACTACTCTTTCACCATTTACAAGCAAACGACAGAAAGTAGGCAGGTCGAACAATGTACCTCATTGACAAATATTAATGAATTACTATACATTGAACATTGTTCATCTTAATTGTATGTGTTGGAGAGACAGGGCCTCACCCACTTTAACTGAAACATAAGACCAATAGCATAAAAAATGTATTATAGTGTAGTCTTAAAACGCTGGCTGGATGATAGGATGATAATTATGGGCTAAAGGAAGGTTTTAGAAAGGCAGGCTGTGAGGTAAACGCATCTATGAAAAAAGAGGGGATAAATAAGACAGTCTGGTTGATGCTCTCTCCACACAATAGAGCGGCAAGAGAAAAGGTCACCTGACACTGGAGCATTAGGCCAAGTGTGTCACTGGTATTTGCAGCAGGAAAACCAAACTTCCTTCATGAAACACTAAAGTGCACAGCCCAAGAAAATGTTGCCATGTTATGTGACAAATGGAAAAATTCTCTTTTTACTGCAATTTACTGCAGATTACGCAATCATTTGGTCTTTTTGTAAATTCTATTTTAAGAAATATGACGGGTTGGCAAATCCGACCCATCTTACACACAACGTGCCATTATCCATTGACCCTGATTTGCCCTTCTCTACAGCTCTGACACGTGATCAATAGGTTTTCAATTTTTGTGATATCTCTCCCTTACTTACTTTTAAGAGCCTTGCCAGTGGCAGTCAATAGCTTTAATAAAAAAATCTCTTGATACCCTGAGGAAATGACATCATAACAAAGGGACATTGTGTATTTCTACAATCCGTGTTCCATTAGACATACATTTTTTTTCATGAAGTTTCTTCTATTCTGCTAAGAGCCGAATCTGTTAGGGAATGTTCCTCACCCAAACTTCTAAACCTGCTGTTTGACAGGCTCAACAACACCTAGCTCCATTTGCAAACATCGCAATGCAGTATTATTGTATGATTTCCAGCGCTGTAATGCAGTAAATATAAACACGTGGCACATCCAAGAAGCATTATTCTCTGCTAATGACTCTTCATTGATGCTGGGAGAACATTTTTATTGAACTACTCTTTCACCATTTACAAGCAAACGACAGAAAGTAGGCAGGTCGAACAATGTACCTCATTGACAGGGAATGTTCCTCACCCGAACTTCTAAACCTGCTGTTTGACAGGCTCAACAACACCTAGCTCCATTTGCAAACAAACGTATCATAGCAGATGATTTGGTCTTTCCTGACACATTCATAAATCTGTTAGTAGGAAGCCAAATACTAACTGCTGTCTCCATTGTGACATCCAAGTAGAAATATTCACACTTATGCACAAAATAAACTTGAGTGTATGATCTCATGAGGAAACACACATCAAGTAACACACACGAGAACAAAATAATTTGTGGGTATTTGTATCTTTAAAAATTGAATGAATCTGCAATGTATCTTTCACAAAATAAGCTACAACTATTTTTGGTCAAAACGCAGGCTTTTGGATCTATGCCATGTTACTTATTATATACTATAGGTGTAAAATAGTTTGTTTTCAACTTAAGAAAATAAGTTATAAAGTGTACATAAGGGATAGCATAAGGGAATTTTAATATTTGGGTAAACTATTCCTTTCATTTAAAAATTCCAATTGTTTTCATCCAATTGTTGTCTATCGCAGGTAGCATAAACTGTTAAAGATTTGTAAAAATTGGACAGGATGTACTGTATTAAAGGGGTGATACGGAGTTGAATACGTGACTTTAGTGTGTTAAAAGTTGCCCATGCATGTAATAGACACTGCATTATAATCTATAATCATTATAATAAGAAAATGCATTATATCTTAAAGCGAATGCTCACCCAGACCTGCCTGAAACGGCTTGTGTAACCATACCTCCACAAATGTACGCCATTTTGTGGTATGACTTGACTGCCCAAATGTAAACGCAAGTAAGGTGGGTGGTCCTGTCAGTACAAATGCTTTGGAACCTGATGTTCCAAATATGGTAAGAGGCGTTACAAGAGAGAAGATACAAACATGCAAAATATGTGGAAAATACAGCGTTTTTGAACCTTAAACCTTTGAATACACATTTAATTACATCTAAAACAAACGATAATATTTGTTTAAGCCGTGTCAAATTACTTCTTTTAAATTAAGGAATGAATTTATTCCCTTATTCGCAGCTGTTTCACCTGTATTCTGAATTCTGCATTGCGTTGTGTTTATTTGTATCATTATTTGCTGTTTGACCTGTACTGTACTGCATTGCTGCAAGTGCAATGGAATCATAAATTAAATGAATGCAAAAAATGTCTTGTTAGAAAGTTACATTTTTACAGTGTAAGTGAAACACTGTAATTTGTGTATTTCAACAGGCAATAGTGCACACTGTGAAACGTCTGTGAGTTACTCGAACTTATGTAACAATGACTCAGAGTTCTCGACCTGTTCGAGGGTTGAGTATTAACTAGGTCACACAGAGTAAGAATACAAATCAAGTAGAAATGATGAACGGATTGCATATGCCAAAAGGAAAATTACTATTCTGTATTCAACAGTCTGAGATGTAGAGCAGAGCACATGCAGTCAAAACATTTGGGGAATTTTGTTGTGCTGTACTAAGCCGCATTTATTTAGCTGACAAATTGAGCAGGGCCAAATCGCCTGTTGCCTTCCTCTAACTGGGCGAGCTCAGGCATTTAAATGACTATTCATTAAAACATCTTACTGCTCTTCGCCGACATCCAGAGGCACAAAATGACCTCCATGCTTAAGGCATTAAACAGTGCAGGTGGGTACCACGAACATCGGGACGGAATGAGCAGAATGTCTGGACGGCTGACTCCAATTGAGAGCCTGCAATGTCCAATGCTGTAGAAACCCTTCACATCTGTGTCTATTTCAATCGTCACATTTAAAGAGAAACGAGCACAGTTTTTTTTTATAGATGGGGAAGATGAATCGCAAACTCACGGTGCTAAATGATCTGTTTGCATTTCGTCTCCTGGTAACTTTTCCTCCCTTCAAAATCTATTACAAAACTGACAAATCCTCCACGAACCCATGGAGAGTTTTTCATCTAACTAGCATGAGGAGATACATTATTTTACCGTTCTGACTGTTAAAGGAATATCATGAATAAATCAGCATTGGAGACAACAGCTGCAAACTGTCATGTGCAAGATTCACGCTAAGAAAATAGCTTAACTGTAATACAACAAACAGCTATTTACAGCTGCTCTGTTGAAGTAGCGGACACCACCTCATTTGTCCTGCCAGGCCTATCCTATCCCCAGACGGACTGAAAGGGATGTTTCCTCACTGTTTGATCCCCTGCAGCAGAGCGGACCGAGAAACGCGAGGTGACACGGTGTGAATTGACTCAGGCTGTTTTGTGAGGCTGGTGGTGATCATGCAGAACTTTAAAGTGATCTCTAACACAGAACAACTCACTGAATGGAACGGGACTGGAGGAACATTGAGCCTGAAAGCAGGGAGGTGTAAGGGATAGTTCACCCAAAAAGAAAATTGTTTCAGCATTTACTCACCTTCAAACCTGTAAGACTTTCTTTCATCTGCAGAGCATAAAAGAAGATATTTTGAAGAACGTTGGTAACCAAAAAACATAAGAACCAACTTGACCTCTATTGTAGTTTTCATAATATCTTGTACGGGTTTGAACAACACAAGGATGAATAAAGGATAACTGAATGCTACTGAATGGCTTTAGATGAGATCTTTGTAGAAAACGGTAGCCAGTACATGAAGGTTATTACTTATTCCTGCAAAATCGCTCTTGAACCTTTCTACAGTACTTGTTTCTTTTCTCTAGTCTTTAACTTCATAGAGGAGCCAAGGAGGTCACCATCTCTCGCGCAGCACCAAATCCGTCCATTCTTTGCACTCCATGTGCTGACCGAGGTGAAACAGGTGCAGAGAAAGTGAAGTATATTTAGATATCTGTACGGCTTATGAAACCAAAGGGGCTCTGAGCTACGCTTATCAATGACCGACGAACAACCGTTCTGAAGACAGATAACAAAAGACGTCCCATTGGGGTTTAAATACCAGAGTAGAGCATTGGTTTCCATTCTTTCTTTGAAATTCAAAAGATCGCATTTCAAAAGGAAGACAAAAAAGACAGGTGATATGTAAAGAAATGATGATGTGCTCTTTTGAGTGTGTCAGGTAGCATTGCGTGAGAAAAAGGTCAGGGCTCGGTCACTGCCTCCTCAGCTCTACTTCACAACTCACTTCGATATCATCCATTCCTCACTGCTTTATTCTAAAGACACACGCACGGATGATTCCGATATGAGAGTCGTTCTGTATTCCTCATGTCTTTTCTGTGGGATACATGACCACAAAGGAAATGAATACACTTGCTGAAACTGATCAGGCATGCACCTCTTGACCTGTGACCTTTGGGGCAGGACAGGAAGAGGAATGTGTTTCATCAAAATAACAAGTGTGGACAAGGTGACCCAACTCTTAAACAGCACAGGTGAGACACGCACACGTGCGCACTCACCTCCGCCATGTCCACTTTTGAGATTAAGAAGGGAATTAATAAAATATCCGGATGGAATGCAACTACTGTATGAGTAATAAAGAACGGCTTACTGTATCAGATAAATCCACAGACGTCGCAGGGATCGCACACATATAACGCACATAAACACGACCCTTAAACTAGTGATAACCTGTTGCAATACAAAGCCTTTTCTATGGATCACTGATTATGTTAACAACGCTGGTTCAACGTTGGTCTTAAAGAACTTCCTGTTTCTGTGCTTTAACACTACACAAAGTTTGAACAAAATACATCCCCAAGGAATATTTAAAATTGATTGAAAATTTTACAAATATTTGTGAGTTTGAGTTATTTATGTAATACGTTTAAATAATAATAATAATAAATAGATAAACTGAAACCGTAAACCTGACATGCTTCTGGACCAATTTATATGAACGAGGATATATTAGTGAGGATCATTTTGACTGGTGAGAATGTTTTAGGGCTCACAAATATAGCAGAACCATATAGTACATAAAGATAAACACTCCTGCACATGCACTTGTGACAAGCACTGTAATATTTTTAAATCTTTTTCACACACACGCAAACAAAAACACACACACACACCTTTATTTATCATGTAAATATATTGACCCTATTTTCCTACAAAAGAGGGCCACAAAAGAGGGCAGTTAACTTTCTTTGGTCCACATGCAGTTATTTTAGCAGAGTATATCCACTCACATCCCCAGTCTGCCCTAATACATGTTCTTACAGTAGCAAGCATGAACACACAAGCTATCACAAGCTAACACATTTGGAAACATTATGCTGATAAAAAAAACATTACCGTTTTACATTAAAATGCAAAAAGACAAGCCCATAGCCTGTGACTGCTCTTCCTTAGCCTTAAAGCCCTCATGTTTTAAGTTACCAATGCAATAAACTAAGCAAAACCACAGCACAAGACAATGATCCTTCCATGGCAGCAGAAAATATATTAAAATACAGCTGGCCTCTTGATTTATATCCCGTACCAGCTCACCTAATGAACATTACCTAAGAAAACCCAGGAGGCTCCTTGCCAAAGCCATTGGAAACAGACTGTTCCCTGTGTGAGTCTAACATACAGCAGTGAGCAGGAAGCACCTGCACAAAGTCCCTGTTCAAATAGAGCAGGCAGCAAACCAGGCGCTGCGTTCATTACAGAGAAAAAGGGGTGGCAATATAAACATTTACCTTGCAGGGCTGGGTTTGAATGGAATTCCTGTGTGTCCACCATTGCGAGAACTCCCTCTAACTTCCCCCTCTCTCGCTCTCTCTCTCCCACTGTGAGGTGGCTGACAGGAGAATTGGTTATCTAATAGTTTCCCATGTAGCTCTGTCTTGCTCTCCCAAACACGACTCTAAGGAGGATTTCCTCTCATGTAGACAAATTAGCATAAACTGCTTCCTGGCTCACCTATACTTATCCAACCTGTTCTACGCTGCCTCCACCCGCTGTGCCGCCTGCACCTGCTGAAACTGGACACACCAGCTCTAAAACTCACTCTGTTGGATGGTAAAACAGTTACTTAATGCGAAAAATGCTTCAGTTACGCACCTGGGAGATACCTCCTGGGATATGAAAATGCCCTGGCTCTTTATTGTTCGGTTTTTCATAGTGTTTGGGAAGTAATTGCAACTTAAATAGCAATTTTAAGAGGAAAAGACAAAGAAACAACAATAAACTAAGAGCTTCTTTTCCCCTAAGGGGAATACGAACCCCATTCAGACTTTATCTTTGCCTTGTAAGCAGATACGACAATGAAGCCAAGGAGGAGTGGAACTCCAGAAAATGGCCCAACGGTATGAATCATCGATGTTATGCTTTGTTTAGTTCTCAAACTTACTTTCATAAACAACTAAAGCCACACAAAAGATTAAAAAATATGGTTTGGAGAGAACAATGACAATCTGATGTTTGAAAACAATCAATTTTTGTGCTTTAGAAATGATGCATTTTCAAAAGAGTGAAAAATGATGTGTACACACATGTGATAAAACTACTCATTTATGATTTGTATTCTTTTATTCTTACATTTAGACCGTTTAAAGGTCCAGTGTATGAAATTTAGCGGCATCTAGTGGTGAGGTGGCAAGGTGCAACCAACGGCTCACTGCAGCACTACAGTGAGTTACACATGACTAAGATGTCTTCACATTTTCGCTTCTTTGCCGAAGAAATTTATTTATTTACAAAACGTGCTCTGTAGTGCAGTTTGTCCATTTAGGGCGTCTGTAGAAACAACATGGAGAATTGGGGGCATGAAAAGTCCATTCTACTATATTGATTTTAAGATACCAAGGAAAATTGTAACAGCAATTGAAAGGCAATTATTGTTTTTATATGGAGAATTTCTGACATTTTTATAATAATGCTAATACTGTGTCTAATTGGGACTAAATCTAACACATCATCTCTGTTTAAATAGTCATGATAAATCTGATCAGACCAAACAAGCAACATGTTATTTTCTGCAAAAGGCCGCTTTTAGGCTGTACCTTCAAATACATTTTAATGCTTGAGTAAAGTGTGCTCATAAAAGTCATGAGACAAAACTCTTTGGATCGTCTTCAGTGGGCAGCAACAATTATGAATTGCAAAGCTGACATTGTGGACCGCACACAGAGCAGCTCATTAGAGACAAAGAAGAGGCGTTTCACCTCTGAATCGAGACAGTATTTTGAGAGTAATATGGAAATCTTTTGATCTGCAGAATGCAAATCTTTCTGTCGCCCAAATAAACAGACCAAGCGTAAAGAGGTTTAACAAGAGGGTCCAAACCGCGACCTCTGTATTTAATGAGTTACAATGTCACCCGATCCTCTTCTCTGAGGACAGCGTTCTTCACGGATAAGCCTTTGAAACATGCATTAGACTGAAAGGTTACCACGGTACGCGAATCACTAAAGTGGAGCGGTTTCAGTTTACAGAGCTACCTATTTTTAATATTCATCAGATTCAAGGAAAAGTTGCATCAACTGTGTATATACACATCAAATATTCTCTCAACATAAATAATATAACTGAATTGCCACAGCATGCCTACCAATGTTCTGTAATGTAATGAAAACATGTATGCCTTTATTTTTTGACGCGGAGCGAGGAGTTAAACAACTTTCAGACCGATTGTCGTAGCCTCTTTGTAAAACCCTGATGACAATTTTTGGGTCCACTGAATAGAGATGCTGCAGTAGTCTCCAGTTACTTCCCATGGTTTAAGTGATGAGCTCTTGACTCACGTTCACTTGCCGCTTCTTAATGTTAAGATGCACCTGATAATATTATCACCCGGGCCTCTTCCTTGTCCTCATCCTCCAGGTCTTCGTATAACACAAACTCATTGAAAATAAATCAATAGAAGCTTAGAGACTCAGAGACTCGCATTTCTGGCAGTGTCTGTACTCTACTGAAAGGACACAAAAAGTGAATTCACCCAATCCCAGTAATTATGATTAAGAGCTTACCACATAATATTGAGCAGAGAGGAAAAATACTTTCTGCTGGTTCTTCTTTGCAACCAGGGATATTTTGTATCAATCTTTTTCTTTCATGCGACAGCAGATAACAGCAGTCTTCACAAATCTTTATAAATGGAGAATACAATACAAGTGTCCCATAGATAGGCTCACAAAGCTGTGGCTTTAGACTGTAGCTTTCGTTCACCAATTTCAATTTTTATGAAAACTATTAAAACAATTTACCATTACCATTGGTAACTTTTGCAAAGTTCCTCACAAACAATTTTGGGGTTCGTCTTGAACATGGCATACTACCTGTATTAATATGAGCTGTTAGAGCATTTTAGCTTGGTTTCTTTAGATTTTATAATAAGCTGCTGGCGTTAGCATGTTTGCAATGTAACGCAGCTAATACTCTCAGCAGGAAATGAGAGTGTGGGGCAGAACATCAGCAGTAACTAGGTACTGTGAGAATCCACTGTCATGTGATAGTAGTTCCAATCGATGTCTTGAAATGCTTACAAGACATGTGGTTAAGTGGGCTAGCAAGATTAGCACCTGGCACTACAAACATGAAGAGTCGCAGAAACAAGAAACAAGAAAATGACAATACAGCTGCCTCTGTGTTATTATTATACACATACAATTGCACACAAAAAGAGAAAGAGAGAGAGTAGTATTAACAACTGAGAAAAGGCAGAACTTTTATCCTTCCCTTCCATGAAATCCTTTAGTCAATCATACTAGAATAGCACACCATTACTTTTGTTTGATAATGCAGGGCTGCCAACCTTTGTTCAGCTTGGAGTGAGATTTTTTGGCCCGGGGGAAAATAAAAAAAAATGTAAAAACATAAAAAAGGTACACCACAGCACAGTGCATGGTGTTTATAGAACAAGTAAAATTATTCTAGTAAATAATATCCAATGTCAGCAGTGGTTTATTTAGCATATTTTGCATTAAGTGAATGCTTGGCTGAAAAGATGCGTCTTTAATCTAGATTTAAATTGGGAGAGTGTGTCTCATCCTGGAATTGTGTCGGGAAAGCCATTCCAGAGTTTAGGTGCTGTGTCTGAGACAGCTCGACCCCTTTGGTGGATTTAGTTATTCTAGGTGTTATCAAAAGTCCTGAGTTTTGAGATCTTAGAGAGCGTGAGGGGTTGTAGTGTGATAGAAGCTCTGTTATGTAGGTAGGGGCTAAACCGTTTAAGGCTTTATAAGTGATTAAAAGAACTTTAAAACCAGTGAAGGGTTGATAACATTGAGGTTATGTGATCGTATGAACAAATGCGCTTCTCTGCAACAGCAACACATATGTAGAATATTTAGAAATTTGGCATCATTTCTAAGGTGGAAGAAGGCTGTTTGTCACATTTGAGATGTGATATAATGCATAGAAATTTATTGTATTTTTTGGAGTAACAGTGAAGCCTTCAATTTGCAGGTTATAATCCGAAATATTCGGTTTACGTTTCTTTGGTACGATAAGTGAGTGCAACCCTGTGTGAGAAAATGAATGTGTGGCGTGAGAGCATGAGAAAAGAGTCAAACAGTCTCACGTCAGTCCTCACCACGACACACAGTTGCATACAAGTGGAATAAATGTTTATCAGGATTAATAGTGATTCTGTGACTACGATGTGGTTATAACATGGCTTCCACTTGTAAATAAAATGTTGCTTTATGTTGAGAGACTGTAGCAAAATAAACCACGATTGCAGAAATGGTCAACCATTTACCAAAAAAAGTTATTTCTTCAATAATAAATGGCAGAGTTCACCCAAAAATACAGAAAATGATAATTTTATAATTCATAATTTTAATTCATGTCTTTGTTCAAATGAACAAAGAAAGAAATGAAAGAATGCTTATAACCAAACAGTTCTTGGCCACCATCGACTACATTAGTGGGAACATTTATTTTATAATTTATTTGGTATTTGAACACAGGAAGATATTTTGAATTCAGATATAATGAAGTTAGGGCCAAATGTGATGTCCAACCTTAAAAACTGATGTCTTTTCCATTTACTTAAATCTATTTTTAAAGATGTATCATGCATGTTGCGTAATTGGGCTTTCAAGCTATACGTTTTATGTGTGTTCCCAGTGAATCAAACCCATGACGTTTTGCGCTGCTAATGCAATTCTCTTCCAACAGACTTACAGGACGTTTTAAAAAGATAAACCCTTTAATATGCTCCACACCAGCTGTTGTGTTTGACAAAAAAAATTTATGTCAACACATGCAGTTAAGCTTTACTCGCCATGGGAACTTTAACAGCAGTCAAATGTAACCTCTCCCTGTGTCTCACCCGTGCACTGTGGTTCAGCATTTCCATCTAAAGTTCTGCATATGCATGACCGGGGTATTGCACTTGACTCACCCCATTGATGAATATATCTATCACTCTAATCGCATTTCCACACTGTTTGTAGAGCATGCAAGATAACAAGAAATCCAGGCTTTCTACAATATATCACTCTTTACATGCTTAAGTCATAACATGGTTCTCCCCTTCGTTGGAATAAATCTCCAAACACAGCATTTGCATGATCAGATCCAGTGGGTTACATTACATAAACACTACCACCAAATATAAGAGTTTACAACACATTCTGCATAATGTGTCTGTATATATTACATTTCCAGAAAACCTGAATATGGTTGGAATCAATATAAAATATTGAGCGCACCGTTCATCTCTAACTTCAAAAACAATTTCAGACATAAGTCTGATCTTCAGTGATATTTCAAACACAAAACAAATATTTTTCAAAGACTAAAACAACCGCTTTCCTCTCCCCACTCAGAACCCCTTGAGTAAACCCTGTTTCTATTTGAGTAACGGGACCTACTTTCAAACTATCAGGGGTCTTGCGTTTGACAGCGCATTCAAAGGAGAATTTTTACAGCTGAGCACAACATCACAGCTAAAAGACTCTGTGTAAAACGAACAAGTGTGCGAGTGTGCATCTGGAACCACCAACATTACGAAAAATGTGTTTAGGCCTCTCCCAAATTCTAGTGAGAAAAACAGAGCTCAAGTATTCTTTACTGGAGCAGCCTTCCGTTTCAGACACGGCTTGAAGATAAGAAGGACTCCATGAATTCAGAGCAGTATGGATTCGCTTTGTACATCAGTGGAGAGGTAACTTAAAGGTAACTTAAATCAGCGTCCTGCTCTGTCACCTCGATCCATACCCTTCCTCAGCTCAAAGATCTTTCTGTCACGCTCCAGTAGACAGTCCGCCCCATCAAAACTAATATCAAAATCCTCTGAATTAATCACTTCCCTGAGTCTAGGTTTTCTAATGAGTCTCAGAGGGAATTATAAACTGAGTTGGTATTAGGTTTTAGCAATGTTCTTCACATCCATTGTGTTCCTCAACAATAGAGGGAGACGATCGACATCAGCACTCAAACACAAACATGAAACTCCTCAGTATTCCTAAATGTCAATAGCAATGAAAAATGTATTGAAGATGAAGAACAAGGCAATTTCATAGAAGAACAAGGCAATATATTATGAATAATTAAATAGATGACTAAACACTTGATTAATGAATTACAAACTCAGAGTTGGGCTGATGTAGAAAGGGGACCTGATATTTGATAGTAAAGTTGGTCCAAATATCTCTACTGTTGGTGTCCCTTTAACCTGTTGACACTAATAACACACATGTCCTCTTGTTTTCTCTTCTGATGAGAAGGATGTGCAATACTTCATTAATCCTGTCCATCAAGGGAGAGTGACTTGTAAATGCTAAGCAATATTATCAATCACGACTGGGATTGTGATTCATCACATTGTGGTTTCATTAAAAAGACCCAGGAGAACATCTCTTCTGTCCTGCATTCCTTTCAATCGATACCTGCAGCATGGAGAGCATTCTGCACAGCTCCTCGAAGGTGCATTAAGGCATGTTTAGATGTAAAATGAAAGAGGAAAAAAATCACCTTTCATTGTAAAGTAGACACATACAAAGAAAGATCGATCAATGGGAAACATTTCATAATGCCTAACAAACACTATAATACTCTCAATTTTGGTATAGTCTGGTTTGTTTATATAGAATGGAAATTATTGCATTATCACAAGTTCTTTTGTAAAGAAATCGATGGCCTTCCGAGGAAATGTTCGATTTTTGTAGAATAATTTGGTATTAATGTCCATTGCTAGAATTCATAGGGCACAGGATTAGATGGACATCTTGGGTGGGCATCATACATCACAGCACCACCTGCTTATCCATGACATTTATTTGTGTTGTTAGAAAATGTAAAATGGAAGGCTTAAGTGGTGTAGAAGTATGGTGCAGCATGCTATCAGAGCCTTGACAATCTGTAAAGTGTGACTAACAATGCAGCAGCATCACTTGCATTCTTACCTCAGCACGTACTAGCAGTAGAAAATATCGGCAATTTAATATCAGTGGCCGATACATCGGGGCATCCCTAGTTTTTTTTTTTTACCTGTTATTTACTTACTTATTAACCTGATATCAGAAGAAGTCATACATACTTTAGGATGTGGCTGACCAATACATTACCTCGACCAAAACCCTAAAATCACAGCCGCATTGGCAAATTTACTTTAAAAACGCACGTTTCATGAGGTGCTGACTGACATTTTGTCATTGAACATGAATTCATAGATTACAGTTCTCGACAATATCACAAATCTTCATACTATTCAAATATTTGTCAAGTGTTGCTCTTGTTCTTTAGTTCCAGAGAATAAAACACCAGTACGAATTGACAGAGAGAATAATTGGAAACAGCAGAAAACAAACGTGTATTGTTACCTAACTGCATTACAGATGCTTGACAAACTAAACCTTGAAGTCCTCATGAAAATAATTTCCTCTCTATTATTAAAAATAAAACATTTCCTATTGAAAACAGCAGTCAGAAATGAAAACAATTACCAGGAACCATATTTCACACATCATTTTCTGAGGTGGATGAAATAAATGCAGACGTAAAAATGAAAATCCATAATAAGACAGACGAGTTCTGTTTAAAAAAAATCACTAAAATTGCTAAAAGTTTTTATTTTAAATAAGTCAATTTACAATCTTCGAATTTTCATTGCTGGGTAAGCTTTAATATATAGTCTTACAAAACTAGTAACACTTACATGAGTAAAAGCAAAAGAAGCCATGCAAAAAGAAGCAAAGTGGAACATTATGCAGTTTCTTTAGTTTCAACTTGACAGAACACTTTCAGGGTCATGACGTCAACAGGGTGTTCAAATAATACGTGTATTCGATTTCAGTGAAGACAAAACTGGAGGGTTCCAGAGCTGCAATTTTGTCTTCTGACAGCCTTTTGTAATGTGTCCATGGCCTCTAAAACATCTTGGTCCTCCACGCAGAGTAATTTGGGCAGCTGAACAGAACCAAGCAGCACAATTGACTGCTCCAAACAACACTCACTGGCTTTTTAATTGAAATTATATACTGTCATACATAGACAAAAGATTTATATTTAACTTTCGCCAGTGACCGCAAATGTTCTTGTGCATGTACGTGCTAGTGTTGTGCTATTGAAAATGCCGTCGCTCGCAAGCAGTGCATTCGAAGAGTGCAGGTGTCGAATGCAAGTGACGTCACTTCCACAGGAAGCAAGTGAGTCTAAGAGTGCAAGTGCAATTCTGCAGCCAGACCCTTCTCAAACTCTTCAGGACAGTGTCAAAATGAAAATGTTTTGGCATGACTTAATCCCTAATAAAACCCTTTGAAAGCATAATCTCTTTAAATGTACTCTAAGCGGCCCGACTGTTTCCACCTCTCCTTTATCTTTTACTAATTTCCCCCTGAAAAGCTGTGAATTTTCCTACATAACACGCATGGCCAGCAAATCCTCTAATAATATAATTGACTTAATTTATAATAAAAGCCTTGGTGTATTAATAAAACTAAATACACCAATATAGTTTGTTGTGCTGGACCCTTTACTGTACATCCTCAGAAAGATTCCTCATCTGGACAATACAATTCCGGATGCAAAGACACCGTCTAGACAGTTTTCAATCAAAACCAGCACAATAATGATAGCAGTAATAAAAAGGCAGATGGAAGAAACAAGAACAAGACAGCATAAATACAAATTCCTGTTCAACAAAACCAAGTCAGTTTATTAACTATTCCCTGTTCACAAAGTTATTTCTGTGTCACTTGATTCTTCATGACAGCTGGCCTTGATGGTGATATTGGAAAAATAAGGGGCTGTCACATTAATTAGCCCTTGTTAGACTATCAGCAGCCTGCGCTCATTAATTAAGTAATCAGTCTTTGAACAGGTTGCAATGCAACAGCCGAGGCTTTATTTACAGCTGAAACACACAACAACAAGCTAAATCTCTAAGGCCTTACAAAGATACAACTAAAACACACAGCTGATTAAACTGCTACTGCATGTGTAAAAATGAACAGAACCACTTTGGTGTCTGTATGTAACTGTAGTGTCTGTAACAAACTGTTTAATGTGCTACTTCAGGATATATATTTAATATCCAACTCATGCAACAAACTGTAGGTAATTTGAGGAGCTTAGAATGAAAGTCAAGGGGTCAGGTTTTTGGCTGGTTAGCTTGATCTGTTTAGCCTCAGCTGGTAGGTGTTTTTGACAACACCATCTTGTTCCAAAATGCGTGTTTTTCCTTAAACAGCCATTCAAACGTTGCAGTGTACAGTAAATTGTAAATTGCAGATTACTATATTCATTCAAGACATAAAATACTTATGTTTCCCTGTCTTAACCAGTTGACCAGTTAAGCCCATGATATTATATTACATATAAATTCTCTAGATCTTATGTCATGGTGTCATTACCACTGAAAAGCTTTGTTCGATGCATTAATGTAAACTTTGGAACAGTCTTCCCCGCACTGTCCGGACACACTCTGTCAGTTTAAATCTAGACTAAAGATGCATCTTTTTAATCTTGCATACACTACACTATCAAAATATAAATATTCTAAAGGTTTAGGCTGCACTAGTTAGATCAACCAGAACCAGGAACACTTCCAATTACAACTGATGTATTTGTTGCATCATAGAGTGTAGAACAGTACTCTACTCTCAGCCAGTCTTGTCTCATTGTTCCAAGGTTACCAGAGCGGGCAGGACGCGGTCCAAGGTTACCAGAGCGGGCAGCATGCAGTCCATGCCCAGACCTGACAAAAGCTGTGATGATAGAGCTGGACAAATGACGTGGCAAATTATTAATGATAATCTTAAATCTAAATTTGTTTATTTTGTCTTGTTGTGCAAGCACTGTCTAGCTTGTGCAGAGGCTGCAGCTTTTGCCAGAGGGGACCTGGAATCCCCTGGTTAGGTCTGGTTTCCCACTGAGGTTTTTTTATCCTCCAATAGAGTTTTGGGTTTCTCGCCACCATTTGCATACTGTTTTGCACTGATTGCCTGGCCGGGGGGCTGCTAAAATGTTACTTTATTTAATTAACACTGCATATATGAATTTATAGTCTGTCTGATATTTGACCTGTGTTCTGACTTGTATAACCATATACATTTTGCTTATAGTCAATATGTTTTCTTGTACGGCTGCTTTGTAACAATAGAAAATGTAAAACGCACTATATAAATAAACTTGACTTAATGTAATTTCCTCAAAATTAGGTTGTGACACATTGAATGGCTCCTATCCTATTCAAATGGTCAATAGCAGGACTATTAGGATGGAATAAATGTAAAAGAAAATGAAATGTTTTTAACTTTACAGATTTTTCACATGTTTTTTTAAATAGAAACAAGAAACCAACACTTGACTCCTCAGTGGTCAGCAACTACAGACCAATCTCACTCCTGCCTTTCCCTTCAAAGGCCCTCAAAAGGGTAGTATTTAACAAACTCTCTGCTTATCTCTCACAGCACAACCTTCTAGAGAGTCAGCAATCTGGCTTCAAGAAAGGACATTATATGGAGACCGCTCTCTCCTGTCTGTCGTCGAAAACCTAAACCAGAGGAAAGGGCTAAATCCTTGTCATCCTTCCTTATTTTGCTTGATCTCTCTGCTGTTTTTGACCGGGTGGACCACAAGATCCTGCTGTCCACGACCATGATGTTCCACGACCAGCTGAAATTGACCACTCACATCGCAGAAAACTCGCGAAAAGGTAGGTATGTGCTCCACAACATCAGGAAAATCAGGCCGTTCCTGTTAGAGCATGCCTCTCAGCTGCTTGTCCAAGCTCTGGTAATATCAAGACTGGACCACAGCAATTCTCTACTGGCCGGCCTTCCAACCAATGCAGTCAAGCCCTTGCAAATGATCGAAAATACAGCAGTACGTCTCAATCAGCCTAAAGGAACCCATGTAACACTACTACTGATTTCACTTCACTGGCTGCCAGTTTCACCTGCATCAAGTTTAAATCTCTGACACTTGCCTTCAGAATGATAATGGCAAATTTGCCCATATACCCTAACTCAGTGCTCCAGGTCTACATCCCCTCCCGTCACCTTCGGTCTGAAAATGAGCGACGCCTGGTTGTTCCGTCACAGCGAGGCACCAAAGCGCTTGCAAAAACCTTCCCCTGTGGTGGAATGAACAACCAGCCTCCACCTGAACTGCAGCATTTTTCACAACTTTAAAAAAATCAGCTCAAAACATACATGTTCCACATTCATTTGACTAACTGAAAAAATTATAAATTCATGTTGTTCATTCTCTCCTTTGCTTACTCTAGCTTTAATCCTCCTAGTAGCATGGTCTTGTAAACTAATATGGTACTGTTTAGCGTGTTGACAATTTTTTTATGCTCTCCTAGTCGCTTTGGATAAAAGCGTCTGCCATATGAATAAATGTAAAATGTAAAATGTAAAAGACGAACACTGATGGATTTTAGCTGTTTAATGAAAGTGATGGTGTGTAGTTTTAAGTGGTCAAGTTCACTCACAACTACATACATTTTTGTTGTGTGCCACAGAAACAGAAAAATAAATAAATAAGAATCTATTTATTGTGCATTTGGGTGTATTGTTTTAATATAATATTGCATTCGACAGGTCAGAGAGTAGAAACGTGACCCAGACCTGAAGCATTTACGCTTGTCAGATACTATTTGATAAAGTCACTATTATGCAAATTAGTGTGTGACCTCATCTGGCGACATTTTAGGCAAGTTTTTAGCTACTTTCCATTGAAAATAGTTTGCAAAACTGTTTCCAACACATTCTCACTCACGACTCGTCACAGATTGATGCTTGGTCAGATAAGGGATTAGTCACGTGACATTTACGTCTCTTATAATTGCCTCAAAAAGCAAACTTCCTACAAATATGGCAGATTGCAAATTACACACTACTGGTTCATCCCTGTGCCATCTGAAAACTGCCTTTGAGATACATAAAAAAATGTCTTTCTCCAGGTGTTATACTGTAGATTTCCTTGGTTTGTTCAGTTATCTTAACACATTGGTAGCACAAAAGTCTTTTTTGTCTTCCATGACAGAGGCTGCTGTATTATTTGTTGCGCAGAGCCTGATAAGGGCCCGAGTGAGGGGCGTCTGGCTATTCCACCTGCAGACTGATGCTCGCTGCTTGTCTGCTGAAATGTCACGTGAATTATAATGCAAAACTAACATTTGTCACAAAGATTATTGCGCAGATATCGCCGCCTGTCATACAGAGTGGAAAAAAGGACGCTTTGCAGCGATCTCTCCCTGTGGTGCACTAAAGCACTCAAATTGCTGCTAAGAGATACCTGGAGAACCAATTCTCAAATCATACATTGTCCATGTCAGTTTTTTATGAGAGGGGAAATAACATCGGGAGAGCTCCTGTACTGCCTTGAGAGAGACCACACTTTACAGACAGAAATAATTCCACAATGTGATAAAAAATCTACTGTTTGTATAAAAATAAAGTATGAACTATAAAAAGAGGTAGCATCACATTTAATTGCTGTGTTGTTGATATTATCAAAACCAACTTTGCATATCCTTAAGGAAATGCCAATAACATTTCAGTATGCAAAGATGTAATATAATTCAGAAAGCAAGTACTGCAAGTCAGATTATGAATGGCAAACATTCTATCAGTGTCAGAGGAAAATGAAGTGTTTTTGTAACTCAACAGCAACAGTGTAACAATGCACTATATGAGCAAAACAAAATGAAAGTGTGTTCACGTCAGCACCCAGAGGAAGTCATTAGTGCTTTGGTTAAATGTGATAGCTATCAACAATCCTGTCAACACTTCAAAGAAGAGGCTGCGCTAGACTGTCTGTACAGAATGCTTTTAAATGACTTTTGTAGTCTTTTCACAAGCCGTCATATTTCTTTAGATAATTATCTATATGTTTCAGCTGGATTTATGACAATTTGTGTTTCACAGGGCCAAAAGGTGGGCATCAGAGGGAGGGAGGGAGATGACAAAGGATTGCTGGGGAATCCATGCATTAAACTAATGCCTTAACATGCTAACATGATTTGAGACATATTTGGCTCCATATCTCTGCCAGTGTACACAACCCTAAGGTGTGAAGGGCTGCTGGGTACTCTGAATATCTTTGACCAAGTATAATTCTGCAGGCCTGAATTTGCACTCTCACCAGCCTTTTAACTTAGTCTGCAGACAAAGAACTATACCAATCAGGAACTGCATACGCCAGTACTGGTTGCACATATCTCATATACTGTATAAGGATACTACTTTATTTCAGAATCTCGATCACCAAATATTTTCAAAGGATGAAGAGAAAATGGCTGAGGTCTACTTGGCTATGCCGTCTTAAATCACGAAAATGATGATGCCCAAAATTGTAAATGTGTTGCAAGCTTCTTAACCTTATGATCAATGATAAGAGTTGGTCCAACAGGTGCATGCCTGATGTTGTTAGCATGCAAAACTTTACACTCCTTTTGTTTGAGTTTCATTTTGTGCTCCTCTGTTGAAGGGGGGGTGATGAAAGAGGTTCTGAAGTCAAATCATCCACATATGTCCAGAGTCAACTTCATGCATTATTGCATATGATACCATTACATATTATTTCCACAGTTTTAACCATATCTTCTTGAAATTTAAAGTTGTAATGTTCCACTCTTACATTATAGGCAGTATGCTGTACTTCTCTCTTAAAGTATAGATAATATGCTCTTTTATATTCCACATTTGCAGTAGCAGTATGCTAGATTCCACTCTTACAGTAGCAGCATGCTATACTCAATTCTGACAAAAATGAAACATTTACAGCTCTAATAGAAGTACATGGGCAGATGTGATCAGTTTGGACTTTCAAAAGAGATCGGTTACTCTTGAAAACAGTACAAAAGCAAATAAAAACTAACTGCAAAACAATGTCAGTATGCAGGATAGCTGATGTAACACTGAAAATGTGTTGCATTCTGATTCCAAGACTTTAAAAGTATCCCCGGTTTCACCTTTATGATCTCTAAAACAGAACAGAGAACAGTAAAGTTCAAAGACACCCAGATTAAGGGAGTAACTATCTCCAGGGCACCAGCTGTCAGATGTCAATCAAGCCTTTCTGAACAGTTTGTACATGCGTGTTAAATTATCCCAAACACATTCTCTGAAATCTGACAAAGAACATCCAGGACATTCAAGTTTCTTCAAACTTGGACAAAAGAACATTTAGGCTAACCAAATTTTATACGCATTCTTTATAGATTGTCCAAGCCCACTGTTGTAAAACACTCCTTTATGGACCTAATTTCGCTCAAAAGCCACTGCTTTTTTAGTCAAATTGGCATCTTGAAATGCTTTAGTTGTGTGATCTATGGAACATAGCGTTCCAAGCTAGCGGAGAGCTGTTTCAGCGTCCATGTTTGAACAATGTCCATAGAAGAAGGAATTAGCGTCTAAATCACACTGGCCCATTCAGCCCTCTACTGTGGCGCAGCAGGTGGGGAGAGGTCACAACAGGTGTCCTGTGCTGTCCCCTTTTAAGAGTGCTTGGCTCTGTTCCATCGGTCCCTCAATGGTCTCCATGCACCATTTCCACTCCCCAAATGTATAAACACTGCAGGTCTTTCCTCCTCATTTTTCTTAATCTTTCCTTTCCTTTTCCGTGCCTGACCAAGGTCAGAGCAGGACAGCAAGTGTGTCGTGGGATTAATAGCAGAACCTAGTGTCCGGTGGGTGAACACATAGGTATGTAAAGATGCAGAAGTAACTTTATCTGTCATTGCTTCTTTAAAATGCTACTTCAGATATTTATACAGATGTGTTATTGACTATTGCCACCTACAATTTTGTACTAAATTGTGTGAGACACAGCAGTCTGAATAGGTACATACTTCACTGTTATGTTTAGATTGTTTTGTTGATCCTACATGATGCTTGGGGGGAATGTATAAACCCTGTTAGGTTAGAAGACGTGTACCGTATCACCTATTGTGTCTGTAGCACATAATGTGTTACAACTGATGTCATGTGACAGGTGTCGAACCGACTATTAAGCCCTGACAGGATTCGCACGTCAAATTTATATCCTCTCAAGTCAGGCTGTTTCATTGTCTGTTTTCTCATTAAGAGCGAGAAAGAATTGTAGTTTCCCTGGAACCACAGAGCGATACGCAACAATGACAGCTGGCCATACGATGCCATAGTAAACAGAGTAATGATACAATAATAATAATATACACAATGCAGGGTAATAAAAAGCTTTGCTTCCGAAAAAGATGGATGATGTATTGTTGTCGCTAAATGGCTGAAGGGGCACTGTGCGGTTTACAATGTATTGTGTGTTATAGATAAACATTTTGGTTACATTTACACCAGCGAAACACCGAAAACCTTGTGTGCTATATTATGGTGATACGGTGTCTGAAATAGATTATTGAAATGTAGAAGTATAGCTTCTAATCATATTCATTGTTGTGGTTATCTCCGCTAACGTAAACATGAGTAAAAACACATGGAGTGTTGTTTTAAACTATCACTTATAAAAAAGCGATAAAATAGACAGACAAAATTGTCAAAAACAAAAGCGGAAAACCGAAATTGGTTGACTTATCATGGCGAAATTTTGCAGCGAGACAATACATCGGGAGCAAATTACCACTAAAAGACAACTATTCGGTCCAATCTTAATATGGCTAATATGGTTTGCGATAAAATTGCCTTACAAGTTCCTACGATTCCGTCGATTAACAGATGAGTGAGGATTTTAAGCTTGGAATGACTGTAAAGCTTTGCAATCTTACAGCATGTTGGCACAATGGAGAAATTCCACCACACACTAAAGCTCTGTGGTCCTTTGCACCCAGCAGGTACCGATACAACCGCTCAAGAATTCCATCAACAAAGGAAAAAGATCGCAAGGCATTTTTAGCATGTTAGGGTAAAAAGCCACAGCTCTCAAAATTGTGAAAACTCCTGACAGAGAGATAAAATGTCGCTTCAGCATTTGCTCGGAATCCATTGTGGCTTTCTGGACACGTTTCACTGCAAGGGTTAAACAGCGTAGCACGCTTACACCTCTATCAGCACGCTACGCCATTTTCCTGCTTTTTTCCCCTGCGCTTCCTAATTCCTGGTTAAGCGTCCTCTCCTCGCTGCTGATGCTGAGGTATTTTCAGCCAGAGGACGAGACACATAACACATTAAAGCAAAGCAAATAAAAGGTCATTGTGTGAGGGCTTACCGGAGCTGAGGCGTGAAAGGGCCCGAACCAGTCTGTAACTATCAACCACGTGCGGGTGCCGGACCTGGAAGACAGAGAACAACAAAGACAGTTTGTGACAAAGCTGACACGCTGTAGTCTTGGAAGAGTAAAATCAATTGTGACATTTTTCATTTATTTGTAAATGCCTCTTTGGCGGCAGACTCACTCGAAACGACAGTCTGGCTCTTACAGATAGGGAGGTAAGGGTAGAATAGAGGAATCTTGACAGTTGCCTTAATGAGATTCCGCATTAGGGCCACTCTCACACACTTTTCCCTCAGCTTGGAGCACGCCCTTCACTTTCAATCTCACACACAAGTAATTTGGGAAACGTTAACCCTATAAAAAACTAAATCCAGACAGCATCACTGACACTTTCCTCGACATCTCAGATTTAAAGCGAAACAAGGGCTTAATGGTATGAATAGTTTGTTCCAATGTTGATAAACGGAAATAGATGCGTGTACATGGAATATCAAATTGACATTAAGAAAAAAATATTGATTTGAAATATTGAAAGTGAAGGGCGATTTCTGACAGAATTTTTTTTTCAGTCACACAGACACAAAATTACTTTAATATTAGTATCGTATTGTTTAACTTAAATACAACTGGGAATATAGTTTCAAAATGTACTATAAAATATTGGAATATATTACATAAAATAATAAAACACAGTACTGACGTTTTTATTTAAAACAAAAAATGAGTAATCAAAAATATTTAAGAGCGCACACCACCAGCGACTGTCTTTTGCTATGAGGTCGTTTGAAACGTAGCTATGTATCTATAACTAAATGCCACGTTTAAGCACTCGGCATGTAGACGTGTCCGCCATCTTTGAACGGTCCCCTGACGTCTATCACAGTTTGCTAGAATGCATGTGCAGCCATCACAGCGATGAAAATTCCCAAAATGAGACAGCCTTCCGTTATTGTCATGTATTAGTTTAGCAAATATAGGCCAATGTTTGAGTTTCCACAACGGTAAATACGTTTCCACAATCATACATTCTTAAAACTATGGTTGCAATTCCCCAGTCAGCTTGCTCTCGTGTCAAAAGGAAAAACACAGATTTGGCAACACAGTCCGCCTGGCACCCTTCCAATATCGCAGACGACCTACATATATCGGCCCATAGAAACAGCTGCTAATATGGATATCTATAATTAAACAAGTATCTATATATACCAAATGCGTGCAGCCACAACAATTGCTTTGTTCTTAATAGGTTTGTAGTGTCACGACGCGCCGTATCCAGTGTGGACAAAATGTAAAATCATAATGGGTTCTATTTTGTTTTGTCGTATTGCGTCACGTCCGGTGTAGACAATGTTTTTGGAGGAGTTCCTGGTTTTGGTTGCCCTAATAACAGTTGTAAACAAACACTGCAGTAACTGACAAGAGACATATGATGTGAGCTCCACAGCTTTGCTCCTATTGATAGTCGCTCCGGAAAGTGGCTCATCATTTGCATAAAGTTGAACCAGAGCCGTTGAAACACAGAGTTATGACACTGCCATAGACCTAACAGGAATGGAATGCATAAGGTACTCGCGTCATGGAGCGACCAGTAGTTCCAAACACTGCTCTGAAACCCATTCATTTCGATGTCTCCCAAACTCATTTGCTGTACAGTTGGTGAAACTGAATATAAGATAATGTCCGCCAACTCATTAAAATGTACATAGATCTTATATTTACATTACTCTGCAGACAAAATGCTGCTATAAATGTAGTCAACATAGTAATCAGACCATGTGCTAATGTATTTAGCAAAATGTATACAGTTTTATTTAGTTGTTTTATATAGTTGCTGTTGTTTGTTCTGCTAATATCCATTCAAATAGGTTGAATGCATGGATTTGTTTGGAACTATTGAGCACTCCATGAACCACGTGACCTCGCAGCGGCAAGATCGAGTTTCATAACTCAACGGCTCTGATTGAGTTTAACATTTCTTATTTTTGTCACCTTGCAAGACCTACTTCGTGTTGCCAACAATTATTGTCACGGGATGCAACCGAGCTTTCATTGAAATGACCACGTATGAGATCATGTCGCTCTCTCCAGCTGCTACACTCACACACAGCATTGGGTCAAAAAGGGACGAACCCAATATTTGGGTCGTTAATCCAGCAAATGGTTTATATTTGACCCTTCAATGGTTTAAAAGAACCCAGCATAGGTAAATTTACAACCCAACGGGTTGAGTTTTTGCCCTTTTTGATCCAAAGCTCGGTTGAAAATAACCCAGCATTTTTATAAATGTAGTGTTATATGCCATAACATAAATTTGCTGTTTCTGAATCCCTTTTTTGAAATGTAATGAGTTTGAACCATCACAACATAGTGGAGATAACATTAGATGCCGTACATGTACGCTGGAATATGAACGCCAAGCTCCAAAAGCATAAATTGAAATTTAATAAGGCCTTTTTTCGCCAAAATCTTTACAAATGGATTAATGGACAGTTAGAAAATAACTACTTTCGCACGTTATTGGATTCCTATAAAGGGAAGGTGGTCTTGACATTTTCTCTCCTGTTTCCTAAGTCAATGTGATGTGGTGGCATTAACAAAACAGATTGTTCTTATAATAAAATGCAGCAGCATTTTGCGACCAAGTCACAATCACATTAGCTTTTCCACTCACTTCCACTACAATACTTGACGTGTCAAGAGAAGAATCTTAAAGAAATGCAGTTACCTAGAGAAACATTGTCTTTACAGGACTCTTTGAGTCATGGTGCAGAGTTAAGTTCAATGTTTGGTGAAATAGTAATGATGTAAGTAAAAGGGTCAATACTTTCACAAAATAATCACAAATACCAAAGATTGTTCTCAGAAACAATGTTGAGTTGTCATTATTTCAACACATTTTTTAATTATCGAGGGAACGTTCAGATTAATCAAAAATTCCGAAGTTTATAGGAAAGGTATTTTATTTTAAATGAGAAAACCTTCTTCTTAAAATAGAATAATACTTAAGTGGTTATATTTTAATGATCATGTTGATGGGCAATTCAGAAATAATGTAACATTTTTTTTACAATTAATTTTATGTAATTTAATTTGACTGCAATCTAAAATGTTGTGTAAGAAAGCCTAGGCTAAAATCCAGACTGTAACATGTTCCAATCCAATCTCACCTTCTCATCTATTTACCTAAATGAAACGGAATGGTCTGTGAAAGAGTTTCACATTTGTTCTAAATGTCTTGTTGACTCAAAGCGAATAAATGATTGTGATGTAACTCAGCGGCTAGTGGATACATTTCAGTCAATTTGTTTTCCAGATACTCTCTGAAGTGCTAACTTCCCACATGTCTTTACCTTCACAGTCTTGATGCGGTGTGCAGTGGATTTACTTGCGGCCGGCACGTAGAGCGAGTCTCTGAGGTCAGCTCTCTCTCGCTACGTTTCTGGTGAGGTCAGAGGAGCCAGTCTTCTGCACTGATGCATGTGACCCGTCCCTCGGAGACTCCATCTATAATCTACAGAACCTGAGGAGGAGGCCAAGAAACAATCTGTATGAGACAGTGGTTTGGGATATTGAACTGAGGATGCTAAAAATAAGGAAAAACAACAGACATTAAATAAAAAAGATTTTTGGTCTTACGTGCCTGATCTACATGTGGCATCTGGGTACGCAGAATGTTTTTTTATATTGGTTACATAATAAATATTGTTTATGTTTATAATACTCCCTGTAATGGTGTACATGTAGTGGAGCATTATTTCTGATATTATCTCGCCCTTTCAGACAAAATACATACAAAAGACATTCAGTTGAGTAGGCTACTTTAACAGCTCTCATAAAAAACACCAATGGTTTGCATTACAGTTATACTATAAATGTACCCTGGCAGTTACCATCCATTCTTCATATTTACACAGAACATTGTAATGTTTACGATACATTTGCATTATATAACTTATCTACAATCACGGTATCTATAAACAGTATTCAAAGAAGACTCTTTTAAATGACTCTTCTCTGGAACACAAATGTAGATATTTTGAGAAACGTCCCAGTGGTTTTGTGTTTGTACAATGGAATTCAAAGGAGTTCAATGTTGTTACCCATGTTCAGTATATCTTCTTTTGTGTTCCAGTATATCTTCTCATGTCATTCATGTCATGATTCTGCCTGCTCTTGTCTTGGTTTTCTGGTCTAGGGGCAGAATCATGACAGACCCACGTGTTTTATGTGGAGAGAAACATATTATGGTCAATCAGGATATAATATGCGTTCTCTCCTGTCTCGTCATTTGGCCCTGCCCCTCTCGTTTCTAGTATAGCTTTCCTCCTGTGTCGCATTACCCACTCCTGCCCATCGTTATCTCCTTTGTTAGTCTCCATATATAATACCCTCTTGTCCATTGTCTTGTGCTGGTTGATTGTACATGTTTCCTGCAACATAGGTAGGGTTATTTGGTCATGTCAAGTTCTGGTCTGATTAATGTTAAGTTACCTAGTGTTTTGTTATTTTTGCCCCCCTTGTGGGAAGTGATTGTTTTTGGTTTTTGTATCTTGTGTAGTTAGTGTTTCCCCATCGAGGGTCTTTTTGTTGTTTGATTAAAGTCTTGTTAACCCCTTCATCTCCGCTGCCTTGCAATTGGGTTCTTCCACTACCACGATCGTGACAATTCAAGTCATACAGATCATTAATGACATGAAGGTCAAGGATGACAGTATTTTCATTTTACTGTGAACTATCACTTCACCTACTTTGTAGTACTGCTACAATTAAAACATTGTATTCCTGAACAGCATAATCTACATATTAAAAATAAGCGAACTCTATTCAAAACTGTGAACTAAAGTTCATTTATCTCACAAATCGAAGTGTGTTTAACGATTTTGATATTTCGAGTTCAAAGGACACACAAATAAGTCACCTAACTAAAACATTTCAATTATATCTTCCAGAGCAATTCCCAGCATGCTTTGTGTGAAATTCACACAAAATGGAATAATGCAAATAATGAGTTTATTGAAGTTATTATTAAGAGTTTACTGTTATGTGTTTAGTGTTCTTTACTAAACTTGTTTACACAAAGTTGTCTTAAATTATGGGAGTTTACAGTGTAAATCAGGGGTCTTCAACTATTCTTTGAGGGCCAAATTCCATAAGTATAAATAGGATGTGCGGGGCACGATCAGACCCCTCTGGTGTCGACTGAATTCTCTCAAGGGACCTCCGCTTTGACCCTCTCTCGCACTCTTTTTACTTTACTGTCACGAGTGACAGGCTTATCCATTCTTCAACCAGCAAAACAGTGACACTGACTCTATCCTGTCAATTATTTATGTCTAAATGCCCAGCCTTGAGTCGTATGCTCCTCTCCTCGCACCACTCTCTGACTGAGCTTCAGTCTCGGAGAATCCCATCTATTCTATTTGGGCTTTGGCACTTTGGGCTATAAAAATTCAGTTGTTATATTTATGATGCCTATACACGTGACAACCAGAAATATTGGATGTTGTGTACTGCTCAAAATCCCATGTTTCTTGTAGCCTTTAAACAAACATATATACACATATAAGTCACATAACTGTATAAGTTTATACATATTGTACCAAAAAGAGATCATTTTCCCATGGGCGAAAAATGCTGACATTGATAGAGGAAAAGTATTTTGAAGCAATTATAGGATCCATTTTGGGACACTGTAAATCTTTTCCTTAAAGATATTTTTCTGAAATATTTCTATAAGGGGCTAACAGCGGCCCATTACCTCCCACCCTTTTCAGACAAAATACATTCAGTTGAGTATAACGGCTCTCGGCCTCAAAACACCCCATAGGCTTGCATTTCAAATACAAATGTTCCCGAGTAGCCACCACCCGTCCATTAAAAAGCTTCATATTTATACAGAACATCTTAATATTTATGTTATCTACAATCACATTCTCTTTAAATAGTATTCGTAGAAGATTATGGTCACTTGTTTACACATACATAATGTATAACTTTTAAAAGGCCCAGTCAAGCAAAAAAGAAACAATCACTTGGTTTCCAAGCCTTAAGGATACATTACTGCACATGCATTGTACAGATGGTTTAATGCTGCATTTTACCCCTCAAATGAAATACATATGCCTCTGTGTTGCGGATTTAATCCTTATTCATTAATCTTGTGTTATCTAACAAAAATGGATCAAAACATCCTTCAGCTCATCCAGAAAGTGCAAATTGTGATTTTCATAAATAGCACAACCTTCTCATCTTCATCTAACCCAAACATACAATAGTTATTTGAAAATCTCTCATAAAAGCATTCATTTCATCTCCCGGCAGCATTCGCAATATGTCACACTATACGATCTGTCAAAGGTTAGAGAACATTTAGAGGTTGAGGGCGGTCTTACCTGGAGATGGGGCTCGTTCTCGTTCAGCGCGACCTTAACAAGGTGAGCAGACAGTCTCCACACTGCTGCTTTACAACCCCTGTGTCATTTCATCTGTCAGGCCACACAAGATCACAACACAATAAACTTGTCAACTTTCAAGAAATTACTGCAACCGAACTCATTCCCACTCAGTTGGTGAAAGAGTGGATGACATTGGCTCTTTTATAAGACCACGTGGAGGTCAGAGAATCTACTGCTTCTGTGTGTGGAATTAAGGTTTCAGATCGCTCCTGATTTATGGATGGAAAGGCCCAAGGTCCCATTTAAACTGCTGATTAAGGTGGCCAGAGAAAGACTGATTGAAATTCGTTATGAATATGTTCACTACGCAACATGTCATAATTCTTCCCTCAAGTTGTACTGACGCCTACTAAAACAAGTATTTACGGATTGTAATTAAGAAGCAAGTATTGGCGCTCTGAATAGACCTGTGTTTAATGATAGCAAAGTTCACCGCGTAAAATATTGGCGAATGTAGATAGCATGTTAGAAATGTTTTGTGGGGTTTGTGAGGCACATGTTTAAAAGCGATTTACCCAAGAATTCTGTCAAAATGACTTTCTTCTGCAGAACACAAAAGAAGATATTTTTAAAAATGTTGGTAACGAAACAATGGCGGTACACATAAACTTCAATTGTACGGGAACAAAACCCAAAGTCTATGGGTATCACGGCTGTTTGGTTTTCTTATGTTAAAAATACAAATAAAAAGTTAAATGTTGTGTTATATTACAGCAGGTTCACAGCCCAAAGCTTTTATAAAGAAAAGATTATGAAAATAATTCACAAAATGTGCTTTAATTTAGAAGGTTATGAGACTTTGTTTGTAACCAGTATACAAAACAACAAAACACCCACGCCTGCACGCATCTTCATTTAAAGAAAGAAATCTACACTCAATAAAATCAAAATGTGTCCTTTATCAAGGCTCAGTTCAGATTTCTATGTAAAATATGTAATCCATATTACAATAACGCGAATTGCATTCAGATATTTTCCATTCAGTTAAGCTTGGCTTTGTGTTGGACTTATGTGCATGTACATTTCTTTTTTTAAAGTATCATAAGGCTTTCCTGTAGCTCGGTGGTTAGAGCATGGGGTTAGCAACGTACATACTCTGATTCAAATGTACAGGTACAGTATAGTATAATGCAACATAAGTCGCTTTGGATGAAAGTTTCTGCCAATAAATGTATAAAAAGCACTTATCCACTGTAGAAAAGTGTGTAAAAAACATAAAACAAATCTATATATATATATATATAATTAAGGGTTTTATAGCTTTCGCTTTCTGGCTTTCTCATACAATGTAAATATTTCCAGTAATAATTCCAAGCTTGTCACGAGTTTAAGACATTAGCTTTCGTGGATAGAAAATGTACACTAGGAAAAGGTACACTACTGAATCTTGAAGATACTATATGAATCTATATCAAGCATTACAAATTAACAAAATAATTACAAATTTAAATATACTGTATATACTATATATATATAAAACTAAGAGACATTACTTAATATGAATTGTATTAATATATTCATATTCACCATCACATAAGCTTAATTAGCAAATATGAAATGAAGCTGACTGTGGACTTTCAGTGTACCTGATTTTTTTATTGTAATCAAAACATAAATTATATTGTGTAACATAAACAAAGTACAGTATATTGTATTTCTTTTTACAATTTGTACACATTATTAACTCAATATTTGCATTTATTTTTCCAGAGTAATCTTTGTAAATATTTGCATTATCTATCGGTGTTGTAAATGGACTGGTGCTGTAGGCCAGCAATAAATATACTCATATCTTAAAAAGCATAGATTTAATGTATCACCTCAGCCTGTGTTTAAATCATCTCTTATCCAGTGAGGATACCTGATGTTTCAGTCATCAGTCTTCACATGTCTTGCAGAAAGATAGGATGTCCTCTGCAGCCGTGGTCCAAGAAAGCCCAGTAACGAATGGCACAGCAGATTAAATTTATAGTGAGGGATGGAGCTTGTCTTGTTACCCTGTTTAATGGAAAACAATGAGTCTTCCGCTGTGGAGGCTGACACATTGTCCGGCATGGACCATTCTGTCTTTTATTATCCTGAGAGCAGGTTCTTTCTCTGCTTCCCTATGAAGGACTCCAAGACACACATGACACAGAAAGACCTGCAACACCTAATGGGATCCAAACTGTAGGGAGCAGACATACAGTCATTTGCAGGTGGACACTTCTCACAATACAGTACTTTCTCAATAAAAAAAACAGACAGAAATCACAAACGTTGGCAAGAAACTAACAGGAAACAGCAAACATCATATGAGATTTATGCAATAGCTCCTCAGACCTCAGAATTCGATCTGGATTGACCATCTATATTTTCTGATTGTTAAGCACATGCGATTGGCTGAAAAATCAAGTTTCAGTCATATATTCTCCCGAAAAGAATTTGAGATGAAAGGAAAAACCATAAAAGAGAAACTGAAGAAAATGAGGAACATTATTTCTGTTTTGAAACAGGACGAGATAGATCAGTTTGCTTTTTACCTTCAGACAGCAGACCCACTGCAACAACAGACCTGCTTACTTCAAATGACAAACATCAATCTAATATCTGATGGTTTCCACAATCATCAGTTTTTTTAGAGAATCAGGAAATGAGGTAGATACATTGTGAGTTGATTAGTTATGGTTCATCAATGTTCACCCTATAAAGCAGATGAAATATTATTAATTATAGCTATGTATGAAATATCCTGCTGTCAGATTTCCAGACAGTTTGACAGATTTGGGTGCAGTTTAAACAATTGGTGGTGGATCTGATACAGGAATTCAATGGAGAAACACAAGCAATACTGTTTAGGAATATTGCCAGAAATGTACAATTGAGCAATATATTAATTGATCTATTAGATCATGACATGATATCCTGTCCATAATAACTTATATGAATTACACTTGATGCTTCAAATCCTTGTTGGAACGCAAAATAAGAATTTTGAAACATATTTCTATGGTGCACTTTTATACTTTTTTATATCCTGTGAGGGTATTTTTATATAATCCTGATAAACCATTTATATAAGTTTTGTAGTTTATGCCCTAAATATAAGTGTTGTTAAACTAGACCTATATGTCCTTGACAATGTTAAATGTAACGTTTAACAACTAAAACATAGCGTAATCATTTGAAGAAGCCATCAAAGAAACAATGTAAATATATGCCTACTTTTCCTTCTCTGATGTTCCTTTCATCTCACAATCACAGCGATATTCTGTATTTAGGTGTCTGGCAAAGGAAACGTCACACCCATCAAATGTTATCATGAACCTCAAGTTCTGTCTTTGATCAGAAAGTGCTGGCATCCTTATGTTCTTGAGCAATTGAAGATGACAAGAAATACCTGTACTTCATGTGAAGAAAAATAACAAAATCTGTTCTTTGCTTTAATTTACTTACCTTGCGATCCAAAGCAATTTAGCTGGAAGAGACTGCTGCAAGCATGTAAATCGTAATTAAATTTAACAAACTGCAGTTGAACAGGGCTGTTATGAATGTCTCAGATGTACACACTTGGCATTTTCTACACAGCCTGGGATACAACTGGAATCAATTAAACGTTTTACAACATGTAAGAAACAAAATATTAGGAAACTCTCAGTCAACTTAGAGAAACAGGATGACGTGCCCAGACTTTGAACTGTTTCAACAATATTAGAGAAACAACTTTTTGAAAATCTGGAAGCAAAATATTGAGAAATTTGCCTTTAAAGTTGTCCATCAGAGGTGCTGTATCAGGCCGTTGCTAAGATGAAACAGGTTTGTTTTAAGACTCTCTATTGACTTACTGCTGTAATGATGTTGTGGAGAGTAAATGAACCTGGAAAAGGACATTTTAAGCTTTACATACAGTAGATACCCAACTACTTTGGTTTATTCCCAATGAGCGGGCAACACCGAGCGAAGTTTGTAGGGGAGTTTCCGGCCATTTTTGTTTGCAATTTTGCTGCATTCACTCACAAAAATAAAATTTGGATATATTTACAGAAGGAAATTTACGAAATATCTTCATGGAACATGATCTTTGCTTAATATTCTAATGTTTTTTGGCATTCTGTAAAAGAAAAATCTATTATTTTGACCAATACAATCGTTTGTTGCTATTGCTACAAATATTCCTGTGCTTCTTAAGACTGGTTTTGTGGTCCAGGGTCACATTTGGGATAGTACCACTTATCAATGGAATAAAATAGCTAATAAGAGCCATAGCGCTACACACATTACAATCACCAATGGCTGACAAAAAGTGAATGATACTGTAATATTGACAATCCAAATATTGAAAAAAAATGCTTTCCAGTCTGTGACAACGCTGCATTAACTAAACATACATATTTGAACAAAATGCAAATATAGTAACAGCAGCAACTACAATTATGAACACAGTTACAAAGTTTTAAATCTTTTCAAATTCATGATAATGCACAGCAGTTACTGTGTCCAGACTACAGACGTAAAGTTTGCATCACAAGCTTTGAACATAAAACTTCTAAATGTCTTTTAAAACACTTTTAAACTGTTTTAAAAAATCTTTGTGCAAATATTTTATTGTAAAATATATCTATGTAAGTGTTAATACATATGAGAAGTTGTCTTTTTATTAAAATATTTGGACACCTGTCACAATTTACTGGCTAAACACATATAGCACTATTGATATTAAGGGAATCATTGGGATCAATGGAAAATCAATGGAAACATTGTAGCCACAATTTATCCTAGACCCAAATGACGCACGTTATTCATAATTTTTCATACAAGATGTCCATATTTTTTTCTTTTGGTTCCGTTTCCTAAAAGCCACAGGGGAAAATAACTTTTTTATACTCCACGGTGAGATGATTAATCTAATAAAATTCTAGCTTCTTAGATCTTACGCATTCATTTCCATTTAGCTGAATTTCTCCTACACACAAGAAGAGCAACGTGAAAACCAACGCACACTCATGCATATACACCAACCTCCATACATAATTTACTTTAATATATTTCTATATATTAAAATTTTGAGACAAACTTTTGAGACAAACTCAAAATTTCATTTTTAAAATTCACAAAGATTGAAAATAAGGCCAAAATCTTCTGTTGTTACCAGGTCAAAAGTTAGGCCCTCTGTATCAGTATGTTAATCCTGCTATTTCTGTCACAATAAACACATAAATCTAAGATTTCTATGTAGTGCGATGTACTAATGCAGACCAACTGGACACAAATATAGACTTCAGTTTTTAGGCTTAAGGCTAAATTAAGTTGACAGGGCCACTGCAGCAATGTGACAGCTCTGAAGTGTGTGACTGTCTTACTTTTTTTACGACTGGTCTTTGTCAGATTGTACGATATAACCCCAGTGATATCTTGGGTAAAAGTCAGAGCAAATTCTGCTGCATCAACTGTTTTTTTTGTCAAGCTATACGACATGCATCCAATAATATCTTTTGGGCGTGTCTGAGATCAGTTTGAGGGGCGAAATTAATCTGCTCATTGATCATTTTGACAGAAAAATCATTCCATGATGGGAATTTTAAATAATGAAGTATTTACTGTATGTGAGAGCTACTAGTTAATTGTAAACCCTCCTGTTGTGGCAAAACTCCCCCTGGACATCGAAATACAAAATCACGACAAACAAACAGTAAAGAAAGACCGATGTAAGTTGAGCTTGATAAAATCATTTATTGTGCTCCAGAAGATTAAATCCTATTTAACCAGAAAGAAAGACAAAATGACAAATAATCTACATCACAACAACCCTCTGTAGTTCTCATAAACAACCATTTTGATCTTCCTCCAAGGTCAGCCAGTAGAAAATAAACACAATGAAATTTGGTTGCCTGTGTAAGAAAATGGCCCTCAGTCTTGCGTTACATTCAGTTACAAGGCTCGTCGTGGCATGTGTGTGCGTGAGACGGACTGAGCGTTGGAGATCTCCTCGATTACAGATGAATCCCAGCTCTCTCCCTGGTTCATGTGCACGCACGAGATGAATCCTCAAAGTGGACCGCCGGTGTACGGCTCATTACATTTTAATATCATTCAAAGGAGCTTTCTATTGAAGGGGCACACGTGGGCAGGTTGACTTTGCATACGTATACCTGCAGATGGGGATCGGCATACAGAGCCAGTCGCTCTCTGCAGCTTGCTTGACCCGTGTAGGTGAAGGTAGAACAGAGAGTGCAGGCCCAAAGGAGATTGTGTTCTGAATGGGAACACGTTGTTGGGGACCGTGTGTGTCACAAGTTGCCTGATCCTTAAGGGAACGATTCATATCTTTCTTTGCATTAGTTCTGCCTCTAGTTGTTTCCAGGGGCCTCATGTATCAATGCTGCGTACGCACAAAAACTCACGCCAGCTTTCACATTCACAGTCGGATATACAAACAGTGAAATTATTGTGAGATTTTAAGCTATTTCCGTACGCAATGTTTTAGGAATCAACTCTGTACATGAGACCCCAGAACTCAAGTATTCACTCGTACAAACTTGTGTTTGACCTCAGCGTTACACACCAACTAATAATGAATTAACTTGAGGTGTCAAAGGCTCTTTAATCTGTGTGAACACTTGCTTTGGCCGTATTATATCTTTGCCGTAGCGAATATAAAGATACTTAATGATGCCAATCAGATGCATGTAGTGTTTTATATGCAGCTGTGTGATGCAGTAAAGAGACATAGAGAGAGAGCGAAACGCGTCAACTCCGTGGGCGCCAATGGAACAGTTTTTTTCACAGCAACGGTGGTTCAGGGAGCCTCTCAATAGTTCCCAGAAGCTTTTTAACGAATAGAGCTGCATCAAAACAGACCAATTGATGTGACATTTTAACCCATTTAAAGACATAAGTCGTTTAATGAATAAAATCTGAAGGCTCCTTAAATCACATGACACATAAAAAAACTCCCAATCAAATCTTCTCTCTTAATTGCTCTGGCGAAGGACGAATTCTGTACCAATCAAATCTCACTGTGGGCGGAGCTAGCTAGCATTACGCTGCAGAAAAAGTGCTGCCAAGGTAGTGACTTTATAGCAAAATTTAGCAACTTTTCATTGCCGCCTAGCAAGCAATCTAGCGACTTGGTCAAACCTTAGCTTTTTTAACAGGTTACCCTGCTATACTGTTCTGGTCTCTGAAAAAAATACGAAAGATAAAAAACAGATACGCAAAATATGCTAAACATAATTTGGCATGTCTAGATAGAATGCAAATTATAATCAATATCTTTGCTTTTCTTCCAAAACCTTGGATGTCCAAATTCACTGTATCTTAGAAAATGGTATAAAATACTGTGTTTAAAAGTTGAGTAGCACTTTTTTATACGTTTTATTGGTTAGATATTTGCAAAACCCAATGACAAACACAAAGGGTGGCTAATAATAACGATTAAAAGCTAAAAACACAAAATATGGAGATGTGAGGTTTGAGAAGGACAGCAGCGATATGCTCATGAACGGATGATGCAGTCTGACCAAATGTAGCAATCTTTGATGCACGCTTTAGCTACATTTCAATTTAGTGAATCACGTGACTTTGTTGCTTACTGTGGTCGGTGCTGACTAGATAAAAGCTTTTCGTAGTATGGTGTGTTTCGTCTGGGGTCAAGACAGAGTTTGCACAAAAACAAAGACGATAGCCTCTGGAAATGGTATAATCAATGGATGTTTCTTCACAATCTTGTGGTACATTCTGAGGTGTAATGAGATTTATAGGGACATCGTATTGATGTAAAAATGTTCTTTTCATAATGTAATCCCCTGACAACCAAATAAAGGCTATGGCTAGCATCCCATTATGCGTTTTAGCACAGAGTATGTTACGTAACATGGGTTTGAGAAAAGTAATCAAGGCCCTCTTAAGATCAGAAGACCCCTTTTATCAAGGTCTTTATTTTGGGATGGCTCATTAGCAAATAGGATGTTATGTAATACGGCTTTGAGGAAAAAAATACAAATTCATCATGAACTTGATCTTTAATGAGGACTCGGCAGTTACAGAGAGATTTGCAGGTGAAACCGTCTTGTTAAACTTTTAGCACTGAGGCTACCCAGCAGCTAAGAGCTGACAAAGTGGCTCTTGCATCAGCAGTTCCTTTCTGATCCATCTATTGTCTTCAATTTCTCTTTCTTTACCCCTTTTGCACACTTTCTCAATTTCTTTCCTTTGTATTTTCTTTCTTTTTTATAGCTAGCGTTAAGCAGTATGATCAAGGGCTTTGCGAGATCAGAAGGGCCCCTAATACACTCTTTCATCAGGGGCCGTCCTGTCTTCAGTGCAGGATTCACTGGGGGTTGATAATTCAGGAGAACCACAGAAAGTTCTGGATGAGGGGATACAGCGCATGAGCTCTAAAGTTGCACTGAATAAATCCCTGTGTTGGTAAATGGTCGTTCCGTAGTCTCGTATGAGAACTGCCTCGTGAAGCACAGCAAAAAAATAAAACATTACAGGTAATAAATTTGCTAAGGTAAAGTGGCAAATATTAGCAAACGATGAGAAAAAAAGTAAATGTTGTATAGCTGAGACCAATGAGAAAACCAAAAAGTACATTAATGTCCCACACATGGGAGCTCAAACAACAAGTGATTCACCACTATTAAAAAGTTTTACCGACACACATGTACAAAACTAGTCCTTATAACCAGGTTCACTCAAGCTATTTGCGAATACAATCTATTTATCTTATCCCCGCCCCTTCCCGTCACCATCTCCAATCTGAAGGCCCCCCCCCATGTCCACCCTCACCAGCATATTCCAATTCCTGCGAGCCAATTAGAGCAGAATATCCTTAAACAAATCCAAATGGGGAAGAAAATGACTTTTTTTGTTTTAAATAATGACTTAATCAGCAGAACAGCCACCAAGCAGATAAATTGTCATGCGCATCGTGCTAAAAATATCCAGCCTCCAGTCCACCAGTTTTCAGTATAGACAGCACTTGTGTGATGAAGCCGTATCTGCCAGAAAGCCAATAAAATCCCCGCTACGCTCTTGAGGCAGATTCCTCAGTATCGACACCCCCAGACAGGGCTTAAAGAGCATGGGTGCTTTGTGTACATATCTAGATATGTAAATAGGTCCTATACAATAAAACGGTTCCCCCAAAAAATACATTGACAAAAAGAATTCAAAGACATTCAGCGAATGTCTCTATTGTGCATATTCTCGAGGATTTCTCTTTTTTCCCTTATTGATGTATTCCGTATCTTACAGTGCTACCACCAGGAGAACACATGCCTAAATTAGGTAAGCAGAATCTCTGCTCAGAAGAGAGTAATCTACAATCCAGCGCCTCTGGAAAACAATATGTTTCCTTTTGTTTAAAAAGGGCCTCCCACACGTCATCTCTTCTCTGATTCCGCTGTTTCCTCTCAGGCATACGAATCAAACCATTCCTCAAAGAACCCCAGACTGATAATTGTTTCCAAGAAATGGTCCTGGTTTCGTCACAATACAAGGAGTAAAAAATCAACTATGTTTGTCTTTCATCTGAATCATCTTGCACGTTTTGTGTTTTGTTTTTCCCCTCTGATAAAAAAGGATAGGGTCGCTCTCGAGGAAAGAGAAAAAATCTGCATTGTTAATTCCTGTTCCTCTGAACAACTGGAGTAAAGATATTCCTCACTCGGTGATGTCACCTTTGCCCGTTGTCCGCCGCCACACTCAAACTCCACATCCGCGGGAGCGTATCTGTGTGTATGTCAGTGTTGGTGTGAGGCTATACTCTAGTGGTGGAGTGTGAATGGGGATGTGGATGGGGAAGAGTGTTATTCTGTCCGCTGGAGTAGCTGTTATACGGGTGTAAAGAGGTAAGGCCCGGCATGCTGTTGGGAATCATAGTAATGGTGTTTGGGGTCATGAGCGGGATGTCGTCTGGCGAACGGCGCATGGCGAGCGTGTAATCGGGTGGGCAGGCAGTTCTCAGGACCACCTCGTGCGGGTGCATGGCCTCTCGACATTCCCGCTCCAGATCGCTGTGTTTCATTTGCAGAGACATGATCTCCTCCTCCTGCGTGTGGGGCAGCTCGTTGGCAGTGGTCCTTTGCGGACTGCAGCGGCGATGAACCTCATGTCGCCGTTTGTCTTTCTTGTAGTACAGCGCTGCAAAAGCTAAGATGTTGAGGAAGAGTAATGAAGCACCCACGGCGATGGTGACACTCAGCTCGGTGGAATAGTCCCGCTGGTCTACCAGAAAGGGTTGGTTCTGATTCTGGTTGTGGCTGTCCTGCGTTTCAGTGGGGAACGGCGTGGGGTACGGCCTCTTGGTGTTGACCGGGATCTTCTTTGGCGTACGGGGAGTGACCTCGGGTGGAGGCAACTTAGTGGTAGTGGAAACGATCTGGGTAACCTCGTTGAGGCTGTGGAGATGAGGCACCAGTTCCAGCCACAAGTTGACTTTATTGGCACGGTAATGTTCCTTTACACGGGGCTTCAAGCCAATGTGAAGGTATAGCTGGTCCTTCTGGTTGTAACGTGTCCAGGCCACTTCCTCAAAGCGGTTGGGTTTGGTGTGGATGAACTTGGTGTCTTGTGGAACTGGCTGGTTGGGATCACTGCAAAAAAAGAGACAATATAATTATATGGGAAGCACACAAACACCAAAAGGGATATCTTTAACTGCACAGAACTGCACATAGAAACCTAGCACTCTAAGTCAGCTCAAGACAAATATCTTACAACCCATTATCGGCATAGTACCATGTCTGAAAGAGGTGCCTAGAGATCCCTAATACTCTCCCAGAGCTCATTACTGTCTCCTGACAACTGCAACTGCTTTTAAAATTAACAAGAATTAGACTGAGGGAAGAAATTACACATTTTCACACAAATTGATTTGTTGTCCTCCCCTGAGATGGTACAGTAATACATCCAGGCAGACATTTAATTTAAACGGCAGCGATGTCATATAAACGCTGAACTGACTCTAAGTGATCATCACTTTAATCACTGAATTACACCTGAATTGAAGCAAACCGAATTGTTGTTGCGTAAAAAGCAGCAGTGTAAATGTAATGTAGCATAACCTAGGGAATTTAGGTATTTCTGAATAAAAATGATGTTAAGAAACAATTATGCAATGATTTTACCTTAGGAACCCTGTTGTACCCTGTTTCCTGGCAACAAATGGATTTTGTGTGGAAATCAATATCAAACTTGTTCTCCCAAATTATGAGTATAGTGGTCTAACAATATAATGTACTTCTCAAATATATCGTACACAATATCTTTTTAAGCATGATTCAGTGACATATTATTCAACACAAAGCTAATTTCTTAAAGAAGTTGCCTAGATACTAACCCTGTCTTTGCAAAGTTCGTCCAGTATGTCATCACCACTGCACTGAGCATCACATCATTTTTGGAAAAGTTGCAAGGGAAGAGTTCGGTTGGACCAATCATGGGAAGCCCAAACACATAGGGGATCTCATCACCATGCGCTGCGTCGGCCCAGGGAGGCACCTGCTCTGTTTGGCAATGATGGTAGAACGCATAGAAATAAGTAGGGGAGCCAAAGCTTGAGTGAAGGTCTGCGGTGGCCACTGCTGGTGCCACCCACTGATGATCTGTGAACAATGCCAGCAGGGTCTTTCTCCTGGTCTCCGGGTTGTGACGATCTGCCCAGTCAGTGTACATAAACTTAATAGTCTCCCGCAGAATGTCCTTCCCCTCTGGATACCCGTACAAATCGTCCACAAAACTCGACACGGCGTAGTCGAAATCATTGGCTTGCACACCATTCTCATTATCCACGATGAGTTCCACAAACTTTAGCCCCTCACCCTGGTTGACGCCCAGCATGATGTCATAATTGAGGAACTCCCCTTGTTCCATGAGGATCTGAGGGTCATCAGGGATAACATCACCATCAATGACGGGACCGAAGGCGATGTGGTAGCGAGCGGGCTGGATGTCCTGCTCCACTAACTCTTTGTAGTGTTTTTTCTGTAGGCACTCTACCATCTCCACTGTATCTTTGAGGTTGCATCCGACCTTCTTGGCCAGCATGCGGGCATACTTGGCTGGTTGAAAGCTGACAGCCCAGCTGGACAAGGCTGTGCCACTTTGGGCTATGGCCCTTTGGAAAAGACCTGTAAAGGTGGAACAAAGCAAAATTACACAGAGAAGAACAGCAAGACATTACAGTGGGGTCTAAATGTCAGAGACTGCTCGGTTCTATTTTGTATGTATTTTTAAATTATTAATTATATTAACAGCATAACATTTGAATACAAATTTGTTTTTTGCATACATTTCTTAGTATTTGTTGGTCTCCCTTACGTCACAAGTTTACCTTTTCTTAGGTATCCAAAAGAATGCAGAATGTTAATATACTTCATGTCAAAACTATTTACAGTTTTATATTTATGGCAGGGCTGTCAATCGATATATCGCGATTTCGTATCCAGAAGAAAAGGTAGTGATTACATAATAGTGTATATGTCTGTTCACTTTGCATATACATTTTGTATTTAGAAACGCTTACACACACACATGCATATATTTAAGAAAAATATACAATATTATTATAAAAAATTAAACACTTAAATATAATTTCAATTATTAGTAAATATATATAAATACATCTAAATATTTCCTAAATCTATAAATGCTTGTATGTGTATGTTTTTGAGTTTATAAATACAACATTAATATGCACAGTAAACAGACATATATTATATTATTGTGGATGTGATTAATTGTGATTAATCATTTGACAGCCCTAATTTATTGCAAATCTTTCATTTTAACGTTCACATAAACCCCCAGATTGTATAAATTGTCTCAGACTTTTGGAGCCTGCTGTATTCACAGAAGTGCACCTCGGTACAGAACACATAAATCTCAATTAAAATGTTGTGCAAATCTTAAATGGTTTGGGTAAAAAATGCGCTGATATGAAACGTAAATACGCTGATAAACTTGTATTGCAGACAGAGCTAAACAATGGAGCTGAACAACATGAAATTTCAGGAGGAAAACATGCAACCATTACAATAGAGATTTTGATTACAATGCATTAATGTTAATTAGCTGTTACGGAACAACAAAATTGACCCATACCATTGAAGAGAAGCAGATATCATGCACATCAAGAACAAAATGCAAGTGAGTGAACATGTGCGTGTGTCTGTGTGTGTGTGAGAGAGACAGAGAGAGAGAGAGAGAGAGAGAGAGAGAGAGAGAGAGAGAGAGAAAGAGACAAAAAGAGCAAGAGAGAAGAAAATTAAGTTACTCTGTTACCATGACAACCCCCGGGATTTCAGTCTTAGCAGTGCAGTTATGAGTAAAAACATGTTCTTACTAAAGAAAGAAAAAACTACAAAACACACACACATGGAAATTAAATGGAAATAAGAGGACACTTTAGTTTGCGATTCAACAGTGAACAATTACGTATGAAGAGAGGAATATGTTTGCGAACAGTGAATACACTGTTAAACAAAAAAAGAAAAATATTTGAAATGTATCGAAATTATTCAAGACTAACCAGCGCCTAAAGGCAAAGCGATAGAACAGAACGCTTGAGTTTCTTCTAGAGGATTTTCTGGGTTCATTTGAATGATAGTGACAACCTTAGAGCAGGTCTGTGCCAAGAGACCTCTTTACAAAGCAATCTTCCAAGCAGAGCGACTGAAAATGGAATTAATGTATTTACTCTTTTCGTGCCAATGAGTGCTCTATTTGAACAGCGCGCTCACGGTGCCTGGTGACGTGTATGCACTTGACTAAATAAAGATGAGAACATAAAGCAAGCCAGGGAAATGTAATATCCATAAACAAGTGATATCTGGTCAGACTCTGTGAGTACGCTGCCTTAAGTGTGCCAGCGGGTGACAAATGAGTTCGGCTAATGCGGGGCACATGAAGGAACCGCTGTGAGTTTTTCTGCAACGTTGTTGGTTTTACGATTTTTGGGTCACGCCATTGGGCTGTGTATGAAATTAAGGATTTGTGTGCTGTGTTTCTCAACTAGGGGTCTGTGGAACCCTAGTGGTCTATGTTTTTGTTGTATTTTTACTTTATACGCCAAAAAAAGCTGGTTTGATTTTTATCAATGTTTAGGCCAAATATGGACATTTTCTACTGTAGGTTAATTTAACCCTATCTAAAAATGCTTGGTTTTATACAAGCCATGGTTCGGGCAAAAAAAGACAAACTCAACGGCTGTATTTAAACCAACAATGGGTTTATAAACCTAGCAATTTGGGTTTAAACAATCCAGCAAAGGTTAGTTTATACAGGTAACCCAGGGTTCATCCCTTTTCGACCCAATAATAACCAGCATTATTTTACCATCACCCCAAAATGTTTAAATACTGTCACATTTTAAGCATAAAACTTGTTTTGATAAAACCAAAATAATTTCCTTAAACAATTTGCAAATATGCAGCATTGTTTTTGCATCTTGTAAGTCATATGTGTGGAGGAATGAGTGAAAATGCATTATTTAGTGATAATCTTCCCTCCAGTGAGCTGTAACCTCAAGAACTACAGTAATCGGATCATTAAGTCAGGAATTCTAAATTCCTTTTTTCAGCCTGTTCTTCTTTGCAATGATCAGGTTAGCAAATTAAAAACACTTACAAACAGTTGGCCTGTAACATAATTAACTAAATGAATAAAAATGACACACAGCGATGAACTTCAGCCATTCCAGAAGGCAAGAACTTCAAAATGAGCTCATGACACAAGCAGCACTGGCATGCAGACAAAACACTGTCAAAAGTTAAAACCTCTGCATTGTACCTTTGGTTGAATTGCTCCAACGGTTACCTTCAGAATAATGGGAAAGGGTCAGGAGGTTGACACACGAGGCTCCGGCCCCAGACCCAAAAACAGTAATGCGTAAAGGGTCACCCCCAAAGAACGCAATGTTTTCACTCAGCCAGCGCAGGGCTTGGATAAGATCAAGAAGTCCGTAGTTTCCTTTGGCCGCCTGGTCTCCTGTGCTCAAAAAACCTGCAGACAGAATAAAATGCCCATGTAAAGCCTTTAAAAGATTGAAAATGTTGCATTATTCATAAGCAAATAGCAGTGGAAGGGACCTAATAATGACACACTAACACATTTCTAAACAAAAAAAGACAGAACAGAAACAACCTTGCCTTCCTCCAAACACTTTTTTAACATCCATGGATTGTTTTGATTGCAATTGTTCCCCTCAGGAGAGCTTATATAAATAACTTTTCAGAGTTGTTTATTTCCAGATCTTGTGGTTGGATTGACCGGTTGTTGTAAATAATCATATTTATTTTGTACCTTAAATAAACTTTGCGTCAAAGTGCTCCCGTGAACGTGCACTTGACTTGACAGTGGAGAAAATATCGATTAAATTCATTATTTTGGTTGTTTTTTGCACATTTAAAAAAACTCTCCTGGAACTTGACAACAACTATAACCATAATGTCTATGAGGAGGCCTGGCAATCTGGGATGTCACCTAAAATATCTTCATTTGTGTTCCGAAGACCCCCGGAGCTCCTAAAACATGTTGAAGTGGGCGAGTCAAAAATAGCAAAATCTTGATTTTGAGATGATATACATTTGCCTTCTGTGTTTAACATTAACCCTGATTGTTTTTAAACAAATTTGTTTTGCTTTGGTTTGCTCTTTGTCTTTGGTTTGGTCAGCCAGTGGAACTGAAGCTTTCTGGGATAATGCAGAATGCCGCAGATTTTTTACCCCTTGGCTTCCAATTAAGTGCTCTCGAATAAAAACAAATCAGTTATCAGAAATACATTATCGGTGTCTGTGAACAATTTGCGATTACAAAGAACTAACTTAGTGGTGCATTTTAATGGTAATTTAGTCACTGACTACTTCACTACAGTAGGCGCAACCTGGGAATACACATCCTGGGGGAGGTATAGAAATTCTGGCAGTGTGCATGTTCTGTGAAGACAGCACTATGGGTCTTGTAATTGCCCCCACATTCCCAGAACACGTAATATATTAAGCACCGCACCGATTCAACAGTGGCGCAACTGATGCAATATTCTCATTAACAGATGGGAATGAGTAACGAAAACTCTGCAATAACTTTTGGTCTTTTACAGAAGGCTCACCCCCTACCTTTTTTTTTTTAATTGAGTTCTTTATTGGATTTAATTAATCTATTTGTGTTGCTACAGCAAGAAGTTGATCTCCTGGAAGTGGCCGTCCAATACAAGCACGCATTTAATTGATTCCATTTAGCCAAGGCAGTGTGTAGTGCAAATCAAAAGACCAGGCGCAGACTTGAAAATGATTAGCAATCAAATGGCAGCCTGTCAGGTGCCCGAGCCAGCAGAGTCGTGAGCGCATTTGGCTGCTAACACAGTGAATATAATCAATGGGGAATTGCCCAGGCCTGCGAATGAAGAGGTAGTTGGTACAATGCGCAGAAACAGATTCACTACAGTGCGCTGTAATGACACTAATTATGGATTCCAATCACAATAGAGAAAGACAGGAATGCTCCTGTTTTGCCATGTAAGTCGCGTTTGTGTTTTGGTCTTGAAGGAGGGGCCAGCGGGACACTGGAAAGTTGGAAATTGGAAAGAACATTAAGGATGGCTATTATGACCCATGTGTAGTAAAAATATAAAAGCTAGAAATAGTTATGCTTCCAGAAGACCTTAAGATTTCTTTCATAGATTGTAATCAATGTGAAATGGCACAAAGTGAAACCCAACAAACGCTACTGTTCTCCTTTATAAGATAAGTAATCCATTACCAGCATCATATAATAAAATGGAAAGACTTATAACATCTTTTAAAACATGAATCATAACATTGAAAGACGGACACTCTGCTGTATGTGGACTGACCTCAAATCAAGCATACCCACCCAAGTTTTAACCCATGCCAGCCATATTGTGGTACCTTAAGTACACACCATTTTTAGAAGTCCCAACAGAAGAATAAAACTGAATCAGATTGGAATTACTTGGCCCGCACATTGGAATTCACGACTAGATGAGAAAGCCAGGGGGAGGATTAGTTCCAAGTGCCATGTACTTAAATCGATTCCTCTTGGAACACCAGCAGATGGCTTGAGATGTTAAATTAATCTACGTTTTGAGAGAGAACGGCAACGGTGGCAATGTGTGAAAACATGGAAACTGCGAGAGGTGTCAAACAGACATTTTATGTTCCTTTCAGGGCCGCGGATAAATAAATGCAGCAGAGATGTTATGCATTTCAACATTTGCCATACAGTCTCACTTCAAAAAGATATGTCGCAGCTAGACCGCTTATGAGTTATTTGTCTGTTCTGTCTGCACTCACACGGCAGTGAGACAAATTGGCCCTCCTGTTGTGTTATGTCCCTAAAAATATTTATAGTGTGACAACACCTTCATACTTTTCTTTCCCATCACAGAATTATCATCCGTTTCCTACGACTTCAAGACTTAAAGCAGATGCCATCTGTTCCTGCACTGCAGGCTGGCACTCGAAAATGTTTTCTAAACTGCAAGGCACGACAAAATGAACTGCCGAAAGTTGGTCTGAAAAGGTTAGCGCAATAAAACGATGGCAGGAGAGATGGCAGTGAATTTCTGTTGTGAATTTCCATTGGCACCCCTAGTAGTAATTGACAGTATTGCATTCTGATAATTACGGTATAATGTGTACAATGACCACAGATTGTATAAATTACAGCCTGTGAGCATGGTCTCACTCGCAGGAGATTAATACGCCCGAGGTTGGCGCAGTCTTACCGCTGTGAACCACTGTTGGATCCCGACAGAATCTGAATTGACAGACCTTTCCCTGACTTCAACTCTTTGGTGCACATAATTTCAAGCCTGAAAACTGCTGCTGCAGGCAAAACACACAGATTTTTATTCAAACAGTTTTTTTTCATAGGGATGTTACATTAAAGTAACCCACTTTCTTCTAGAAAAAAGCATCTCCTTTAAATTTTCTCTCTAAGCGGGATCAGTGACATGCCGAATGATTTCATGTGAATATATTTTATGAAAATAAACAGCATTAAAAAGTAAATAGCACCAGAGTGAGCAGCATTGGTGCTGAAAATATCGCCTTCCAATGGAGACCAAACAAAAGCAGAGACACAATAATCTTCCCAATGTAAATATACAGCAGGTAATGAAAGTTAAATGTACATTTCAATAATTGAATGGATAACTGTATTACACTTGGAGAGTGGATGGTGCATTATTTAGCATACATTACAGCTGTCAGATTCTTATCAGGCTAACATCCCTGTCATATCCCATTTCAGTGGATTGAGTAAATGAAATTACCTCTGGCTAAGACCAGCGGTTTGCGGATTTGGATGAACAGTAGTTCAGCACCCTTTTTAAACGGAGTCACATAATGCAATGCAACATACACAACATAAATGTTTATAATATACACATTTTTATTCCTTAAACGAGTTGCTTTAAATTGACTGTAAAACAAAATACCTCTGACTACATATTACAAAAATGGAAGAACATCAACAAGATGCCATAATTGTTCTTAAAATACTATCATGCAAGCCTCAAACTATGGCACAGCTCTCTTTGAAATGTTCTTCTCAGCAGTTGCATTGCTTCAAAACCTGTTCTGAATTGTTAACCAGCTCACTTTCCATAGAAAAGAACAACATTTGCATACAGATAACAGCCTTCTGTGGTTTAACACACACGCTGCGAGTTCTGAGCGTGTGTGCGGAGGGAGAATAAAATCTTTTCATAAGAAGTGAGAGTCTAAAGATAGCCCTCCATCATCTTCCCTCCATTCTCCAGCGCAAGTCCTAGAAATTGTATTTTGCCGCGCGACAGGTGTGTGAGAGAAAGTGCCTGTTCCGTGCCATCTTACTGGCCCTATCGCTCCAAAAATGCTGACCCTAAAACAACTCTTATTTTACAGAGTACATCCACATATTACAGACATCATGTTGATAATGATCCAAGGCTTTTCTGGGGACGAGAACGCATGCCTTGCCTGCTCGTCGAGAGGTGTACGTGACCCCGCAAACCTGTGTGGAACCTGGAGGCAAGGTCTCGCTAATGAGCCTTGACCAGGGAGGGAATGATGCTGAGACGAGCCCCATTTCCAGCTCCCTCCAGTAACAAACACACAGCTTGTGAAATGTCATCTCAGTTCTGCAGGGGTGACAGCAGCATCCGCACACCACGACTCAGCCAGACGCCATATATTTAAAAACAAAACACTGCCATGATGGCAGGGTGTTGGGGATGGTTGCTAAGGTGATATGTGGTTGCCAGGGTGTCGGTACATTGTCATTCATGTTACTTTAAAGCAAGTTTTTGCAGGCATTTGAGAAATCAGAGTGGTTACATATTGGCTCCAGCCAAAAGAACGGAATACATTTATATTTCATTTACATTTATTCATTTGGCAGACGCTTTTATCCAAAGCGACTTACAAGTAGTTTTATACAGTGGCACTGCAGAGCAATCAGGGGTAAGGTGCCTTGCTCAAGGGCCCTTCAGTCATGACCTGCTGGCACTGAGATTAGAACCGGCAACCTTCTGACCACAAGCCCAACGCTCTAACCATTAGGCCACAGCTGTCCCTGAATAGAAAAAGATGGACCGACCTTAAAGCCATAAAACGTAGATAACAAAAAGGGAAACAAGAGAGAGGGAGAAAGAAAGGAAAAAAGAAAGAGAGAGAGAGAGAGAGAGAGAGAGAGAGAGAGAGAGACTTAACTTAGAGACTTAGAGGTCTTAACCCTTAAGTTTACAACCAGCAGGGAAAAACATGACCTCACAGTGGTGACTCTGAGAGGCAAAGCAAAACATATCTAGAAACTAAATAAAACTCTATAATGTTTACTCTCTAATCGTGTCAGTCGACAAGTTACAATCGGATTTAACATCACCTTCACATAAAAGGCAGTGGTTCACATGATTACAGCCTCCCTTTACAGCTAATTTCATGAAATTTAGTTTGTCATACTGTCTACTCCTAAATGTAAAAAAACCTGATCCTGTTTGATCAAGGTATGCGACTGTTCAATATAGTTAAGTGTGTTTAAAGTTTAATATACAGATTTGTGGCTCTTCATAAAATGTTTTTATTCTAATCGGGAATTGAATCGTGAGTTTGTGAATCGGAATTGAATCGGAACATCAGAATCGTAACCCAACCCTAGTCACAGGTATTTATTGCACAAACTGACCAAAAGCAGTGTAAAAGTATTACAAACAACTCGTGCCGCAGACATTTATGCATCAAAGTCGTATGATAACTTTATATGAAGAAGCCGTGTCTGTGAATGCACGCAGTTGTCTCCTATTCAAAGGATAAAGCGGAACAAAAGGCTTGTTCGACTTGATAAGGCACTGCAAGATCCGACAGGTGGATCAAAGTACCGATTCGAAAGCAAACCTTTTATGTTTTTTCTAATCTCTTTTTGACATCTTCTAGCTACTTTTGAAAAGTGACCAGAACAAAATATTGGTACTCTGTCTTTAAATACTATTTTGGTTGATAATATTATTTGATTTCAGTTAACAGATATTTTAACAGTTTTACTTTTAGTAAACTAAAATATCTTTGTATTGGCGATCAGGTGGTTTTTGGACAAAAAAGTGCACGTATTATACAGTCAGAATTAACTTCAACTGGAGTCTTGCATCAGGCTTGTAAAAGCCAGCCAGACCCATTCTGTCTGCGGAGCGGTGAGAGATGATGCCTTATTATTTGTACACAACCACGCATGAAATGCCAGAACTTCAAACCACCGCCCCCAGTGTTTGGCAAACTCAAGTTTGCTGAGAGCCTCCTGTCTGTCAGTTTTGTCAGATGCTTTTGGTGAAAGAGCAGAAAAACATGAGATGAGGTGTCAGAGAGGGCATGCAAGAAGTTAAGGGAACAGTATTGAATGCTATCTCAGGGGCCACAGCGGTTAACCATGTTTGACAGCTACAGCGTCTCAAACCAGTACCTCTCCGGCCAATCAGAGCCCTTGTGGCCGTGTCTGAACCTGCGGCCAGTGAAGCGCCAAAAAAGAGTGTAAGTGCATTGTGACACCCTCCCAGATTAAATGTCACAGGGTGTCACTGGGTCCTAAAGCCCTTGGACCTATCTCATGGGATGGATGTGACTGTCGACCCAAATCCGTGGTGTCACCGAAGGATCATAATTGTCTTTTTGCACACATGTCTCAGGTAACAGAGTATCATGAAGTTCAGTTCTGTAAAGAACGTCCATTTATACACCAGAATGAACTTCTAGGATAAAAATATACTTTTAAAGTATACTTTGCAGAAATGTTTTATATAAATATGGAATGTAAATATTTTACAGTAGTATACTGTATAACTATTAATAGAACTTCACTTTCTGCTTAACCCAGCTTCTCAAATTGTACTTTAAGTAAATGCCATTGTAATCGTTCACGTTTTCCGCAGACTAGAACTGTGCCGAGATTTACCAACATAAAGTAATACTATTTCAGCATTTCTCATCTCATTTCTCCAAATGAGTAAATAATGGGTTTTAATCAATCTTCATTACTCATATTTAATTATTATTGGTTAAAATCCAAATTATAATATCTAAATATATTATACAGTATATCATATTTTTTCATGATTAATAATATTGTTAATTAGAATCATTTAATGTCATTTTGCTGCGGATAGATTTTATAGCTGTATATTTTCACTATTCTCACTGTTAGTCATTTGTGTCTATTTCAGAAGAAACCCCAGAGATAAAGTTGACACTTCAACAAAACTCAAAAGTGAATGCCATTAATCCTACGGAGCTATGAACGAGCAAGCTCTGGATAATGTCCTCTGGGTAAAAGCATCTTGCTACTAAACAGACCGCTGTGAAGTGATCTCTATGCTGTGCCGTATCAACCGTTATAACAATGGGAATTGTTGTTCAACAACACTTTTATGAAATAACTCAATTCATAAGAACAACAAATATATCAAATGTATAAAAAACACAAAAGGGAGCCTAGCAAATGAGAAGAGTCTTCCATATCAAACTTCAGGAGTTATTACCATAATAAATGGTGAACGCAACCCGAAAGTCCCATTCATGCGCACCCACTTCCTCTCTGTCATGATCCTGTTCTCCTTGTCAGGAGTTTTCTAGTTCTGTGGACAGGGTTGTGACAGTGTCATGTCTTTTGTGCTTGCTGTGTTTTCTGTGCCTTTGTTGTTGCTTTGTGCCATGTGCTCTCCTGTCGCGTTTTTGTTTTAAGAGTTTTTTATCCACCTTTGCTGTGTTTATTTTCCTGTTCTGCCCCATCGCGGGTTTTTTAGTTAAATAAAGTCTTTTTCAAAACTGCTGTCTGCACATGGGTTCTCTCTCCAAATTCCAGACACTGGTTCCAACACAAAACAAACAGAGGCAGTTCATCTATAGATCTAGAGCTGATAAGGGCAAGATAAAAGCCTATCACTGCCAAAACAAATCTCCATCGGAAAGAAACGTCAAAGGAAGACTTATTCATGCCAAAGAAGTATCAGTTTAGTATCCACACCGAATGCTTAAACAGTCAGTCACCAGCTGCCATCAGACCGATAAAGACTTTGACAACTGAACAGCTTTGTTCTGTCGATCAAGTGTCTCCACAAAGGAAATAAACATTTATAAAATAAATGGTTATATTCTGATGTCACAGACAGAATGAAGTCCTTTCAACAGTAACAGTTCACCATCCACAGCAGTTTAAGAAGACAAATAGAGAAAAAAGCATTCTTTTTTAGCGTATGAAGATGTAAACATGGATCTTGCTACGAAACGAACCTCCTCCAATATCGCAGCTTGAAAGACGAGTCCCATAGTAAGAAACATCATCTATCTATTAAGCATGCTTTCTCCTGCCAGTCTTTGAAGATGTATCATAAATTCACATTTGTGGTGTGCATGCATCATAAATGAATCATAAGGCAGCCATTCGTTTGATTGTATTAGTATTGCAAACATCTTGATGGATTCTGTTGCTTCAAAGGCGCCCATCTAAAAGACTTCAGGCAGCCTTGGAAATGCACAAATCTAGCAGGCTCTTGAAAATTTAAACAAGACACAGACCTTCTTCTGGGACCAGCTGTCAAACCTGTCCTAATATTGTGGGACACACAAACAGCTTGCAATGCGGCATACGGTAAAGGCTTGGCTCGAAGACCAAGACGACGAAGGGTCTCGGCTTTATTGCCTGTGGACAAATACACACTCGGATACTTCGCACAAACAATTTCTATCCAACTGTGGTGAGGAAGGTGGGACGAGAGCCGTGACGCGGGGCTGGTGGCGTGAGTGATCAGTGCAAGCAGCTGTGCGCGCACCGGTCCCGCATCTTATCACGGAGGAGATTGGGAGCTTAAAAGGACGATCGGCAGGACTGTTGACGAGAGAGGACCGGGCCCGGACATATGTTTAGTTTATGTATGTTTTATGGCCGGCAGTCTACCGTGAGGTGGCTGCCGGTTACTTCAGTGTTTATTGTTTATTTAATTAAAGTTTTCGTGTTTGAATGTTCGCCGGTTCCCGCCTCCTTCCTTCCCTTCTATGGATCTTTATAACACCAACCCAGTTCTATTTTTTACCTCAGAAAGACAATATGAGGTAAAATACCACTTGACAGCTTGAGGATTCGGATAAAATTTTGGTATTTGGATTATTTGACATTTTGTGAGAACACATCGTTCCACGTGAGTTTGCCAAAATATCTGGATTAGTTAAAAAATAATATTTTTGAGAGAAATGGCTTCAATGATTTAATCTTTAGTCACCCACACTCATTTAAAAAGAATACACACATAAAATCCGAAACCAAAGAGACATAATTTGACAAAAGCAGATGCCTCATTAGTTGGGCGGTATTTTTACAGGGGCTGTAAAACAGCAGGCTGACCGGGTGAATATGTGCTGGGGTAGGTCATGAGGGGACCATTAACATTGACTGTTAGATTCAGCTCAGGGCTTTCATTGAGCGTGACCGAATCTTTGTCAGGAATGAGAATGCTGACTGGCTGAGGGTGAGCGGAAACAAGATGTACAGCTATGAGGCTAGCATCCCTCAATGTTGCGTCTGGAAAAGCAAGGAAGCTGATTGTGGAATAAGGCTGATGTCATTTGAGCTAACAAGCGTTAAACTGTATTGATTGATGAAAAATGACACAGAAAAGGTCAGTGATCTTCACAGATTCTGTGGTGAACTTTTGAGGACGTTGAAATGACAGTGGGCTTGATATCTGGGTCATGCTCTCAACAAGTCCCCACATTGACTGAGTAAAAAACACGGTCTACAACCTGATAGCTGAAAAGCTAGAAGGTGTACCCAGAGCCCTGCTTCGCTGGCATCGCAGTGATGTATGGTGCACCAGCCGGGAAATAATTCCTTCTGTTACAAAGAAACTTTCAACTGTTAGCCCACAGCCTGCTTGGTACATTCGGACATTTCCAGGGTGATGGGTGGGTTGGTTCATATTGGCGGCATATCCCTAAAAATGATTATCAATACTCGCTGCTGACTTAAATGACCTCCAATTAGCATCCACCACTAAAGACTTTTATTTTCCTACAGAAAATTAAGGATACATAGCGAACACCTCTAGGCAAAACTCTCATCTCTCGAGGCTGTACATATAATGATTTCTGTGTTTTTGATGAAATAAAGTGCAATCCAAGAGCAATTGGCACTGTGAGGAGAGATCAAACCAAGTATAACATATAGAAAGTGTTGCTGTAAAATGCTTAAAATGTTATTTTAGAGATACGAACGAACAAAGAGAATGATTCAAACACACATTATATAGTTGGAGAACAGATTAGAAAGATCAAAATGACCACCTCTAAAATAAAAATGTGCGATAGTCTTTCCTTTAATTTTGTTGTATTTCTACAAATACTAATTTAGCATTAAGTATTAATATCAGTCTTTAATATGTTTATGTATTATGTATATAATGTCATATGTATTTCTAACTGAATGCCAGAAAATCTTGCTGTTCACTTGCTAAGTTCCTCGTGTTTATTGCTTCACAAAACCGCAATGGCTTCCTTCATTCAAGCTTTACAAAATGGATGCTGAGTGACCATGGCGACTACAGCTCTGAATGGCGGCCTGGTGAGCTCAGTGCCGGCCAAGGTTTTGTGTGGTTTGCGGTGTAAAGGAAACGCCACAGCATGCTGATTTAGAGGTGTAGAGGACAGGCAGAAAGCGGGTGAACGAGAGAGAGCGAGCAAGAGAGATAGCACTAGTGAGATAATTGTCTCCCATATGGGCTTACAAACTGGCATGGCAAAAGACACTTGGCCACTCTTGAGCCATGCAATCTCCCGTCCTGTTCCGACGTGCAAACATGGAAAAGGATAAAGTGCCGATTCTTGCCAATAATCCGCAGATTGACAAGCGTAAAGGTCAGAGGCAAAGACTGACTGTCAATCTTTACATGTGTCAGTAAATACACGAACCGACATGATACTTCATTATGTGATGATATTGCTTTCCAGTTTCAGAAAATCAAAGGTATGTATATACGTGAAACAACACACATAATATGAGTTAACCCAGACATCCAGCTCTCTGAAAAGCTGACCTAAACCCACTCTCACAGCATGGACATTTTTTTCAGCAACTTCTGGTCTGGATATGTTGCCCTTGCCTACATTAATGATGGCTACTTTGTTAAACTTAAAAGTAGACTGTTCTTACACTCCACTTCCCAAAGGGGAGCATGGCAAACAAACAAACACAGAAAACGCACATTAAAGGCAAACAAACAAACACAAACACACACACACACACACACACACACACACTCACACACACAGCAAGACACCAGTTTTAAATTCTTCGTCTAAACACCTGCTGTTTTCGAAGGCGAAAAATTTATGGCAGGGTGTCCAAATCATTACATTTCCGTGACAACCTCTACAAAGTGACAAAACATGGCCAGGTGGAAATGCCTTACCGCTGTGAATAAACATTATTAGTGGTTTCGGAAAGCAAGAAATGTTCTGTTTACTGTGGTCAACTTAATTGAAAATATTGTACCACAGGGACAGAAAAATAGACTGAAGAAATGCACTGATCTGATTTCCAACACAAAACACGAAAACATACAAAGATACACAAGTAAACATTGTGTCCTCGCCACAGGCCATAAATAATAAATTAAATGTGTTGTTCTTTTGTGACTCTATCTCACATTCCAGTTGGTAAATATGTAATACAAGATCATCTTACATATTACAACGTAGTAACCCAATTCACACTTATAAAAGCAACACAGTCGCGTACTTTAACCGAAAACACAAACTCTTTCGTGTAGAAATGATAGCCCTGTGCAGCTACCGATGCTCACGCGACTGAGGTAGGCTATGAAAACATGACAAAACTAAAGTAAGCTTCTAAATAATAACGATTATCAAGACTTGATAAACAAACTACTGTACAACTCCAGCCCATTAGTAAAAAGTCTCTGGAAAATCTGTGTCAAATCTATGAAACTGATTTGGTGTCTCGTTGTGATGGAACAACAAGGCGGCGCTCATTTTAAGATCGAAGATGACAGGAGGGGATGTAGACCTAAAAAAGTGATTTAAGGTAAACGGGTGAATTTGTCTTTACCATTCTGAAGGCAAATTTTAGTGATTTAAACTTGATGCGGGCAGTAACTGTCAGCCAGTGGAGTGAAATCAGGAGGGGTGTAACGTGGGTTATTTTAGGCGGGTTAAAAACCAGACGTGGTGGCAATTAACCAATATGTCTGGATTAATCCACCACCTGCAAACTTTGTCAGGAAATATCATCTGGTCAGAATATAATCCTTTCTCTGATGTCAAATGTTTGTAACAGCTCAAATATTTTACTTAAGTAATTACACCCAGCTGTGACGAGACTATCCATTCATTTACTTCTAATAAACAATGGCATGAAACATACAAGAGGACATGCTGAGCTGGCTGCCATTACATTTAAGCTAGAATGATGTAATTAAGCTATTTAAAAAGCTTAAGCAATGTTTCGCCTATTAACGTGAATAGATTTGAATAGCTACGGCAAATTTACGCTCCAGCGAACAATCGCTTGTTAAGCTTACGCATGACAACTTTGATAGATGATCTCCGAGCTGATATTTTGAGTGCAATATTTCCAGAATATTACAGTAATTAAGAGGTAATGGTTGAATCCGAGGAGGTTGTTGGGAATGTGTTAGCGAGAACCTTGACGTGCGAGGTCAACAATCTTACAGGGAAAATGAAGACAATTCAAATGGCACTGATGTGATTGTTTTCCTCTAGATCTTTTACTTGCGACTGTTTACAGCTGCAAATCTTTTTCGTCTATATGGCCATTTTTTGTTTGATAAATAAAATTGCAGGTTACCTTACGTGGGTTAAGAAGTGACAGCAAAGTGGCATTTCCTGCAAAATCATACCCAACAGTTGCAAATCGGAGTTAGGTAATTTTTTTAACACATATTTTCGAGTAGTTATTCAATAACCTTTATTTGTTATGTTTAACAAAATATTTTGAGAAATGTCTCAGTGGTTTTGTTCATATAATGACAGTCAATGGAGGCTGTTGTGGTTTTGTTACCAATGTTCTTTTGAACCGAAATATGGTAAAAGTAATATTCCTGGTTTGACAGGGTAAAAGAAGCGAGCATAGAGACTTGAGGAGGGGTGGGCTGCTATTGTTAGTGTTGGCAGAGCCAAGTGTTCAGCTGTGAGTATCAACAGTACATGGCAGGGGTGCATCTGCTAACAATTAAACAATAACATACTGTAGAGGAATAATACATTCACTGCTTATTGGTTTCTTCAGCTAAAGTAGGAGAGCATGTTATACTAACAATGCCAAGATAATGGCTTTGATTCCCACAGAACAAAATAGGTATTAAAGGAAATTTTGAATGCGCTGTAAGACGCCTTGGACAAAAGCATCTGGCAAATGAATAAATGTAGGTAGTGCTTTAATAACGCAGGAGACTAAAATGGAGCTCACATTTATATTAAAAGGGATAATTCACCCAAAAATGAGAACAGTTGCTTCTGCAGACATTCAGAAGATATTTTGAAGAATGAGGGTAACCAAACAACATTCGAGTCCATTGAGTTTAATTGACTGGACACAAAATATCTTATTTTGTGTTCTGCATAAGAAAGAGTCGAATACAGGTTTTGAACAACAGGGTGAATAAATGATGACAGAATTTTATAATAAACTATCCTTTTAAGGATTTCATCGGATGTTTCTCCTAATATTCCAAGATATACATTAGTGTGGTCAATCTTACGTTTTACCACAGTATCGTTCATCGAAATGGATAAATTCACATATCACAATATCATTTTTATTTTATCCAACTCCAAACACAGGGGTGAGGGTTAAACTAAATAACGCGATTGTATCTTACAAAATTGTCTTTTTCAAAAGTGTACATGGCTTAAAACAATCTTGCAGAAACAAAAATGCAAAAACGCAGAAACACCCACACAACTTTTCTGAGAAAAAATGAGCTCTCTTTATGTCCAAAAAACTGTTGTTGTTGGATTTCTTTGGAAAAGCTTGATTTCTGTTACGTGCCTGTTCACTATAATTCAACACACTCATATTTTGACCTACGCAGAAGAAAGGAGTCAGTGCCGGGCAAGTCTTTGTAAATCATCTTGGCAGACAAAAGCAACAGTTTAATAGATAATCTTAGTGGGCTTCTCAAAGTTTTCCAGCATTCCTGCTCTGAAAGGTTAATTGGGACTGGGAGAGAGAAGAGTGAGTCATCCAAGATTTCAAGCGCCAGTGACATTCTTGCCCGTTATGAAAGAGCCGTGTGTGTGTGTGTGTGTGTGTGTGTGGAGAAGACGTCAGCGCGGTGTGGTGGGAGACGGAGAGAGAGAGCATACAGAAGAGAAACGCACACACAATAAATGATTATTTTGCCAGACAACATTTCTCCTGAGAGAAGGAATGAGACAAATACAGGAAAGACATGGGAAGGACTCCGTGGAAGGACGAGCAGCAGGCTTGAAAGCAGAAGATGTAATAATGTGGAAAAAACAGACTGTAAGGCAGTTCTCTGGAATCAGCCCGGTGCTTTATCTCTCACACTGAGCTGTATGATTCGCTTGCCACAGTGCTTGAGTCCCAGTCTGTCAAACGCGAACCTTCCCACAGAAGGACAGCTGGCTTGGAGGAGACAGCTCATAGGTGAAAAGGACACACGTCGAGCTTTAAGCGTGACCCGTGAGGGCGCTGTGTGTGCTTCATTGCTTAAATATGCCTGCAGGTTTAGTCAAGAATGACAGAGCTACTTAGTTTGGCTCAGATGAACTTTAACCATGTTCTTATGATGCATGGGTGTTTAAAGCGGGCGTATTATAAACATTTTATATTTTTATTTCCCAGAGGTTCACATAATGATGTTGGTCATAACGTTTTGACTTTTAGAATTAAACGCTGTTTTTGGACACTCTTTTTTAGACTTGCGAACTCTGTTTATCGGTGTTAAAGTGATAGTTCACCCCAAAATGAAAATGATTTCATTTCCTCACACTCATGCGCTGGATCATTCCAACCACTTTCTTCCAGAAAACAAAAGGAGCTTTTTTGAAGGATGTTGGTAACCAAACCACATTGACTTCCATTAACTTCCATATGAACACAAAACCACTGAGAAATTTCTCAAAATATCTTTCTTTTGTGTTACAGAAGAAAGAGTCATAGAGGTTTTGGGATACAAAATGAGGTGAACTGTCCCTTTAAATACCAATTAGAAGAAATGGCATCAAGCAAGAGTCACGTTATAGTGAATATATTATTAAAGTAATTCATGTAAAAAGAAAAATTAATATATAGCCTATAACTATTTTATTATATTCGGCTCCTAACGTTACAAGGCGATTTTTTCTCAGTGCTTTAAAAATGGACCCTCCTTTGTTAAGAATATAAATAAGGATTCAATTAGAAGCCATTGTTTCATAAGATTGCAAAAATGAATCAATTTGCATCACAGTTACAATTGTTTGAATTTAACCTACTTGTTTTCTGATTGAATAATTCAGTGGAGGATTATTTCAATGACGCTTAGCGCCCCCTTGAGGAAGACTCCTTTGCATAACCTGCTTTTGCAGTTTAACGGGAATACTGTGTCTTTTAAATGACATTTTGCATTTAATGTTTGAATATATCATCCTAGTGCATCGCATTTTTATTTTTAGTGGAGTCTTCTTTCAAAATGTGACAAATAACAAAGCTGTCAACTTTCATAGTTTAGTCAATCCAAGTATAACTGCACTAGTTACCTTTCATAGTTTATTCAAATTCATTTCCCCATCAGTGACAGAAAAATTAGACTGTACCTTTATGTATTCCTCTCTCTATTACACACACATTCAAACAGCGGCAGCTTTCATTCCAGGTCAAGAGCAGCTCCTCGGATCTTCTTGCATGCAGAGGGTCATAAATTAAGAAAAGGCGCGAGTGCCACAATCAGCCAATTAACTCAGAATCCAGAAAGGCCAATGCAATTTCATCTCCGCACAACTGCTCTGGCACTGGCTGCAGATTCATTAGAGCTGACTGACCGGCTTTCCCCAGCACCACTCTCTTTCTCTCTCTCTCTCTCTTTCTCTCTCTCGCTCTCTCTTTCTCACACACACATACATGCACGCACACAGCAACATCGCCCACCACACCCTGCTTTAAAAGCATTTACGTTGTCTTTTATCCTAAGTAATCATAGTACATGTAAAACAGGCAAATGTCCTGTCCCTTTAAGAATTACAGCATATACATTATGAATTGTGCAAATACGACTTAAGGATGCTTAAGTGGTAAAGTGCATCAGTCCTACAGATTCAAAGAAGATGAAAATAAGTAAAAGACTGAGTCAAATTTACGTCATTACAGCCATTGTATCTAACATCTGATATAGACTTGAAGTTCAGATTTTCTGTACGTTTTCACTGGATCATTTTTAATTTACGTACAGATAATGGGCCATCTTAAGCTAAGAAAATATGTGTATGATATGCCTGGACAATAAAACATCACAGGCCAAAAAATGCACTAGTTACCATTCACTAAACTAAACCTAAAAGTACTTAAAAGACAATGTAAAAATAAAATGTCACTCTAATCCCGTAGGCTTTAATGTCGAATCCCTTTACACCTTGGGCACTCAATAAATCTGGGTGCAGAGCCAGGCTTGATTTTAAGGGATACTTCACAAAATAGTGAAAATTCTGTCATCATTTACTCACCTTGGAGTTGCTCCAAATCTGTATAAATGTATTTGATGAACATTGAAAGATATTCGGAAGAATGCTTATAACCACACAGTTCCTGGTCACCATTGTCTACTATAGGAAAACATACTTTATAATCGTTTTGTTAGGTTGAACACAAAAGACATTTTGAAGGATGTAGGACAGCAAACAGTTCTGGGGCACTTTTGACTACCATTGTATTTTTTCCTACTATGGGAGTCAATGGGGGTAAAATCTGTCTGGTTTATGAGCATTCTTCCAAATATCTTTTTGTGTGCATAAGAACAAAGAAATTTAAACAGGTTTTGAAAAACTTGAATGTGAATAAACGATGACAGAATTTTCATTTTGGGTTTGAAGTATCCCTTTAAAGTCAGTTGTACGTCCAACAGCTCAGGTCATAGAATAGAGAAACAAGATAACAAGTCTATTAGTAAAATGACACATTTCAAGCATTTTAAAACAGCATCTTGATATCTTGTGTCCGATGCAATGGTGTCATGCCAGCTCATTGGTCTACGGATAAAAAGGTAAGCCGTACCCGTTTCAGTTATCTAAAACTGTAACAAATTAGAGTCTATACCAAGAGCCCATCAGCCAATTAGCATTGTTGTGACTTTAAGTGTCTTCGAAGTGATTAGTCACATGGCATTTATGCTCAGATGGTGGCTCATAAATGTCCATGCCCAAAATTGAGTGGCCATTGAAATGAATAAGATAATATATTTACATTTAAATTCTGTCATTTAGCAGACGCTTTTATCCAAACAACTTACAGATGAGGTAAACAATAGAAGCAATTAGAACAACATAAGGACAACAAAAAGCATAAGTGCTTCAAAAACTTGGAAAAGCCTACCACAGTACAAAAAGATAAGGATTTTTTCAGGATATAAAGAGTAGAAAAGTACAAAATGGTCAGGTGTTAACGGAAGAGATGTATTTTCAGCCGAATCTTAAAGATGGCTACAGACTCTGTTGATCTTGTAGCAGCGGGCAGATCATTCCACAAATATGGAACAGATCAAGAGAAGGGGGGGGGGGGGGTCGAAGGTGTATGAAATTGTATTGAGAAATGCTTAAGCCACCCAAGGTTTCCAAATTCATGAGATGAAAAGAAATTTAGGATAAAAAATCATTTTCAAGGCCAGAATCAATATGCTGCTAATAAACAATACCAGCTTGTTTATTTTAGACATCACACAATAGACAACTAGAGGTGCAGGTTTCATTATTCATTAGGTTATACATTTGACTGTGGCTCATTTATAGATTTGCATGTGCGTTCTGTTCTCTTCTTTAACAGGAAAGCTGAGGTGCACCGTTCGTCATTTACCAGCATCTACGTGTCCTAAATTTACAAAAAAATGCATGATGGAGGAAGGGCTTTTTTCTCGTTGAATCCATCAGTCGTGTTGCGAGCCATACAGATAAAAGTAAAAGGCAAACTGAAAACAGGACAACATCAAATTCCCCAAAGATATAAAAAATCATCCACACAACGGAAGCACAGAGAGGTAACCACTGCATTTGAATTTGGCACAACACTGCTCAATTTTAATTGAACTATCTCTAGTGCTCTAAACAACAACACTTGGATACAAATGAACTGAATCAAACAAACAAAGTGGTCTGAGATGTTTTGCAAGCCTTTACTTCATCCTCTCCTTCGCATCGCCTCTATCCAAACGGTTGCTGTGTGTTTGCATTTTATTTACTCTCCAAACACTCCGCAGCCATGCATCAATAATTCTCTGAAAACATCTCCCGATTTATTTGCGCACTTTCTTACAGTAAACGCTCTCCATCACTATGTGAGACGTGGGCAGCATACAAATTGTACAATTAGCGGCTCTTTTAAAAGGCCAAGGTCCTTGTTTTGAGGACAAAAATTAGCAACACTTTCATCCCTGTCTGATTTTTCCGGTCGATTTAACAATCATTTGGAGCATCTAGTGTGCAGTTTTTGAATACGTGTTTTCCCATAATGCTTTGCTGGTTGAACACTTCCAGTCCCATTACGGCTGATAATGACTGACAGATGCTGTAATTTTTATGCAAAGAGCAACACATGAACAGATTTAGCTGAATAGTATACACTAAATCAGACAATGCATTTGTATGGATGCATTGTTGTACTGTATGTAAATGGTATTGCTGTTTTTCCCAATGGAGTATCACATGCATGCAAGCTATATGAGATATACATCTGGTGGAAGGTTTGGTTTGGTATGTGGTGTTTAAAGTGATCCACCGTGTCATATAATAATGCGTTTAATACTGTGTTTAATGCCCTATGCTGTGACGGTTCGCCTGCAGGAACACAAAGCATAAAGCGAGAGTATTTGAGCCACATAAAGCCGTCCTAACTGACTGTAATATCCACCATAAACACAACAGCTAGCCTGAAACCGCAGGCATCACCGCTCATTCGAGTCTCATCTCTGAGCCTTTTTCACGACCTGAGATAAAAACACAAGCATGTTATGGAAGGGTTGGAGGGAGGGGGAGTTGAACTTAATTTCTTTGAAGGATAAAGATGAGTTTTTAGCTTCTCTGGGACTCGTCGAAACACTGACAATTGCTTTAGAAGACATGTGATTACGAAAAGATGAGAAAGTAACTTTGTGCGTTCCAGAAATTCAGAACGCCATCAAAGCAGACGGATACTTAGTGACTTTTAAAGGAACATTTGGTGCTGATCCATTTCAGAGCATCACCCTTAAGCAAAAATGTTTCATTCATGTCATTACTATGACAATGTATTGCTTTAAAGAGGCATCGTTTCAACCCTGCCGAGATCCCATCAAAACCGCTTCTAATCAAAAATGGAACGTCGCCGCACCGTTCAAATTTTTCTCAGAGCTCAGGCCCTAGAGAAAGGTGAGCAGGTGGCACAAGCTGGCGTAAGACCCGCTCCGAAAGCTCATCCTTCCCCCGTCTCACGTCTTAGAGAAGCCGGAGATGGTTCAGAGAGTCGGGGAGGAGCCAGGGGGCAACTCTTAATATTTCAACACAAGCTTCACTGTACAGACCTGACAGGTATAGGACCAGGTGTTGGCAGGCTGTGCTAGTGAAGCTGTGTGTAAACGTCTCTGGAGCTTAGCAAGATATATGCATGTGAAGCGTACAGGCATTCTCTGTGTGAGCTGGAAAAAAGCTTGGCGAGGAACAAAGAATAGAAGACATAAAATTCCTTAACACATGCAAATATTCCTACATGTGCTCGTTTTTTTTCAATAATGATGTGGGATGGAGAATGGAAGGTGATATAAGCTTTTGCGGCTGCTATTAATCTTGTATTAGGGAGGCACTGTGCCGGGAACAAGTGACATGCATTTCATTTGTGGCATAAATGTCACTGCTTCCAACCCTTGGTGTCTGGGGAAAGTGAGACTTTCTACAGTATAAGGTAAAGCACATTCACATTGCAAATGTTGATGCGCTTTAACATTCACTGGTGGGTGAAACAACCTGGCTTACTTTGTGATAGAGAACCTCGAGCGCTGGAAAGCATGCAGATATCAAACCGGAAACATGTCCAGGATGTCCTGAACAAAAGTCTGTTCTGCTAGCTGTAGTGGCTTTTAACGTCCCCTCAGGTTCTATTCAACCATCAAAATATGAGGTGTAGCTACAAAATGAATAAAACGCTAAACTTTAAAGGTAAATATTGAAAATAAATATTTTGCAAAAAGTACTACTAACTACATAAAAGCCTACAACATATTTTAGACATATAGACCACTTTGGAATATATGCATTAGTCCAGAAGTACTTCTGATTTCATTTTTTCATCTTACATATATTAATAAATCCTAAATATATTTGTGAAACATGAACATTAAATTATAAATGTTCTGTTGGTTGGTTGAGGTCAAATGTTTTTACAGTGTTTATAAACTGAAACAGGATGTTCCTCTGGACCAGCGTTGTTTACTTTTTCTATAGTGGTAGTCTACTACTGCAGAACTATGCAACATGAATAATAAGTTTTTATTACATTTTCTTTAATAATATATTTAAATGTCAATTCAAGATGTCAATTAACTAAAGATGACATTACTTTTGACCTGGATATAAATATTATGTTTTATAAAAAATAACATATTCAAATATGAAAGGATTTTAATTTCATTTCATTTTAAAATGATATGAATTCAAATAAAATGCATTTCTTTCCATTTTCATTGTTATGCAACTCAATGAAAAAAGAACACATGCTAAGAGGCTTAAATGTAAATTTAAATAAATTACATCCAGTAACAGTATGCAATATAGACAGCGTCAACGGCAACAACATAAACTCAAGTGAATCATTTTGATTTAATTTAACAATAAAACATTCATATTAATTATTATTAATAAAAAGTAAGAAACAATAGTACATGAACACTTTAATGTGCATAGAGTTGCCATAACTACCACTGACTTATATAACAGATAATGCTACAGCATTACCTCTACATATCAAAATTTACATCTTTAGTTAACCAACCTTATGTAACATGGCAGAACCCAACACTTACGAAGGAAAAAATTACCATATGCATGACACTTTTATATTTAGATCTGCATATGCAAATGTACAGCAGTTGAGAGAATATTTTATCTCTAGATGAAAAAACGCAGAGATTAGACAATAAACGCATATGGGAAGTTTATAATTTGCTGACGTAACTGAGGTGAGAGAGATAAGACAGTTGTTACGCAACACCCAGACAACCGTGACCATTCTCCCATCAGAATTCAACATGCAGAAGTCCTACCAGGTCCTCCTTCTTTGCCTTCAGCCTGAACTTGTCGCTGCCTGTGACATGGGTCGCTGTCTCTGCCGTTACTTCTGACATCCACAGCAAGTCACAAAGGTGAAGGATCACCTTGCCTGAGGAAGGCTCTACGTGTTTAGCAGAAACCGATGTGACAAAGCCAAATCTGCATGCTGATTTAGGACATTAGTGTGGGCACCTCCAACAGAGAAATGTGCCAAGTGTTCTCACACATCTGCACATGAATAAGGTGAGAATGTGCAGGCATCTGTCAGTGAATGAGATGCATCTTATTGAACCCGAGTGTTCTTTCCGCAGTCTACGAGAAATAAGACCCTTAGAGGTTTCTTTATGTGAGCCAGATGTCACATTCAGAGGATTCGTTTTCTGCTGTCCTCATTTCAACCTCCGCGCAACAAAGTATGAAGCTAAACTTGGCAGATTTTCAAAAATGATAACTAAAGCCTGCTCAATGTGTTGGAAATGCACGACTTGAATTAGCTAACTAGGACATGCTCCTGGATCAACCCTCAGAAGTCAAATCCATCAATATCTCTATCGTTAGCCCAAATTTTAGTTGTTTGAATCTGTATGACTTTCATGTTAAAGAACGTTGGTAAATAAACAACATCAGCCCCCGCTTACATCCATTGTATGGAAACAGAACCACTCAGTAACTCTTTAAAGAAGTCTTCTGAACTGGAAGCTGCATGTACCACTGGACCTTCTCAGTTTAACATTCTCTCTCCATCAGAGTTCCGCAGGACACATTGGTCTCCAAACATCTACTTTAGGGCGGTGCTGGTCAAATCAGAAAAGAGAACGAGGGAGAGAAAGAGACAGCTTGTCCCAAGCAGCGAGCGGCCTTCCTTATCCCTTTCCCTTCCTGCGCCATGTCCTGCCCCGTCGACTCTAATAGACTATTGATTTTCCATCCACCGTAGGATCAGTCTCCACTTTTACCATTCACTCATGATATTAGCTGTCCATTAGGTGCAGAGCTCTCAGCTCTAACAACTTGTCAGCACACAGGCAACACTCCACCTCCAGCACAATACAATCAGCTGATTAGGTTCGAGACCCAAGCGGAAAAGAAGCCCTTCAACATGCTACAAGAGACGTCTTTAAGCTGATAACATGAAGGTGAGTAGCCGGGGGTCGGAGGTGAAATCTAACACAAAAAAGCACATCACACAGAGTGGGCAGATGTGCTAAGTGGATTAAAGCAGACTGGTCCTGCCCGGGACACTCTTTGTTATCGGTTTATTACCAGATACGTTTTAAAAGTTGGACAACTGCCACGCAAAAGCCTTCTCGAAAGCTCCAAAGAGGGTACAATCTTGCATGTTCGTGACTGGAGAGAATCTTATCAAGATGATTTGTGTTGGCTCGTTTGTTCGAGATTGGATTGAAACATAAAAAACAAAAGATCAATTCCAACAAAATACAAGAAAATATCTAGTTTTTGACTTTGTCTTCGGTGTATGTGCTTGAGCTGGGCAGCGAGTCTTTGAATCTAGCTTGCAACACTTCCTACCATGGATGCCTCTCTTTGACCCCTCATTTCTGTCTTTTTATTATGATGTGATTAGGAAAACCTTGAATGACAAATGCTTAAAATGAATCATATACTGCTCTTCACATAATGTACTAGACTTAAATCATAAGCTTCTGTAATTCACCTTTCACCACAAGGACACCAGTTATGATCCTGGGCAGATAATGAGAGTTGGTGCTCAGACCGGTGAGTGTTAGTGGGACTAAAAGACTGAATTTAAGACCACGAGGACAAATCGTCCACAACGGTCCATCTGCAATGTCACACAAAAACAGGCAGGCTGTCTGCTCTGTCTACCTGACGTCACTGTCTTCTCTGTCTGCCTGTGACTTTGTATCATCTTGAAAGAATATGACAGCACACTAGACATTGCAAACACACTTCACTCTTTGACCTCTATATCCACACATCTTTAGGGTCAGCGGGAGAGCTCACGCACATGTCAGTGAGGAGGTCACTGGCGGGGGAATTTGACACTGTTAATTGCACAGACATTTATGAAAAGGACAAGATATCCTGCAGTGATGCTCTGAAACATTCACACAGTTGTCTACCTTTTTACATGTACACAGTGAGTAATACATTACAGGAGAGCATACACAAACCTTACACACTTAAGATTTTGTTGAATTATTTGCTATTTTAGAACATGAGTTGTATGGATGTGACACAATGGCAGACTGGTTGGTTTAAGTATTGGTGAGTTTTACTTTAAAGAACCAGTGCATTAAATTTAGCCGCATCTAGTGGTGAGGTTGCGAACTGCAACCAACAGCTCACTCCACCCCTTCGAAGCACTGCGGTGGCTAACACAGGACTTAGATGTCGTCATGTTTATGCTTCTTTGCCAAAGGAGATAACATAGTTATGAGACGTACTCTGTAGAGCAGTTTGTCCGCTAAGGGCTGCTGTAGAAACAACATGGATAATTCTAGCAACGGGACCCGCGGTGTATGTAGGCAGAGATAGCTCATTCTAAGGCAATAAAAACATAACGCTTCACTATGTAAGTTCTTTATACACATCTGAAGACATAGTTATGTATATTATATTGCATTTCTGTCAATAGATCCTCCAAGAACTACACGCTGGACCTCTAAGTAAATCTACTGCTCGGTAGTCATTAAACTGTAAAACCCTCATGAAAAGCTGACAGACAGTCATTACATACAGTGGCGGTCAAAAGGGAAGCTCGACTTTAGAAAACTGACATCTTCCCTCTTTGTTTAAATGTGTTTGGTGCCTTGAGCTAACCTGAAGGGGTAATAAATATTATATTCAGACCGTATATGGAAATCCAATGAAACTAGACTAGATTTTTTGGATTAGTCTAATATGTCGTTTTGAACATCCACAATACTGCAGGCTTTTTCAAAAGACATTCCAAATTCAGTGCATCACAGACGGCTGTCATATCCATGGTTGGCTCTTAATATGACTCGGATAACAGCTTGTAACTCCTGTCTTCCTGTTCATGTGAACTCTTCCGGCATTGGCTTATGAGATGGATTCAGACACAAGCTTTCACTGAGATCTTGGACACACAAGCTCTCAGACAGATTTAGAGATGTCATGCAGATCACCTTCAGACTGTCAGTAATCCCTGTGCCAGACAAGCAGACATTTTTCAAGAAGGCTCTTTTATTTTTTTTGGGGGGGGGGTAAGCACCAAAGATATGGTAATGCTAAAAACAAAATCAACACGGTCACAAGACATATTACAGAAGCACTATTTATACACCTGGGAAAGTAATGCTAATGTATTCTGTTAAAGATTTTTTTGCAAAGTGTTAAGCGTGGGACTGTCAGCTCTTAGTGGATCAACCGTGTACATAAATCTTGCAATGACAGAGTCAAATCCACTTCCATTTCTACCCCGTGTCTGATAATATCTCTGACCTTGTGTCCAACTGCACCTCTAAAGAAATGCAATGACGCTGCCCATCGATTTTTTTTGGATGTCCCTCCCCAGTGTTCTCAGCTTTTGTGTGAATGAGCATCAAGTGTGTCCTCAGCTTAACCTTAGTCTTGTGTCAGCATAAAACAAATGTCCTGCTATGCTTTAAACATACGAATTAACAAAACATAAACGTGGTGGACTGTTAACAAATCACAACTCAGATTCTTAATGCAAAGACTGATGATGATATGCTAACAATGCCAATCCCGGGAGATTGCACATACTTAGAAACAAATGTATAGTATAATTTAATGTATGTCGCTTTGGATAAAAGTGTCTGCCAAATGCTTAAATGTAAATGTGTGCGTTGAGGATGGCCGCCCCAAAATGCAAAACATGTGACCATCTACCGGAAACATTTAATAAAAAAAAGATACTGTCATTGGTGGGTAGCAATGTCTATTTTTAGATTTACAGTACATTCTGCAGGTAAACTGCTGTTATATCAGTGGAAAATATGCAAGTGTAAAACAAGATTTTTAAATGCCATATTTGTGTATAAACATCTTGGAAAAAGGCATACTTAGATTTAGTATCAGTCACAAATTTGACAAACAAAATTACTATTTTCCACTTTTTATGAAAACTGTCATGTTTACTGCAGCTTTTTCAAAGGAAAGAACCATTGCATAGATTACATGTTTTCAGACTCTCAACTAAATGTCATGTGGAATACTTTCTCTTAACTGTATTGTTGTTAATTGTTGTTTTGGCCAAATCAATATTTGTTGTGACCTTGTGGCTGAATAAAATGCTTACTATCATGTGTCTAGAGGTGTTGAAATATTAAATAAATGTGAAATTGTAAAAACATGCTAATTTATATTGTTTAAAAATGACTCAATACAATATTGTAATAAATTCAAAGCCAGTATTTGACACTCTAACATAGCAGGTGGTGGTTTTGCACCTGTTTAACATGATTCTTCACTTGACTAAACGAACTTAATTAAAGATGCATCTGAATGCTCACATTTTTATATTCAGTTTTCAATAGATATTGTGATAATATTGCTACTGTGAACCCTGCAAAAATCCCCAATAGAACCCTGCACAAAACACATTAGAAAATTAAATGGATTTAATTGTTATAATGGGAATTGTATTGGTTTGAATGGAAACTATAATGATGTTGACTGGTATGTGATTATCTTTATGTGATTGGTGGTGGGTTATCTGGAAGATTAATACTATTGGAATAATGTCCAAAACACACTAAAAAAGAAATGTTCTCATGGTTTTAATGGAAATTCAAATGTTTTTAGCAGGGATTTTTATTGCTCACAATAAGAGTGTAGTATCTAATATTGTGACAGTTCTAGGTGTGTCTGACTGTTTGACTGGTATTGTGCCTGTTAAGTTACACATTGGCTACATAGATGCTATGATTTCAACCCCTTTACCAATCTGTACATGTGTTAAATGTATTCATCTGTTTAACTAGAAGATAGCAGTGACATGCTAAAAGTTATGACACGTGCTCCAATTACACTTACAACAAAAGCAGCCCAATACACGTGTGTGACAGCAGAACAGGAAGTTGCTTTCGACCCGTCTCTGGCCCAGCAGACATGATGGTTTTCCTTCCCAAATACCACTTTACAACCAGGACAAAGCAGCATTAGGCTAAAATGGAGCTTATCAATCTTTTCTATCTGGCAGTCAGTGGAGTTGAAAAAACACGGCGGTCTGTCACACTGACAGAGCAACTTCATTTATAATGCAACTGATTGGGTGATGGCAGGTAGGCCTCACGTAGCGGTGAAAGGAAAAAAGAAGACCGTTCTCTATTCGGCTTCCACACAAGGAAACGGCAGCATCAAGGCCGTGAAAAACAAAAGCCTCCTCGTCGATACGCGGAGCATCGTCCTCATTAATTATCTCTCTATCCTGGAAGAGGAGGCTTGTGCTTGTCTGGGCGTTCAGAAGTGATCAGCTGATAAATGGCTTGCTTAACGGACCCAGTCCATCCAACCCCCAGCACATAAAACACTTTGCATACAGCCTGGGTTGTTGTCGTCCCTCACAGGAAACCTCGAACAGCATTCTGTTTTGCAACATTAGCTAGGAAAGGAGTTGATGCAGCCATTCTCTTTGTGTTTACAGGGAGCTAAAAATGAACGGATGCTGGGCATCTCTCAGTGCTGCGTGGTGATCAAGCAGTTTTTTTTTACCAATTTAGAGATGCAAAGTCAGAGATATGGTTTTATTGCACAGTAGACTGCTTGAAACTCTTTTTAAGAAATTACTGCAGAACGTTGCTCAAAAAAGCACCTCTTAAAAGCTGCAAAGCATTCGTTTTACATTTTTTTAAATGTTGTTAAAAACAAACAAAAATCAGTTATTGAAAACTCTTCATATGCACATTTCACAATGTTAAGATTATATAAGGCATTCTTATTTAGCATTTTTGTCTTGTTATTTAGTACACATATTAAAAAATTCTTAAATCAAGATACATTTACTCGACAAGGAAAGTGACCTAAGATATTTAGTGTTGTTTAATGAAAGATAACATAAAAATAAAATTTGTTTAAAACAAGCAAAAAAATCCGCCAATGTGGTAAGAATAGTACATTTCATTTAGTTTGACCTAATTCAATCATTTGTCTGATGGATGTTTTGCTCATTTTAAACTTTTAAACTTAAACTTACATAAACTTACTTAATTCTTAAATTTTCTAAATATTCCTTGTCAAGCTAATGCATCTTGGTTTTTGAGTTTTTAGATATTTGTACTAGAAAACAAGACAAAATTTCATGTTTGTGCAGTTTAACATTCTCTTTTCTTCAGGGATTTCACAGGAAATTTCTGTTATTTTTTGTAAAATATATGTACTTAAAATAACATGTAATTCTATGAGATGACGATAGAAAGGCAAAAGTAACAGATTTCAGCTTTAAACAATATATTTCAATATTATGCTATTGATAACAAATCACCAGCAATGAGCAAAGTTGTGCAGGTTATAGGCAATAAAATATTATAGATCCAATGTCTCCCCACATGAACTTCGTGTTTTTAAGACGGCTTAAACATTCTAAACCGTTACAAACATGTCGCAAGTCTGCATTATTCCAAATCAGCCTTCTTTATAACTATACCCCAATTTCACAAGTCCTATAAACAAGCCGTCATCTTATCAACGATAAAAACTAAACAATCTGAATCAAGACCTCTGTTCAGGCGATGTATGAGGGCCCTGAAGACACTTATGAGTGAAGAGACTGGGCTCAAACCTATGCCAACTCATATTAGGGCAACATCACAGGCTTGGAGCGAGAGTTGGTCATTTCCCCTTTACAACACCAATGAAAGCACGGACCCCGGGAGACAGGTACCAACACAAAACACAATTTGGGTGAAACTGAGGCTGTGTCCAAAAATGTAGCCAAGCCACACAACAAACCGGGCAGGAAGTGGAGCTCCCAGGCCCAGCCAAGTCTATTAGTCCACAGTTCACCAAACTCACAGACGCAGAAGGTGACCGGGAGGTGGAAGGTATTAGCCGTTTAAAAGTGAGCAGGGATGACAAACAGTAACTGGCAGGTCAAATGCAGTCTGCTGCCCAAAACCGCAATCAAAACTAACAAATTTGAGTCATGCTTCGGTACACACCCTGCTGCACACCACTTTGAAAACTCACAAGCTGACCTTGACCAGCTGTAAGTAAATTCCAGGGATGCAGAATAAATGACAAAAAGATCACAAAAATGCATGTAGGACAGCAAACAGTTCTGGGGCACTTTTGACTATCATTGTATTTTTTCCTACTATGGGAATCAATGGGGGCAAAATCTGTCTGGTTTTAAGCGTTCTTCCAAATATCTTTCTCTGTGTTCATCAGTTCAAAGAATTTTATACAGATTAGGAACAACTTGAGGGTGAGTAAATGATAACCCAATGTTTGGGTGAAGTATCCCTTTAATTTGTATTACTAATATAAAGGGTATAACTAACTTAACTTATTGAATAAATGAAGGTACGAGAGGAATTCCTCTAGACAAATCTAGTAGAAAAAATCAGATGCCAAACTAACTGGTATAAAAAGAAAGAAACTTTCAAATTCACACACAGCCTCCGTAACATAAACTGTTTTTACACTTTTTTTCCAATTTTTGCTGAAGCCTTTCAGACCCTCCAACTCAACATGCCTCCTCATAAACTAAACCAAACCAAACCAAAAAGCTTCCACTTCTAACCACAAACACAAGCTTCAGAAACCCCTAGATTGAAACACTTATGCATAACCCACATATTACCGCTCAGAATAAAGTAACATGATGAGATGCCCATGTGTTGGTTGAGTATTATTTTGCTCTAAGTCGCTGTAGGGGAGAAATGGCAGAAACGCTGTACGTCCCGTAGCTATCCAACCAAACGCACACACGCAAACACAAACCCACACACGCGCAGGGCACAAATGCAATTTATGGCAGGAATCAGAGCGTTTGCAGCTCAGTGCTCAGGCGGGAGAGATGAGGTTATCACCTCTATCTCCACGCCGGTGGGGGCCGCAATAAAATCATACCTCAGCAACAGGCCCCGGCAATGAGATTTGCAGGACAGTTGTAAATGTTCCAGAGTGGTTTCTCTCTCTCCCTCTTTCTTCCTGACACAAGGGCACCCTGGTATTTCACCCCACTTCCCACCAGCGGCACAGGCTTTAAGACACGTATATTTGGAAAGGTTTCACACTCAAATATAACACTCGAGATTGGTCCCGAACCAGCCTTACAAGAAGTCATGGTAACATGGATGGTACATATCTCGATGGATTTACATGGTGATCCAAGAAAAAGACACAATACACTATATGGTATCAGTGTTAAAGATATACAGTAAAGTAGCACAAAGACGCATTTTTTGTGCGCCTCATTTCTCTAATTTTTTTAATAATTGTTTTGAGATTAACACAGTATACAGAATGTCCCAAACATGGTATTACCATGGGATATTTTCCTTCAATCCAATGCTAACCTACTTTTTGATACACTCCTTTAAAACCGCTAGAGACATTGTCTCTCTATACACTGCAACGAGAAAAATTGCCCATCAGATGGATAATGTCCAAAAGCATTGACCTTAAACTGTATTTACAAGTTCATCTAATATACTACAGAAAGGCATAAAAGCTGACAGGCCTGTTTATTTTCAACATTCCCAGGCCGACACATGAAAAGCTGAAAAGCTTGATGCTTGAAAAGCTGACCATATCTTGTAAATAATTATTCAATAACTGGCCAAAGTATCTCCCTCGCGCTCTCTTTCTCTGAACAAGCAGTTTGCAAGTACAGTGCATTTTATCTTTGGTAAATGGCTTATGATACCTCTTGGCTTAAGTGGGAGACTTAGAGAAAAGTCTTTAAATATCACAAAGATAGAACTTCAACAAGCGTGCGGAGGCAATTGAGCTATCTATCAGAAGCCAGGTCCTTCTCAGTAATATCACCTCGAGTGAGGTGCAGACTTCATCTCAATAAAAGGCCTGTTTTTGTGACTACATCGGAAGGGGGATGAATATGGAGATGCATTTGTAGAGAATATTTTTTTTTATCGCCGTGGTAACTTGAGACAAACTGTGCCCCCATCCGCTCGAGGCATAATGAAAATACATACAAAGCGCATCGCTCTGCATTTTAGAAATGTCAAAGCATAAATAATGCAGAGATCCCCCTTTTGCATTCTAAGGGTCTATATAACACATGGCACAAAATGGATGGTGCTCTAGGATAACAAGGTCTGGTCATCATAAAAAGCTTTCAGAAAACCGTCCTCTCCAATAAATTATGAGATGCAAAGAGAAATGAAACAACAACGCACAGCTAAATAAATGTACCAACATGTGAGTGGACGAAAAACCACAGCCAATAATTCATCGCATTGTTTAGACTCTGAGAATACAGGCACCGCCCCAACCTGCTCTCTCCAGTTTATAGAAATGATTCCCGCTATTGTACGCAACTCTTTCTTATGTATAAACATATGCAGATGTCCAATGCCACTGAAACAGCCAGATGTGTGTGGTAGCCAGCTGGTTTATTCCGACCAGGTTTTATTGAGAAGATTTTTCCGACAACCCAAATCACTGTGAGGGGAGGCAGGAGGAGCTCTGGTTGTCTCATTCAATGATGTGCCATGTTCTGACATCCCGCAGCCCTCAGGACCACACCAGGCAGCCAAAGTCCCACAAGGTTGTTTCCTGGCAGCGGGGAGCTTCGCAGATACCTGCCTGTGGTCCCTCAGTAATGCATGAGACAGAGAAGCATCTGATCTGCTTCACATACGCTGTTTACTTGTTAAAAGTGCATATTGCTGCAGTGTATGGTTGTGAACTTGAAGTGTGATTCACTTTAGCAGATAGAGTCTTTGCTCATCTGCAATATATCTCCAAATCGCATAGTGACAGATGTTATATACGATTCAGAACTTTGCGAATATGCTTTTCGAGATGATTATACTGAGTAAACGGAATGCAGTTAACATGTTGATAAGATGATGAACGTGTTGCTCACAATGCGTTTAACACGTGTTGTTTTAAAAAGTTGAATGTGCACACAACAACGTACACAAAACAACAATGTACACACAACGTTGTCAAAATGTGAAAATGACTTAAATCACTGCCAGGTGCCTGTAGTTTGTGATATCACTTCGTAAAAACACTTTGTTTACACATCTACGCTCGTATACATACTCATGTTTAACTCCAAAACACTTAAATATCCTTTGTCAGCATGTACTGGATGTGTGTTTATATTTGGTTTAGCGGTTTGCACTCAAACAATAATGATATTGTTCTCAAAAATGTTCAGGCCCCTCAAACTTGTCATGTAAATGAACAGCCAAACCCATAAAATGTTCCTCTTTAGTAGAAAATGGTGCTATCATACCCTTAAATTTGTGCAGAGCAATAAATCCTAAAAGGCTTCAGGTATATTTTGAAACTGCCCTTGTGTTGAGACGCGATCCTGAGATGCACTAAAACACTGTAGGTAGCTGGCTCACTAGAATATAAGAGGTCTGTGTGCACTAAAATAGCAAGTATAAACCCAATTGAAACCTACAAATATTCATTCCACACAGGCATCAGAGGCCACAGGTGACAGAGGGTGGGATATATTTGACTTGTCCAGATGGGGTCTCCACCAGAGCAGGTGAAGGGCTTTTTGTCTCTACAGCTGGACGAGACGGAGGCTGTGGAGCAGATGATCAGAACAGACAGAGAGCGTTTGACTATCTCCGTGTGGAAGAGTCTTAATCTTATTTGCCCAGTAATCCACACGCGGACTCCCCCACACAGCCAGGACCGCCGCACCTACACAGACTCCAGCTCGCTTGTAATTCTGACAGCACTATCACACTGCCCGCTTCAACAGCAGGCAGAGCCCAGCAAAACAGGCCGGAGGAGGAGTTTGTTGGCCGGCTGGACTCAGTAGATGTGACATTTTCGAGTGCTTAAATTTAGCGATTGTGCAGATGTCGCAGACCTCTGCCCTGCGTAAACACTTGCCTTGATTATCATTTAGATGGCCACGAGCTTCTGGGGGTTTCCAAACTCCCTTAAAGTGAAAATCGACCCTATTGACTTTCTTAATACACATTCCTGGTCTTATTTAGCATGATTAATCGGTGCACATTGTTCCAAAGAGAAAAAAAGTCTTGTCTTTATAATCTTTCATAAAAGTGTCACGTTCGGCACCAGCCAAGTGGCCGCCATTGAGATGAATAGAAATGCTAATGAGTATAATAGGTATAATAGACCTTGAGCCAAATAGATATTTTGTTTTTGTTTTAACAAACTCATTTTCAGGTCTGACGCCATTCTGGTACAAAATGACCCCTTTTTACAATCCATTCAAGCACAGGACACTATCTGTTTAACTAAAATTAAAAACAAAACGCATAATAAAAGATGAATAGGTTGTGTCTGCAGTTTTATATAGAATATGCACTAGCTGTTAACAAAACAAAAAAAGCATACAGTAACCCATTGCTAAAGTCAAATATTCAATCTATTATCCTCACATAATGTTGAAAAAAAACATACATTTCACATCCACAATGCAGTGCTGCTTCACAGTATGCCCACTTTGAATCAATTCCAGTAAAGCCGGAGAGCCCCAGCTGGATTAAACAGTAGTCTGAGCCTCGGCCAATTAATCTAAGCAGCATTGTTACAGAAGGGGGAAAGAATTTACCCATACTCCATTTTCACACCAACAATAAGCACCGGCCATTGCCTGGAACCTCTAACATGGTTTAAAAACAGAGGGTCAGGCTGATAATGCTTCTTTGAGCTCAAACAGCTCTCGGCCAGACCCGGGAGGAGCTTCTGGACCACCAAAACACAACATGGCACCCGGGCTGAAACCAGACCAGAATAATCAAGCAGCAATTTTATCATTAGGCTGCCTGCTGCGGCTCGAGCTTCTGAATCCAGGCATGCTAAACTGATCCGTACTGGCAGACCCTGGCTTACAGAGTCAGCCGCGCGTTACACCTGCTTTAGAGTTAGCTAGCTTTTGCGCATAATTATGGAGACTCTTTTTGTTAAGCTGTAGGGCAAAATTTTTGGTTTAAATACATTATATGTTTAAGCAATATATATATATATATATACAGTATATAGCCATATAGTGTACAGTATATAGCCACAGAAAAAATTTAAAGAAACATTAAAACATTTTCAGATTTTACTATTTATAGGTGTGTGTTTAGGTAAATAGGCATTTTGTTTAATTCTGTACACTAACAATATTCCTCCCAAATTGTAATAAAAAATGTTGTTTCTATTTTCTGAAAATGAAGACTGGAGAAACAGATCCAAATAACAAAACAAAAAAAATGCTGTTTTCAAATACTGCAAAGAAGACACATTTAAGCAGTACTGCAGTTATATTTGTACACGTATTTACAATATTTTATGTGATAACCTTTACTCACAATTATATTTTATCACAGTTTTCATGTGTCTTGTTGTCAGTCTTTTACATTGCTGTTGGATGACTTTATGGTTGATTTAGTTGAAATTCAACAGACACTGGACTGGAATGACACACAATACATCTAGAAAATTTGGAATGGTCTCTTAATGTATTTATGAGGCTGTATATAATATAACATGTTGCTGACACAGTAAGCTACATGAACCAATATCAGACATACTCTAAAGCACAATGCATCCTGGGTCAGTCTTCGGAAGAAAAACAAAACACATGGACCAAAGGGGAATCTTCTTTAGACAGGATTTAGACTAAGGCTTAATTTGTGTTAGGGAATAGAGCTCAGTGTCTTGTTATCTTTTCTTTATGGAAGTTTTTTTTTCTTTTTAGCAGGAGCTGACCAGCTGGATAAGGACAGTAACATCTTTTGTCCATAAGAGGACTTTATATCAAAGATGTAGAAATTGCATTTTATGAACATAAATTGATCACAGCATCTCTTTTCAACTGATGAAGCTCCAAGCAAAATCATGAGGTGACGGAGATAGTGCTGCCGACACATGAACAATAAACTAATAAAGCTAATGAAAACACCACAGATATATGAAGAAACTCTTGTCATGAATAGTAACTAAGAACCTCTTTGGTTTTGTTCCTTTGTGACACAACTAGAGCAAGACCTCATTACATGTCTGTCTACAGTACCTGTCTATTGGCTCATATATGGACAGACGCTGTCAGCCACTTACTTTAATAAACTGAATAAGGCCACTTGTTCAATGTGTCAATTGACTTGATTACTTACTTCATGATAAGGTGACATAATTCTAATTAAAATAGAGGATGAAAAATAATATACAATCACGGAGCCATTCCTAATGCAGCTATGTCCTTGCTATTTTATTTCCAAAGCAGCAGAATATTCAAAGAGGCAAAGGTTAAATGTAGTCACAAGCTCTATGTTCAACTCACTGGCGCTCAAGTGTCGCCAATCCAATCCCAGCTCTCTGTATGCTAAACCTTTTTTTGCAAAAGGAGAGTGATAACAAAAATGACTGGATACTACTGGATAAAACTGTTCTTTGTCCACTTTTCGCTGAGCTTTTTATCTACGACTGTGCGTTCATGAACCGAGCGTTGCATTCAGACGATAAAAACCTTCCGTTTGCCGTAAACACGATTATATCTGTGACCTTGACTGTGGTTACGGTTTGAAGGGAAGCCAGCAGCAAGTACTAAAAGATTTCTTCCGTAATATCCCGTATGAAATCTTTCCTTCCTCCTCAGTCTAGAGTTTGCATTAAGTGTATGTTGCTCACGAGTTACATTTGAAGGTGAATCCTGTGCAAGATTTGAAACATTACGTCACAACCATTTCATTTCCTGTGTCCGTACCAACTACTCAATCCAGCACCAGATTACATACTCAACCATGACACCACAATTTCGTACTGGACTGTTGGCACTGTTCATTAGGCTTGACCTTACAGTTGACCTTTGCTACCTTACAGTTTCTTTGGAAAACTTTCATAAATCATACCTTCTTATTTCTGGTGCATCACGTTGCAGGAGTCTATTGGGCACACGCTTCCTTTTTGTCTCTTAATATTTGTATTTCTTGGTTAGTGCAAACTTCACCGTTCTGTTTCAGCACTGCACAATATACAGTACGTCTACCACAGCACATACTATACATCTTGTTCATACTGTTGTGGTAGGTCCACTACGATATTAAAGTTTGCAACTACAGCACTACAGGGATTACACATGGCAACAACCCTCTTGAACCTTAGAACAAATATACCATTTTAGTAAATCTGTGTAAGCAACAGTAATGAGAGGTAAAACACACACACACAGTCCTGATGCATTATATTGGCATTATGGGTGATCTTTACATAAAATTGCCTACTTGACTGCACCTGTTTTTTAATGCGCTACACATGGCGTTACATTTCTCAGAAGTTGTTTAGTCAGGCGCGTCCATGTAAAAGTATCTCCCGGCTAACATTTTAATTACACCTTCATTTCTGAAACGAGTGGGTGACTTGGGTTCTGTACCAGAGAAAAATCACATTACTCAACTAATTAATAACTTAATTAAAGCTCCCCGCACGTCAGGCGTGGCTGATTACATAATAATTATAAGTAAATGGGTGACTTATTTAATGGCACCTTGAGAGATGATAGAGGTGAATCGCTGTGATTAAGCCGCCGCTGATCCACTGTCTTTATTGCGTCTCTTTCTACCAATCCCTGCTTGCACAACCGGATCGTCTGCTTTTTTAAGCCAATTACGTGAGTTGTAGATGTCATGTGACTGGTCAATCTGGAGAGGCAGGAAAATGACATCATTACACTGCTAATTGGCTGAGGATCCCACAAATACGGCCACAGTCCAAAGCTCTTCGATAGAAACTACACTGAAGTATGATGTGAAAGGCAAAATATGGGCTATTTGGTTTAGGTTTAATTTAGGTTTAAAAAACACAACAGGTAATATATTAAATGATATATAATAAGTAACAATATTTCCCTGCGTGGTTGAAACAGCCAAACATGTATTTACCACTATTAAAGCTATTCCGGCTTCTTTTGATAACAGTGTCAAGTGAGTTTTATACCACCATGTTTGAAGGGATAGGCATGCAAAAAAATGTTTTTTCATAATTTACTCACCCTCAAGTCATTCCACTTTTTTTCTTCTGCTTCTCTGCCAAAGGAGAGAAGTTATATACGAAATGGGCTCTGTAGAGCATTAAGTCCATTTAGGGCTACTGTAAAAACAACATGGCGAATTCCATGTAAGGGGACCCGCGGTGTAATTAAACAGAAATGGGTCATTATAAGGTTATAAAAACATAACGCTTCATTATGTGAGGTCTTCATTCAACTCTGAAGACATAGTTATGTATATTACATTGCATTTCTGTCAATTCGCTAGTTGTAGAAGATGGCGCCAGTGAGCTTTTGGGGCACCAATTTCCAGCCGTATAACACAATAAGGGGAAAGGGATTTTTGGATGGCATTTTTAGATAAAAAGAAGAAAGTAATATATAAGCGATATGACAGATCTTTGTTAAGCCCCAAAAGAACTTGATACTGGTGTACGACCAGAAATTACTCTGGTGTCGCAAAAGCTCACTGGTGCCATCTTGTGCAACTAGCCCATAGATCCTCCAGGAAATTACACATTGTACCTTTAAAAGTAAATGTGTGTTTGCAAATTCACTCATTACAATTGGCTATCCTGCGCTCTTTGTAAATCTATGATATCAACACTATAACAATTTTTGTAAAAGCAAGCATTGTATGATTATAAAATCTACAAAGCATAAAAAGAGCAACAGAAATCAAATTTTTCATGATATGGTCCCATATAGCCTCCTATAAAACACATAAGCTTCCTCCCTGAAACACAATGCACATACACATGATTCACTGTATGTAATTAGAAATATAAAGTACTGTATGCCAATAACATCTAACTCCATAACTCATTGTCCCCCAAAGCTGCTTCTTCTACACTTTTGACATCCAGCAGACTGTCCTCATCACCTGCCCATTATTTCTGAGCCAGATTAGCAAAGTCCGATTGGCTTGGACCTTTATCTGTCGACAGGGTGATTATGCACTGACAATGTTAATGAAATTAGTCTCCTAATGCATTTTGGACTTATTAAAAATGTGCAGATCCTCAATCCACAAGACGTCTTTTCAAGGGACTCCATTTTCCCAGAGACTAATAGAATTTCCGACAAATCCGGCGAATTCAAATAAACGCTTGTGATAGAGAGGGAAAGCAGCCATTATTAATCATGAACACTGTCTTTTGTTTTTCATTCAAGGCGAAGAAGCACGGGCCTGCCATAGAGCTGAAACACGGCTAGGGAGAAGATATGTGCGATTGTGATTTGGAAGAGGAGCAATTGTATCAGAACACATTGACGGACATTTAGACGTAGCATGACCATTAAAATTAACATTTGTGAGGGCGATCCGCCTTGACTGCCGATACAAAATGTATCCTTTACCAATGTATGTGGACATTGAGAGACTCAGATACAGAAATGGCATTCTTTATGAAAGGTTAATTCATTTAGATTCCTTTGAGGGAGAATCTGACGTCTAGGTTGGAATAAATACGAACAAATTGCCTTCGTGTTGTAACACTCGGGGCTGTCGAAGGAAACGACAAAGGGTAAACAGGAAGCAGCTGAGGTAAAACACAATTAAGATAACAATGCATGAAGATGCTGAGGATGACATCAGCGATGACCTCTGGGACAAAACAGGCATCATTCAATATTTACCAGAGAGTAATTGTTTTAAAAGAAGTGTCAATAAATAGGTCGCTACCTGCTTGTCAAAATATTGCTGTCCCTGGTAACCACTGCATAGCACTTATGATAAAATAAGGAAAGATTGAGATGAGATCTGCACATCTGAGGGTCTCTACACCATGTCACAGCCAGCATTGGGCTTAACGGTTTACTGCAGTTTGTTTACTTTTCTGGTAACAGAGTAATGCAACACGTTATAATTGGGGGGAAGTAATGTAACTAATTACTTTTTAAATAAAGTAATCGGATCAGTAACTTGATTACTTTGAAATAAAAGTCATTTAATTACATTTCCAGAGTAACTTGCCCAACACTGGTCACAGCACACATCAGATCAGATCACATGTGGGTCTAATTAAGAGGGCTTGTCAGAGTCGTTTGTTTCAGATCAAATAGATTTTAGTGAGCGCAGCAATGACAGTCTAACAACAGCAAAAAAGTGTGAGAACGAGAGGCATAATAAAAATAAAAAGCCCCGGGCTAAATTAATCTTAAAGCCTTAAAAATCTTGCTGCCACAACATGGCTAAAGGTCAATCTTGTATGAATGAAGCCCATTTAAAACGCTTCAGAAGGGCGAGAGAATAATTGCGTGGGAGGCATCCGCTTTCCCACTACGATGACCATTCAAGCCAGCGGTAATCTCATCAGATGTTTCTCTCATTTTCTCTTGGTTAACTTCACTCCAAAAAAAATGTGTGCACTTACTGTGAGCGCCAACAATGACTCGATTCCCTTGGTTTTACAGATGGACGGCGTACGCATTGATAAAATCCTTTTTCATTTCAACTTGTCAAACGATCATGTTTTAGCCCCTTTGTCTCTGATCTTAAAAGGAATCATATACGGGGAAACTCAAAGAGAAGACCGGCGCTTCCTGATGGAGCTGTTATTCTCTTCATCCACCAAAGGCCCGTGTATTACAAATGGAAATCTCAATTTTCCAAAGCAGAGGCTAGTACGCAAACAAGCATTTGAGCATGAAAAGGGTCCTAAATTACATTTTGGTGTTAAATGAAGACCAAGAGGGGCCGTGTATGGAGAAAAGGGAAAAAATGAGGGTTTCAAAAGCTATGGCTGAACAAAGGGCTATCGATTTCTGAGGAACTATGAAAACTTCATAACCTAGTAGTGCCGACATATTTTCAAAGATTGTTTGTAACGTATATCATTTGGGGTCAGATGATGAATAATTAGCCCCAAACTACCGGCGTAAATCAAAACAACCAGACAACAAGAACCGGAAAGATGTTCTGAATACACAGAAAGGTCCAGCTGTCCCATATGTTCACATGGAGATGCTTAGTCCATAATGCATACTAAATGGCATTTGAGGCAAAGCACTGATTTAACATAATGCATACTGACAACCACCTGAGGATATAAGCAAAACCAGTCTAGTCTGCAGGCGTAACGGCACAAACAATGCGTCCTCCCACCCTGACATCCACCCACCGCCAAAGCATTCTCTAAGCCGACAATGGATTTCCATTAGCTAGAAGTGAGACTAATTGATCTCTGTTACGAATGCGTCTTCGCCCACAAATATCTCAGAGAAACGGCTATAGCTTTAAAAGACAGGATCGCAACAGTGCGATCAATGCCGAGATGGCTCACTCGAGTCCCATCAGGCAGGATACTCCCAAACCTCTTATTTTTCAATGATGTACCTGAAGGACTGAGAGAGAGGGGAGGTTTGTTGTTGCCGTATAATGGTGAAAATAAGCAGTTCTGGCCGAAGGATTAATCTCGGTTGAAGAAGAGACCAATAGTTGCCATCCATCACCCACCCTCTTCCAGAAGGCAAGGCTTTTTATTAACCTAACACATGTAGAGAGCTATGAGGATCAAATTTCAAGAGCGCTAACATGTTCAAGTAAGGATTTTGTACAAGTGTGTACAGAAGAGAGATATGTTTCCACAACAGGTGTGTGCGAACGTATGTTTTATGATACTCTTGTTATCTCACTGAATCTGGGTTTACATCCATTCATCACTCTCTGTAAACATATCCTTGTGCTCTCTAAACACAATGTTGCGTCTCACCGCATGCATCCCAAGATCTTCAAATAAGGAGTGCTATTCTCCAAACCAATGTTAAAAAACACTTTTTTAAAGTACATTCTGTAAAATTCTGTCATCATTAGTCAACACTATGTCGTTCAAAACAAGTATATAACTCTTCTGTGCAATAGAAACAAATATATTTGGGAAAGGGCTCATTGGCTTTGTGTCTATACAGTGGGTCCATGGGTCCCAATGTTGTGTGGTTAATAACATTGTTCAAAATAATGTTTTTGTGTTCTGCTGTTGAGACAAAGTCATACAGGTTTAAAAAGGAATGAGGGTGAAAGAATAATGAACAAATAATTTTTTGGTGAATTGACCCTTTAAATGTGCCCAAGAATACATTGGGTTTCTGAGATCTTTCAATGAGATAGCCTACACCTTCTGTAGGGATACTAATATATTTATCAAATTATATTTAATAAATGTATTATATATTTGTCTACTTATATAAAAATGCTTGCAAGTTATGTGCCATGTGTGAAGTCTCAAGAAGGAGTCAAGATACCCCTTTTTTACATTTCTGCTCACAGAACATAAAACGTATCAAAGATCTCTCTCTTCCAGACATGTGGCGGTGCAATACTGCCACTCTATTGACAAATCTTAAGTATCTGGGAATGTTCACATGAAGAAAGTTATGAGGTAAAAATGTAAACTTGTAACCTTAGAAACGGTTCCCTAGGAAACAAGGAGCAAGATATGGAACGGTACAGTAAGTTCTTTAGAGACAGACACAGTCATGAAATTACTGATAACTCCTATGACCGATAATTGTAAGAAGTTCCAGAACTGCAATGTGATATTAAACACATCTGCACCGAATGCATAACCCTCTACTTCAAATTCAGGGCACATGATCCGATCTGAGCAAATGAGTGATATATTCCCAGTCACAGAGATGTCATTTCAGTGATAAACACGTGGGCTTAACAAGACTATTTTTAGTGTGGCACGTGTTAACGATGCCATCCAACCTCGCGCGCCCTGGCACAGGCCCAGACATCTGCCACTGGGCCGCATCTTTCACGGGGGAGCGACGCCACGTTTAATCACCCAGCCAGGTTGATTATCCCCTGTAGCTTCAGCCCTCGTGCACATCTGCAACACATTGTCATTTTGCATGTGTACATGTCTGTCAGACAGTGTGCTTTACTCCTGAAACACCACCTAAAGGACTTCTATTGTACGGGTACCAAAAACCTCAAAAGCAAAAAAGTATCCTCATGCAAGGAAGCAGCTCCTGCTTCTCATGAACGACTACTTTATTTGATGAAAGAAAACCTCTGGCATTTCCTTAATTCTCAACTTGCACTTTAATTGGCTTTATTTGCAGCAACAAATTAAATTTAAAAGATTAGAAATGCAAATGGTCATGAACAAGTTACTAAATAAACCTGTTTCACAGTTAAATGGCTGAAAGTTTTTTTCTGTCATTTTCCATTTAAAATTGCGACGACATCGGTGCACACATACAGTATTTCGCCTCATCATCTTTAAGGAGGATTAATCAAATCACACGCTATGCAAATATGTCCCCCCTCACAGCGCCAGAAACAACCTATCTAATATTTCTTTGGCAGGGGTTCTGGTATTAACTCACGTGCATGTATACTTGTGCAATCTGTGCAGGCTTCACAGGGATCATCTTAACTTGCTGAACTTCTTCCAGTTCATCAATGTAACAAGTGTTGCTAAATCGACAGCTTCGAATCTGTCAAGATTCATCCAAATCTTTTTTTACAAACTATATTTAAATTAGTATGAAAATATTAACCATACATAATATTATAATGTACAGTATAAATACAATACAAATTAATGGTATTATTCAAGTATAATATTATATTTATTATTACATAATGTTGTATTTGTTTGAGTAATCTATAGGATTTTTATATGAAGTGACATTTCATGACATAAGATATGATATATGCTATGTTATGCAAATATGCGGCACCCCTGGATCCATCTTGGGGCCCCCAGTTTGAGAATCACTGTGATATGGTATAAATTTATACTAAATATCAAAATGACTGTACACCACAACACTACTATCCATTCAACTAAACAAAGTTGGAAATTGTATAATGAACAGCAGTATCTGACTAAATACTAAGAAACCTGTTATATATATTGTACATTACTGCAGAAATATATACATACAATTTTATTGAACCAATGCTGCACCTTAATAAATGTTTCTAATTTATATAAGTTTCTTAAAGAACAGCAATAAATTTGTAATTGTAACAAATTCCAACTGTATTAAGTGAAGAAAGCAGCTTGTTACTGGACAAACAGAAGAAAAACTGTTAGTCCCTCCGCGACATTGACTGTAACCTAAGTGCATCTGAATGCAGGGGACTGACATCCTTTCTACTCATGGCACATCAAGTAATGTAAGGTTGCGCTAAGATTTTGAAGGGTCTTAAGCAACATCCGATCATCGGAGTAGTAGTATCATGTCAGACTTTTCACGGCATCTGTTACACCCTAATGACTGTGTCAGGAGACCAATAACCGGAAATCCCAGTTATGATATCTGAGTCCATTAATGCAAGTGTGCGTACGAGAACAAGTAAAGACTGCGGTAGAATCTTGTTAACTGTACCAGGTGCCAACTGAGAAAATATATAAATGTACATAAAAATCTAAGCACTGAACAAAAGTAAACAAAAAGTAATTCTAATGTAATTAATATCAGATCATCACACGTCACGGTTTCAAATGCAATCTGAGGTCCCTTTTTGTGAAAGCAGGTGAGACAGATGCGACAAAATCATGCAAACAACCATCTTTCTCTCTGCGATCTACAGAAAGAGCTGTCCTCACAAAACCCCAGATTAACATCAAATCATTGATTTATGTTTTCCTTTTTTTCTCTTCCCAGCCAATGCTCCTCATATTCTGTGACCTAAATCTGGGAGTCTGAGCGCAGTGTGCAGCTGCAGAGAGCCGCTCACTCCCACCTCTCGGGTGAGCTGCCTTGGCCCAATCAGGCCGCCATTTCGGCCCGGTGGGTGTTTGGCTCATCTCCGGATTAAGAGTGACACTCAAAGGAAACTGAGCTTCAGCCAGTGGCCTGACACTTCAGCAGCAAACCGACTCTGGCACTTCCTGTCTTATCTGGGTGAGCTGCAGTAAAACCACCTTCCTACATCTATAAGAAGGTTTGTTGCACGTTGCAGCTTGCTTTCCTGTTGCTTCACCTCCTGTAAATCTGGCTAGCCGAGAGTAGAAGCAAAGAAAGCAATTACTATGTGCTATACAATAACTCTCCGGTCCCATAAGTTGGAACTAGATCTGTCAGTCATCAAAAACCACACATCAACTCGTATTGGGTCATTTAGAAAACCAACCTCTTGAGCTTGCGCTGTTTCTAATCAGGAATGAAGGATGGAAAGAAGGAAAGAAGGAAAGATGGAAAGATGGAAAGAAGGAAAGATGGAAGGAAGGAAGGAAGGAAGGAAGGAAGGAAGGAAGGAAGGAAGGAAGGAAGGAAGGAAGGAAGGAAGGAAGGAAGGAAGGAAGGAAGGAAGGAAGGAAGGAAGGAAGGAAGGAAGGAAGGAAGGAAGGAAGGAAGGAAGGAAGGAAGGAAAGAAAGAAAGAAAGAAAGAAAGAAGGAAGGAAGGAAAGAAAGAAGGAAAGAAGGAAAGAAGGAAAGAAAGAAGAATCTATGATTGTGTAAAATCCACTACAACACTACTGTTTCTTAGCAACTGCTTTCTGCTCGAGTCTATATCATGATACTGAACGGAGAGGTTTTAAAATGGACTCCATACTGCCTGTTGAGTCCCTCGGGAGCAGATTCACGATCTTAATTACTCCTACAGCTTGATATATATTGATTTGAGTATTGTGCTTGATCTCACAGACAAAACTAAGAACCATTCATTTCCCATCAACCATCTTCTCTCTCCAACTCGTACATTAATAACTTTATCCTGTAAAGCCTCAAGTGTTCTTGTCATCCAGTAAGCAGCAGGTCCAACAGAACCTCAGATAACATCGGCAGACATCCACAAACACTCATCTAACATGATCATCTGCTTCAACTGCAAGCAAGAGAGCCTGCTTACAAAAGCATGTACTGTAGAACAAATGCTACTATCAATGCAAATATAAAATCGTCCATAATTCTGATTTACTTTTACGATAACACAGGCCTGTGCATCTTAAAGAAACCAGAAGACTTGAAGATAGGTAACACTACACTTAACAATAAGGTTGTATTTGTTAACATTACTTGAATTGTCCTACAGACAATGAACAATACTTGTAAAGCGTGTTGTAAAGCATATTTTTAATATTAATTATACATTAATTCTGTCAATTTCAGCATGAACTGCATGAACATGAACAATTGTAATGGCATTAACTAACACTAGCAAAGATTATTTAAAGATAGAAAACCTTTACTGTTCATTGTTAGCAGATGCTTTTATCCAAAGCGACTTACAAATGAGAAAGTATTTAACTTTTTGTCGAAATGCTAACAATACTATGGAGTCAATATTATGCCATTGACTTCAAACAATGCAACCTTATCGTAAAGTGTAACCCATGTTATTATGTTTAGAATATAATGATGCTAAATTATTCATTATTTTAAATAATCCCTGTATAGTTATATTTTACAAGATTAGGATTAACAAATGTAACACTCAACATTTGAACAAAAGAAGGAAATGCTTTTGACAAATAAAAGTACCTGCATCACCTACAATTTGTGATAGTTGCAGTTCAGAGAATTGCCTCTCAGCTGTCTTGAAAAGCACAAGCAGTTTATCAAAGCACTTTATAGAACCTGACATGAAACTAACAGCGAAAGATCAAAAGATGAAGAAGTTACTGGTACTTGTGTCTTATTTTATAAACTGTGAAACTATCTTTGAAATTTCAGGTAAAGATTGATATGGTTTTAAGACATGAATCAGAAACAATGGACGTGATTACAATTCCAACAGTAACTATAGTAGTAACAAGTAATGTTATTGTGATCTAGAAAGCAAAACACTGCATATGCTAACCTTCCTCAGTCATGCCAAAGATAGTATATATTAACAAGATGCTTCACTGCCGTTGCAATGTATGGGGAGGTAAAGAATCGCTCAATATGGCCGCTCTGGCGAAGAAAGTCCTGCCTTCCAGTAAAAGATCCAATCATCAATCGATAAAGACTGACGACTCCCTGGTTTTCTGGTGCAAAATCTTGCAGAAATAACACAACAACATTAAGTAAATCCTACTAGTTGTATTTTTACAGTTGTGAATAACTGCCAAGAGGTGTTGCAAACATGGCCGCCGAGTGGCAAGACTTCAGTAAATGGACTTTGGTCACGCGAACGGTCATTTCAGCCATGGTCTGAACCTACTCCCTCTCTCTCTTTGTGACACTCTTCATTTTTGCACTTTTGATAATCACGGTGAGAGAGTTGTTTTCGCCACTCAGATTGACCCTGCTTTCAAACACATTTCCAGACTTGCAGCATTCATCTGAAGAAAATCACAGTCACGACCAGATGAGCTCCCCTGTCCACTTCCTATCGCTCTCTCTAAAAAAGAAGAAACAACTCACTGATGACGTGACGCCTCTCGTACCATCTGGAGTTCTCCAAACATATGGAATGGGAGTGACGAAAAATTGACATTTTAAAGTATTGCAATATTTTACCTCGTCGTGCTGATATTGTCAGGCTAAAATTCCCTGCTGTTTCCTGTCCCTAATAACCAACATAAGGAAAGTAACTCAAAACAAAGCTCTGGATAAATGAAGACAAATTCAATTAGCGATTAAAAAAGAAAACTGGAACTGAGATTGCTGTAATTTTTTCCTCACTGTTCTCGGGTGAATTACAATGACGTTATTAAATTACCAAAACAGATTGAATGAAATATACATAAACACAAAAAAGATCTAAAATTGTCAAAATTGTTACACTAGTAGTTAAATAAGCCAAATTGATCTGGAGAGAAAGAGAGGGGGGTAATGCACTGAATATATAAACGCTCTTTTCCTCTGGCAAACAGATTCACATATTTGATAAAATACAGATTAGTACCACCTCATTGATTTGAGGAAAGGATGCTGTATCACAGGAGATTGTATAAGCAAATGTAAACTCCAGAACATTCATTCATGCTATACTGTATCAAACAAAGAGGACAAACATAAAGAAAAATGAGAGACCAACAGAGAAAGAAAACCTTTATGCATGAGCTGAGTTCTGAGAAAAAGAAATCACCGTGTGCATCTCTTCTGAGAAGACGTGATTTCATGTGAATTGAGTACATTAATGAGTTTAAAGAATCAAATGATCTTAATTCATGTGCATGAAGGTATCGTGAAACGGCAATCACAAGATATTTTACCTGGTGATACAGAACGTTCAGTGAGAACGGAAGAATTCTGCACATGCATGCGTATGAAAGTAAATATGAAAGTAAACATTGCATTAAAGTAAGATCATGCCAGTTTTAAGGACACATGCTGTTGACGAAATACATGAACACCCTCTTAATACAATTTTCGTTCTTATGTGAGTGGTGGAGAGATGTGACATGAGAGGAACGTCCCAACAGCCTCTCTCTCACCTTATCAGTGCTCTCTCAGTGTGTCACTCCTGCCAGCGGGAAGACGTTGCATAAATGATGACACAGGGTCCCAGGGACGTATGCATGAAGAGCTTTTCAGATAAAAGGAAAAATGGAGAAATGCAACTATGCCCTTGTTATTTTTTCCTCTGTCCTTTTTGAGAAACGAGACTTGCTTCTGGGAGTCCTAAAGTATGCCTTGAGAGGACTGCGTGAGACCTCTTATAAATAAAATAAGTGTTCTTTTATCTCCAGACATATTACAGCAGATATCACAAACAGCTGTCATGACTAATTCATACTGCAAGAATCAGCCACATATGTGCATTTTTTTTATCGCAAATATTGCAAATATGAAACGAAAATTCACCATGTGATTGTTGAACAAGGTCAAAATTAAATTAAAAAGCTAACGGCTTAAATGCACACACCTATGCCAGGCTAAAGCCTAGCAGTCATGCGCATATTTTACAACAATTTCAGACAAGGTGAAGTTAACTCGGATCCTTGTTTCTGATGCTATAAATGCCTCGCGCTCTCCAAGGACCCTCTTCTGTTCTCAGATCAGCTTTAAAGTGAAAGTGCACGCTTGGTCGAGTGCAACTCCCTCTGCTGGTCATCTGGGTAAATGTCACAAGACTGAGCACATTATGAACACATTATAAACCTTATCAGGCTGCTCCATGAATATTAATTAGGCGACACCCAATCACCCTACAATTCGTTTTTCCGGGCACTGCCACCACACAAAATGAAGCTCTTAAAATATAATGACCATTTCTCATGACATTATAATTCAGGGGGTATAATGGTTTCACAAATGTACACTCTTAACAGCACACAAGAACGCACACAAACAAGCAGCCCCGGTCTATGACCAAAATGAGGCCAATTATACACAATTAAAGCCGTGACAACAGCATGAATCAATACCTCTCAGTGTGGTAAATAAACCCGTCATCCGCACCCCTGGCAGGGGTTTAGGGGCACGAGTGGAGCGTTCAGCACGCTGGTGCCACTGATGCAGGCTAGACACTGGCTCACCGTTCCAGCCAAAGGCGACAAACCCCCTTCTTTGTCTATTACTCTGACATTTAGGTCCACGAACACTCGCTGAGTGGGAGGGGTGGTGCAAGGGTGAGTCTAAAGGCAGCGGCTCATTTGCTTTTAAAATGGGCTGGCTGAACGAAGCCGGAGAGAGAGTCCTGCTAAAGTAGACCCCGCAGATGATCACCCGTATGCTCCTGGCTCTCCAGCGTATCCCGTGCAGCCAAACAGTGGCTTATTCACTCAGCACAGTTTGACAGCTCCAGCTGCCACGGTCCACACACAGACACACACGCAGGAACACAAACAGAAATATTGTGCTGTGACTACACATTACACCTCAAAATGTTTTTCCTTAAAGTGACAAAGCAAGCGTACATTTCATGTAAGTGGTAATTATTAGGGCAGGTGAGTAAGATTAAACATGGAACGATCATTCAAAGCACAGTTAAGCAATGAGATCACCAGCTAACTAAGTACATAACACGAAGATAAGAAGATATTTTGAAGAATGTTGGTACTGAACAACACCGACTCCAAATGACTTCAGACACAAAACAGACATTTCTCCAAATATAGAAAAAAGAGTAATATACATGTTTTTAACAACACAGGGGTGAATAAATTATGAAAGAATTATTATTTTTAGGTGAATTTGCTGGTATCCAGCAAAGATGCTGCAGCTGGATTTTCCAGATTTTGTGTATTCCATTCCCATATCTGGCAATCTTGCCTTTCCTGTAGCACAACCAAGGTTAAGGGTCACTTCCCCGGTGAATCCAAACAATCAGAAAACATACAACCTAAATATCACCGCTGTCCTTTCGGAAACCTTGGATGTCCAAATTCACTGTTTTTCAGGAAATAGTAAAAACAGACAACACAATATTGAATCATTTAAAAAGTACAAAGTTGACGAGGTTTTTTTTATATGTTCATAAGATTTGAACAAAAACCCAGTGACAAACAAAAAGGATGACAGATAATAATGATTTATGGAAAATCAATTAAATGGAAAAATGTGGAGATACAAGGTTTCAGAAAAACAGCAGCGATATACTTTGAGTCACTGTGCACAAATGTGCCTACCAGCTACATAAATAGAAATGCACTAGATCTTAAACTCGAATAAACTTGAATGATGTTCATTCTTGCAGCAGGAACGATCAACAAAATTCAACAACGTTGTTACTCTGTGTCTTTATCTTTACAGTTGTGGTGTGGAAGATGCTGTCCTCCTCATTTCAGAATTTTTATATAAAACTTTATCAACTCTATCTATAGTAATTTGTATAATAGTGCATTTAATCATTCCATTGCAAAACTTTAACAAAACGTGCATTACAGCCATAACACACGGCAGGAGATGGTGACCAAAAAGTAATTACGGTCACTTTTGCGTCCCCACCATGCACAGCGCACACCTCTAATACTTGAATCAGCTTAACCGTTGATATTTTCCAAAAAACATCTTAATTAGATTAAGCTGCGAAACCACAAAGCTGCCTATTCAGGGGAACAAAGATGGAGCAAGAAAACAAATAATTAGAAATAGAGACAGAGAAATAAGAAAGTGAATGAGTGCGAAACAAAGTCAGAAAGTAAATGAGTCTGGCTCGCAGCCTGGTCTCTGGATCGTGTCAGGGGTTAGAATGAGAGACAGACTCGACGGTTCAGTTTAAACCGGGTACTGCATTAGCAGGCGTAGCTCCAAGCTACTGCATGACAATTACAGCTAAAGTGGAATCTCTGGTGGAAGGGCCTCAGTGCATTCATCATCTCCGACACCTTACCAGGACACAAAGAGAGGAGAAAAAATCACCTCAGCTCTGCCCTCCATTTTACAGGTCGGGGAGTAAGAATGAACTGTGTTTGGCCATAGCTGCTCATCAGTGGCCAGCTGATGTGTGTTCTCTGGAAGTGAAAGTCAACTTGAAGTCAATGAATAGGCCTATTCATCCAGGGAGGCAGTGTGGCTTCCTTTAACTACAGACCTGAGAGCTGAGGCAAGGTTTAAAAAATTAAAAAATGAAAGATAGCCGATGCATCTCGGGCCAGTGAACCGGCCATTTTCTTTTAACATTTCCTTAAACTTTAAGACCAAGATGTTAATAATGAAAGAAACGGGAAATAAGATGCATTTTTCTATCTATAGACCGTTTCACCGCTGGGACTGAAGCTAACTTCCGGTCTGTGTTTGGCAAGTGTCTAATAATACAACTATTTATATTTTTTAAATGTATGTTGTTATTTTATTGTATAATATTTGTATTAAAGAAACGATTTGTTGAATCATGCTGTATGTACATTGTATTAAACAATTTGTTTTTACATTTATAAGTCCTGTAATTTAATCACATTTAAAAAAAACGAATGGTACTTCAGCATCGAGCGGTATGCAGTCTAAATTCTAAATAATGGAGAGACAAGTTTAGCCAAGTAACAGTCTTCTTGGTACCTTTTGCTTGTCATCAAAACGAATCTACAGGCACTATATTGCTTGTGAATGTGTACAGGAAGTTAAGGGCAGTCCACGAACGCATGCATGCGCAGTAAAGTTTGTTTATGTTGTTGCTTTGAAACCGTCTATAAAGCCGGAGAAAAATGAAATGACCCATTCAAATTTATTTTCAGCTTCTCTGAATTTACTATTTATAGGTATGTGTTTAGGTTCAATTATAATTTTTGCTTTATTCTGTGAACTACTAACAATACCCCTCCCAAACATTTCTATGTGCACTTATTTACAAAAAACTTTAACTGGAGGAAAAGATGCTCTGTATTGTTTCGACCTCAAATACTGCAAAGAATACAAGTTTATATTCACTTTTAACTAATATTTGTACACGTATTTAGGAAAAGTAAAAAAATATATTTTATAGGTGAAAGCCTTGATTTGTATCAATGTTTCCATGTGTCTTGTCATGCTGTCAGTCTCTCACATTGCTGTTGGATGACTGTCACTCCAGAGCTTTGATTTTGTTGAAATTCAACAGACACTGGACTGGAATGACACCATACATCTAGAAAGGCTGATTCAATGAAATTTTGGAATGGTCTATACATTTCTTTCATGGATGTGTGTTACATTTTTCGCTAACTGTGCAAAAATGAATAAGTGAAGTCAGTTGTCTAAATCAGTTTTCAATGGAGGACTTATCCGCATAGAGAAAAAACTCCCACCTTAACATGCATACAACTGAAGGTTTATTTGTCTGAAATGACCAGGTCCCAGACGACAGGAGAATGAGGTGACAATGACCTACTAGAGAGTTTAATAACACTGAAGTCTCTGACTGAAAGTAAAGCCATGCAGAATGTCAAGTGAGGGCTGTGTATTTAAAAGAAATCTCTTTTAGACTCTCTCCTCATGTCGGTGCGAAACAAATTCCCCTTATAGAGATAGAGACGCCTTTATTTCGCTGCCGTCCATTTCAAATTGACCTTTAAATGCACGGAAAAGCTCAAATTGTGGGAGGCAGGTCTTAAACTCTTCTTTTGAAATTGGTCTTTCTTCACTAAAATCCAAATAAGCCTTAATGGAAGCAGACATCTCTGATATCTTCTGCAGCATAGTTTTACAGCATGGCACGGCCGTAACGTTTCATATTCAATGGCGATGACGCAAACAGGCCAGCGCTCTGCCCTCTTTTTATATTTCGACTCCAAAAAGAAATGAAATTGTGTATTACTGTCGTAATAAAAAGCTTATTCCCATAACTCAGATGTCAGTATCACGGTCAGACTTCGCTTTATAATTTTGACGGTCAATCCCAGTCACCCCTGGAGCAAAGCCAATACCTATAGAGGGGGAATAGAAGACACAAGAATGCCATCCCTCTCATTAGAATATACCTGAGGCGGAGACTGATTCTCTGTGTCCGGTGCTGCTGAATAGAAACCCTGTCGGTATAAGTCAGTCAAGGCGCTGACGACAATTTATTATTGTCACTATATTCTTCATAAAGATGAATGTACCTTTCTTTCGATATTAATACATCGCTCTCCTCAGTGTTCGACCTATATAAAAACAAATGAGATGGAGACAAAGAGATATATAGAGGTGTCCCTTTGGAGAATATATTCCTCTTTCTGTGGAAATGAAACAGGTAGCGTTTGAATTCATCTCGGCATATTTTCTGCACTGCGACATGCTCGCATATAACTTTGTCTTGCCCTCAACAATCTCTGTACCAATGTAAAAAGAAAAAAAAGGTAAAATGTGCTTTAAATTTGAATGGTAAATTAAAAATTGTCATTTAATATTAAATCTAAAAAACAATTCATCTAGAGTTACAAGTCAAAGAGTTGGCTGTCAAGCAACTAGTTTATAATCTATACGGACCTAACCTTGGCGAAGTGCTGCCCTGTTGGTATTTCATACCTGTCTCCTGTCTATTCAATCCACTCCTGTGACATGAATCGTTTATAGGTCTCATTCCAATGTTCTTTGACAGCAGGGATCCCCAATTTATTATCCACTGTCCTGCATGGCCACCGGATCTTTGAGTAATTGATATGCCAGTTAGGAGGCTCTGTTTAATACCATTACGCCCCCTGACTCGTGCTGCAGAGAATGGGTTAGTCAAACTCTGAAAAAGCAAATAATGCACATTCACAAATGTGCAAGGTCCTTATGCCATGATAACGTTTATTAGATTGTGATTAGAAAAAAATCGTGTACAAAAAAGTCCCCACATAACCTAAACTCAGATTCAAGGTCAACCACAATACTGGTCATTGAGAGAGTAACATTTTGCTAAATGAAATGGAGCCTGCTTGGGAAAATACTAAAATGCTGGTCCCTAGTCCCTACCGCTCATACTCACAGTAATGTAGAGAAATACAGGTCCTGTCATGACAATGTGGGGGGGGGACGCTGTGCACACTTCCAACATTTCTAGTTGCATTACAACTAAAATATACTAAGCACTCAGTAGCACGCGAACCAGTTCCAGAAATTATTTTTATTAAAAGTTTTATTACTATACTCATCTGCATATGCGTGACTATTATGTTAGTGCTTAAAACTTCCTTTTAAAAATAAACAAAGTACACACAATTGCACAAACTTAACAACAGTGTATTTATTACAGTCACAGCCCATCTGCTGCAACCTGGCAATAAATACTTTTCTCGAGAGGCCAACTGTGACAGCCGATCCTAGCTCATAAATTATTCTCTGAAGTTCTACAAACTTCCATTACTTCCAGTCTGATCCTAGCCAATATTCTACCAGGCATTTACTTTTTACAAATGTAGATGTATCAAATGTTGCTTTACAATATGATAAATACACTTTCGTTTCACGACAGTGATGACATCAATAAATCATTGAGAAACCTCAATTGCCAGCAGGTGCTGACATTCAACTTAGGGTTTATCCAAGTTTTCAGAAAGCCTCCGAGCAGTAATTCATTTGACCCTCTTGTCTTTAAAATTAAGTTTGCATTCTGTGTTTGCAAAAATATCCCTCTTCCATTTCTCCCCGTGATTGGCTCTAGACTCTGCAAGTGCCCCTTGATGAAAACGAGGGCCGCTCTCGCCCGTCCGTATTGATTTCGACCCGCTTTAAATACGGAGAGGTTAAATCAAATCAGCGTAACTTACTTTGTGCTACAAAACTTGTTACACTAATGAATTTCACTTGGAGCACACACCTGAGTTCCATCCGAGGACAAACACCTGGGGGACTCGGGGGTCCTCCAAAGCCGCTCTTGTCACTGCGCTGAGACCCCAAGCAGCCAAGGCATTATGATTTCATCCTTTCGGTATAATAACATCAGATTAAAACTTCATCCCCAACCTTAATGGACACATCCGCAGTTAATTACAGCTTTCCCAAAGCTATTTGTGTTGTGCGAAATTGAAGAGGCTGTATGTCAACCCTCATCACTTATTCATCCAATTCTTGCAACGTGCTTTACGGTAAAGTGCAGGCGTTCTCTGTTGTATGGCTTTTAATTAAGTGAGGTGAAAAGGAGCTTACAAATTACAGGCCCAGTGTCGCACAGAGACTCCATTTCATTCTGTTTGCGTGAATTTTCTTTGTGTTGCCACAATGCTTTGGAAAGGTTTGTCTGGTAGCATTTAGCATGCCGACTTTGCATGCTGAAAACAGGAAAACCTCTGACCTGCAATCGCGCTTCTCGGACTTAATTTCCACTGAAAATGATTACGTTCGCCGTCATTCAAGCTAAATAGAAACATTTGCAGACATACGCATTATAACAACTCAGACGTTTTGTTCAGCCTGTCGCAAGATTGTGTAGTAAACAGGTTTCAAATTCATTTCACAGTTCTGTCCATGATTGGGACTTTTTAAGTTTTTCATCAGGTTGAAGTAAAATGTCACAATGACAAATAGTAGCCAACCCACTACCAATTAATTGGATGAGTTTTCACACGCCATGCGACTGAGTCTGAAACACTGTTATTTCTCTTTATCTCCTTGTTTTATGAAAGGGTGAGTACAGAGTAAAGGTCATTGTGGCGAGCAAGGCGGGACGAGAGCCGTGAGGGAATGCAACGAGGTCGGTGACGCGAGTAATAATGTCTGTGATAATGAGCATTAAAGGACGAGCGACAGGAGTGTACGACGAGAGAGGACCAGGCCTGGACTTTACACTATGTTTCGTTGCTCGCAACAGTCATCTTCTGCTGAGTTGAAGAAGGTGGACAAAAATAAGAAATGGATTAAATCACATTTATATCGTCCAGGGAGCATATGGTGCGGGTTACTGTTACAGTATAAAGACTGTGGTTGATTTTACAGCAGCGATTAATCACAAATATGTATATTATTCTGTTTCAAACTTTCCCACAAGAAGGAGACGTAATGAGGAGGTGTGACCGTTATCTTCTCATGGCTGCTAGGCTCGAATACAACATGTCATTTTTTGCAAGTATTTAATCATTCTCCTCAAAGGATGCTTAAAGGCTTAAATATTATTTTATAATCAAGCATATCACATAATCGGCTCTAAAGCAATTCACAGACAGATAAGCCATGTATGTATAAACGGAAAGTTTTAAAACGATGATATATTAAAAAAATCCACTTTACCCAGCATTGAAAAAATTAACATTTGTCCCAAAATAGGCTGAGCTGAAAAAATAATATCACAATAGCCGCTGAAAAAGGACCGCTACAAAGTGTTTCTGAGAGCTACAACCTTGTAAAACGCCATTGTGTTTTAGCCAAATCCTGTCCAAACACATAAGAGGAAGTACTTGAGATCTACAGTAGAGTGAAACATGCTGTGCCATCCAAACCACTCCAGTAGCCCAATGGTCCAACCATCTGCTAATTGAAGAGGCTTTGAATGGTTTCTTCTCCCTCCAGTTGTCTTTTGTCTGGCTTTTCTTTGTTTGTTAAATTTTTCTCTCAATCCTCTTTCCTGGTCCAGGTTTGTTCAGCCAGAAGAGGGACACTGCCCGCCTTTCCCAGGATACCCATGCAAAAGTGATTAATGTCGGGCCAGTATAAACCCAGATTACACCCGCAGCTCTGAGCTGCAGCTGTAGAATCTAACCCAATTAAAACATCCAATTACACCCCACAGCGAGTGAGAGACAAACATATGTAATGACTCTCGGTGTCTAATGAGCAACATACACTCTAGCATGCAGGATACACTCTATGTACATGGATGAATTCCATACTGTAGCCTAGGTGATATTGTAGTCAAAGCAAATAATAAAAACATTTATCATAAATCATTTAATAAAATTTCAATGATTTAAAGGTCCACTGTATAAAATATAGCGGCATCTAGAGGTGGGCTTGTAAATTGCAACCAACAGCTCACTCCACCCCTCCCTATCGAAGCAAGACGGTGGCTGACACAGAACTAAGATGTTGTCACGTTTTTGCTTCTTTACCGAAAGAGATCATGTATGTTACGAAGCGGCATTTAGGGCTACTGTAGAAACAACATGGCTAATGTAAGGGGACCCGCGGTGTATGTAGATAGAAATAGCTAATTCCTTATTATCATATACTTCTGAAGACATATGTATATTATATTGCATTTCTGTTGATAGATCTTCCAAAAAATTACAGACTGGACCTTCAAATAGGTATTTTTAACTGTCATGTAAACAACGATAACTCTCCAAAAGCTGATAAATATTACCAGTAAACACAGAAAGTGTGGCCACTCATGGCAGTGCTCTAACTGAACATAACTTTGAAATAATGAACTACATTTTGTTAATTTACAGCTTAAGTCACATGAAAAATATACTTTGGAGGAAAATCTCTATGTATTTTAAAAGTCATAAAGATATACTAGAGGTTTTGGGATTAAAACCTCTTAAAAAACATGAAACAACTGTTTGAAGCTATAGCAGTTCACAGCTACAGCATGGCAAAGAACACTGAAACAAGCACCTAATGAAACCACCCAAAAAGAAAATGACTTTGTATCACAATTCATCAAAGCTGAGGATTTGATGGGCTGTGAAAGCTGCAAAATTCCCATTTACCCCATTAGACACAAAGTCATACAGGTTTGTGACAACATGAGAGTGAGGAAATTATGACAAAATTACTTTGTGTGAGTGTGCGTGCACGTGTGTACATTTGTGGGAAAAATCTCTCCAAAAGTAAGTCAAATCTGCCAAATCTTAACAAAACCTTGTTTGAACGACAAAACATAGTAAATGAAGTAAATAAAGTTATGTTTTAAATGTAAAACCGCAAAAAAGTTTTCTTTTAGGATAAGCGTCCTTGTTTTCAAAACTTTTGTCTATAAAATAATGTAAGTCTATGGAATGTCATCATTTGGATGTGTAAATGTGTGTGCAAATGGTTCCTTTAAGAATTTAGTCAATTCTTCCAAATGCACATATTTAAGATGTTCACCAAATCAGAATGAATATGCTCGTAAGCTCTTTTATATGTTCTGTTTCCTCTTTAACAGTGTTACACATTCCTGAAAATACAACCAGCCACCAGTAGATAAGCACATTGGACATAATAAACAGTTTAACACTGGATTCATTTGTTACATCAATGCGTAAAAGATTTATTTTACAAGGCTTTTGCTGATTTGACTAGATCTACACCAGCGGAAGTGAGCATCCAAGTGTTTGTTTCCCCCTGGCGAGCCCTTATAAAATCCTTCCCTATGTAGCGTAATGCACATAGAGATGAATAATGCACTGTGAGGCTCCTCGCCACCCCTCCGGATTAAAGACCTGCAGAGCCAGAAAACAGTCTGTTTTGGGCTCTGTAGAGAAAGCCACTTATGTTGCACTTCAGGTCAAAGAGGGCTGCCATCTCACAGTGCTTCTCACCGCTGGAGGGTGGGATAGTGGAGACGGGTATCTGTTTGCTTATGCATCTTACACAGAGGATTTTTAACAGAGCACTCGTGGGATGATTCTGCTGTAGCATTACAGCTAAAAGTCTTAATAAGCCAATCGCGGCGATGTTCTGCAGTTTCTATGCACATGACGGAGTGAATCCTGCAATCCTGCTAAGACAGCATGGAGAGGATCTATGTGTTTATGTAGCCATGGGACTTTTATGCAATGTTGATTTACTATTTTAACGTTATTGTTATTATATATATATATAATATTTATATGCATTTGACATTGCTTTGATCCATAGCTAGAGGAAGAGTACTACGCCCCAAAATGAAAATTCTGCCATGGTTTAAATTCACCCCCATGTCATTTCAAACATGGATGACTGTCTTTTGTTCTGCATATCAGAAGATATTTTGAAGAATGTTGGTAACCAAACAACACCGACACCCATTAATTCTACGGAAGCAAAACCACAGAGACATTTCTCTAAATATCTTCTTTGTGTTTCACAGAAGAAAGAGTCATATATAGGTTTTGAACAATATGAGGGTGTACAAATGATGACATTTTAATTCATTTATTTATTTATAAATTTTTGAACTAAGCAAGAACGCTAGTTAAAGAAAGTCAAAGGCAACTATAAAAACTGCTATATGACTCGTGGCCTGCAATTTCACATTTGAAAGCTTGAACCATTTAAAATCAAACATACTGTGACTGGACGTCAGTGTTTTATGATTCAGAATGAAATGTGAATTGGCATGCAGTCATCAACATTTTGTAAACCTATTCTAAAATGTAGACTTATAGTATTTTTATTATGCAGCAACACATTACATATTTTTTTTTCAAATTATCTACCGATTTTGCTGAATTTAGTAAAGGAAATATACACAACTATCATTACTTATAGAACTGAGTTTTATTTTTGCATACAGTCCAAAAGCCGCCAAAAGTGGCCATAGTTAAAGAGACACCCACCACCATAAAAAGAAACAGGGAGCCGATGGAGTTATGGCGAGGCCGTGAAACAGACAGGACAGCAGGCTGCTTTATGACGCATCTCAGAGAACGCTGCCACTCCTGCAGTCTGTCTGCAATATAAATTCTGTAAATCCTGCAAATGAGCTGAGCTCATCTCACAGGGGCTGTCAGCAGGAGTAACAGGAGAGCCTGCAGCATCGCTTATCCACAGGAATCCTGGCTGCGGCGCCTGCGCTCCCCGGCCCCTCCGTCATTAGATGTGATGCCCGTGAGCGCGCACGCGACAGCCGGCCAGTGTGACACAAAGAGAAAGTGTTGCTCGGCGGCGACACTCTCGCGAACGTCATTTAAATTCATCAGCGCCCGACAGGCAAACACACACGGACAAACAAATCTCACACCAGAGCAAACAAACAAGAGTCCGCGTTCATTTTGATGGGCTGCATTAAGAGGAAGGGAAGGATGTTTTGTGCTGCTATCACAACATCACAGAGAGAAATAGAGAGACCGAAACAGCGGCCAATCCGTTGGCTCCAGCTGTGGTGTTCTACGGAGCGACGGTTGATTATGATGAGAAATGTCAGTTCTTCTCTCTCATGCCCTCTCAACACTGGAAGTCTTTCTTCAGACCAGAGTCACTCTCTGCTAGCCACCGGTACATTGCCCGGGGATCACATGATTCCAAAGAAGTCGAGTTGCCCTGGCAACAGGACAATGATAAATTAGCCTGTCGGAGCGCAGCGTTTTGCTTACGCGGTCGTCCTGCGATGTGCCTGCTTTTCAGGATCTATTTGGATCTAGTTCCCGTTCCTAGCTGCGACAATCTCCAAGGAACCTGGCACATTATTCCTGTTATAAGCACATTTTAACTGCTTTATGGGGTTTAATTAGAGACCGTGTACTTGTCTTGACGAAGCTCAGGATATTTATAAGCGATTGCTCATCGGAGCGCGACCAACAGGTGAGAACTCTAGCGGGGAGACACCTGTTCTAAAAGCACAAGCAGCGCTCAATGAATTGTGAAAGAAGACAAAGGTGCCAAGCGCGTAACTGCATCCCTTCATGTTGGCTGACCTCCCTGTCCTCCATTTCAGTTTCACAGCATAAAGAGACAGGGTGTGTTTGGGGGTTCAGGTTCATGTTTTAAAACTGGGCTATTTAGAGCTATATTTTGATAACACTGAACTAGCTGCATGACACTATATAGCCGTATAACGGCCAGGCACAGATGGTGGACATTTGGTTTGATGGGCCATCGTACTGTGACAAAGACTGGTCAGGTAACCAGCATATTGCTGTTAAAATCTCAACTATGATTACTGTGATTACAAAAAAACTTTGGTTTGAGAAGTGGGGGGGAAACAAAACGGGGGAAATGTTTTTGTTTGAAACAATTGAATGAATATGCCAACAATCAGCTTACAGTTTTGTTAACAAACAAATACGTTCCTTATATGAAAGAATATGCAGTGGTTTTAAAAGTGGGGTGAGTTATCAGCAGAAAGCATATACACCAGCGAAAAGAGAAACGCGATTGCGACCCCGCGACGGAGGGGATCCCTAAATTGAAAACCAATTGATTGAAAACAATCTTACAGCATCGACACAGGCACGATGCACGCAATCGACACAGGCAGACTGTGTCCTGCTCGGTCCTATGGCGCGATGACGGTGTGTGCTTCAAAAATCATTACAAACAAACTTAAAAGTGGGGGGGACACGAATGGGATTTTAAAAAGCGAGGGGGACATGTCCCCCCTGTCCCCAGTGGAAATTACGCCCCTGGATTTTTGTGACGTTTGGTTCTGCTAATGGTTACTGAATGACATTGTTTTCAGCGCAGCTACTGAATCATCTAAAAACTGGGTTATAGTTGTAGAACCAAATGTGCTCAGCAGGCCATTACATGGAAGTGGATTTCTGCTGGTGACAAAGACTGGACGCGCTGAAATAAACACTGTAAAAAACGTCTAAACTGTACTTTAAAAGTTACCTTGCATTTAAAATGAAAAAAAATGGCTCATTTTAACTTTTAAGTAATTTGAACTTAAAATTATATTAAACTTACACATTTAAAAGCCAACTTGATTTAACTTTAAGGCAGCTTTTTAATATTTTATTAAGTTATATATAGTATATATACATATAGCTTACCTGTAACTCATTGGTAAGAGCATTGCGTTAACAACGCAAGGTTGTGGGTTTGATCCCAGGGGATTAAAGATACCTATGTAAAATGCATAGGATAATGCTATGTAAGTCGCTTTGGATAAAAGTACAAAATGTAAATATAGTTATACTATATATCAAAATAACACATGCTCGAGTTTTCTTTATCCTTAATGGGTTAATAAACATCCAGTGTTATGAAATGAAAAGTAGTGTGAAAGTACTGAACCCTTTCAATATAAATTAGCCAACATTGTAAAAAAACGTAATTTTACAGAATATTACGTAGTTTAAAATGAAATTTTCCGGCTTTCCTTGTAGATTTTCACATATTTTACTGTCAGATTTTACACACATACCGTGATGTAACGTCATTTAATAAGAAAAAGACTTCAAATTTACAAGAAAAAACTAAAAAATTTGCTGGGGACAATGTTATTTGTATAGTCAAATTTCCGTTTTTAAGGGATCAAATGACAAAAAAAAAGAAAAGTGTAATTTTACAGGAAAAACTGTTATTATATGGAATATTCCTGGCACCCCAGCCCCTTTTTTTAACAGTGAAACATGTCTTTTTTTCACCCTTTAGGCATTACCTTAGCAAATGATCAACCCGACCCTTGTAACCATAACTAACCAGTCAATGTAGAGACTACATAACAAGACAACTTAATAGACTTAAAAGACGAGTTGATTACTGGATGTTCATAACTCGAGTGTCTATATGTAACCTAGTGTGGGCTTGAATAGAGAATGAAGCAGTGCTGGTTTTTAATAAAGAACGTGTCTTGGTCTAGATATCTTGGAGTTATGAATTCATGGAGTATTCAGCATTGTGGGCCAGAGCCCGAAATCCCCGCAGTGCATCAGCGCTGTCGAGTCTTAAACCGACCAATCCGTCTTCTGTCCTCCCGGCTGTCACAGCATGAACCTGAGGCTCAGAGCTGCTGCCTGCACACTTTTAATACACGCTTCACTCTATGGGGTGACAGCAGAACAGACTCAGTGTGCTGTCTCGTGATATCATCACATCTTTATAATTAAGAAACATTCGTCAAAGTTTGATTCCAGATCTTTTGTCATCTCTAAGCAATGACAACATGTTCACAAACACAGAAATGCTCTTTAGTGTCCCTTATGGCTTATACATGAATAGCTTGCTTTATAAATGAATATAAATTATAATATTATAGTAGTTAGTGTTTATGCAAGCCTTGCGTGTTTAGTTTAACATCCTGACATCTGTCTATTTCTTTTAATGAAAGTGGTACGATCAGAATAGAAACGTAGGAGTGATGCGAGACATGCCTGTTTCAGACATCCGGCTATCATAAATAGGCCCTGCTCCTCATACTTCTATCCTATGACAGGAACACCTTGTAAACGTCACATTGAGAGGTGAGGTCATGCGTGTAACCTCTGGCTCGGCATGTCTGATGTGTATCACCCTGGGCTTTGGCTGTCACTTTAAAGCCGCCGTCTAAGCCTGGGGCATGAGCCGACCCCCTCTGATTCACATTCAGCGGGACAAACCTGTTACTGGCTATAAAGCTCTATTACACACACTCCACAGCCCCAGACTGTCCACTCTGACCTGGGATCAGCACATTATAGAGCGCAATTACAGACTGGTCCGCTTTGGACTGTACACAACGCAAGGCGGTCTGGACACCCCCCATGGGTGAAGTACTGCAAAGAAAACAAAGAGATGAAGGATAGAGATGTTATTTGTCTTCTATATTGGAGACAGTTCTCCCCGTCACTGGAGACGTGGCTGATGAGCCTCAGGTCCAGTCGTGTCCGGTTCTCCCCCGTTGCGCAGTTTGGCTAATACTTCGCTAATCACAGTGACACACGTGTCAACACTGGTAATCTTCACCCCTTCGCCCCGGCAACAACCCATTTGACAGCAGGAATTACATAGTAAGATATGTGGAGTGCTGAGTCCAGAGCCACACAAGCAAAGCTTAAGGGTGTCAAAGCTTCGGGCAGACATTCTTATAATTCACCTGCTAGAACCAATGCTTACGCATCTGACCTGGTCTCGTAAACATGCATTAAATGCAAGGAAATGGAACATTAGAATGAGGGCTAGACAGTAAATAAGAGAAGCGAAAGCCCACCTTGTTATTATTCCTCAGAGAGCTTTAACTTAAATATCGCTCAATGAGGATTGTTTTCTTTCGTTTGGGATATTTCGGGCACCTGGGGGATTAAGACTAGAGATTTGAATCTCCCCTCAATCGATGTGTCCTGTCAATGCATTCAGACTGAACAAAGAGAAAAAGGCTAACTTTACGTGAAAAAATCATTTACATACACTCGTGAAGAAAAAAAAACACTCCAAAATTATTTTAATTTCTTCTAAATTGAAATTCATAGGTATGTGTGTAGGTAATATCTTTGTTTATTATTTGGAACAAAATTCCAAATAATAAAAAAATGATAATTTTTAAATGTATTTATTTGCAGAAAATTTAAACCGGACAAATGGGTCAAAATAACTAAAAGATGCAATTTCTGCAGATATATGATACTGCAGAGAAAATGAGTTTATATTCATGCTAAAATATAAAAGAATATATGATGGAATAAGCCTGATTCTTTCCACAACTTTCATGTGTCGTTGCATTCTCTCTGTCTTTGACATTGCTGTTGTGTGACTTTGTCATTCCAGTTTATTTCTGCTGAAATTCAAAAAAATATATACACAGTATATACTGGACGGACATTAGCACAAAAGGGCAGAAATACAGAAAAGTGATCTCTTTTTTCTGTGTTCAGAGAAGTAGCAAAAGGTCCAAAAAAGCATCATAAAAAGTTTGACCATTCGGCTTTTTGAGCAGCAGACAGAAACTTAAGTCCCGTCTGGGCTTATAGCGTAAAGCAGATGGTTTCGTATGGTTGAATACAATTATGAATATAAAATTCAAAATTAAATTGCCTCATTTGTGGAATTAAACTCCTTTACGTATTCTTAAATTACACACGGCGTGTGTTCCTCTGTTAACATTCATCTGTTATCTGATATCGTTTACAAAACCAGATTTAAAATCGGAACCTAAACAGCTCCAAACGAATTTTAGTTTACCACATCAATGTTAATAAGCTGTCCCTGGAAAACTGTCCCTGATTTTCTCCATTGATTCATCCTTGGAGTTTTGGTTCCTCGCCACTGGATCGTGTTGGCTTGCTCATCGGGAGACTGCTATTTTTCAGATTAGTTTATGGTTTGCTAAATTCCATTAACATTGCTTTATTAATTACACTGTACAGTGTTCTGATCTGTGTTTTTTTTCTCCTGTAATGTGGTATTGAAACAATACACATTGTAAAAGCTCTAAATAAAGAATTGAATCTGATTGAATTGTTTGTTCTATATCGCCGTGGGTATGTCTGGCTATTCACGACAGAAAGCGTTCATATATGGCCATTGAAGTGAACTGGCTCAGAGAGATCAGCAATTTGGTCCCCTGAAATAGGCACAGGTCTGTAATTCAATTCATTAGCACCAGGAACATCAGTGATGCATGTTGAGACCCTTGTGCTGCTTTTAGCAATAGTTCAGGCGTAATTGTATGGCGCTCTTTGCAACTGTATGAATCCAAAGACTATTTAATTGCACTCTAATAACACAGTAGGGCTGATTCCAACCTCACAGTGCTGGTGGGAATCCATTAGCACGAGGAAGCTTTCAGAAGGTCTGTATGAACCAGCGACCGGCTGTGATTTACTGTTCGTATATATCTACACTTTCTATGTAGCACAAAAAATAGGTGCTTCAGAAAATTTATTTTAGTTTAATTTACTGTACCATAGCTTTGATGATCCCATGGCTGATCTTAAATACAGATCTGATTGGATGAGGCCCAAGGAGTGTCGACCACCAGCATCAGCGCAGGCAAAGTTAAAGTGATAGTTCACCCAAAAATTAGAAATAACGCATAATTCTGTCACGGAGTGCATGTTGTTCGATTACCAATATTCTTCAAAATATCTTCTTTTGTGTATAGAATTAGAAAGAAGGTCATAAGAGTTTGAAATGATAGATTTATGGGCGAACTATCCATTTAACCTGACCTACAAAAAGAGATGTGGCAGAATTGTTAGTAAAGTAAAGTAAATCCTTACAAAAGAAAAGTACATTGCAAGATGTCCTATAGCTCAAAATGGCCATGAAAAAGGAATCTTCTCCTCTTCATGTTTTGGTCGCTTCTGTAAATAAACAATGCGTTTAAATAAAGATAGAATGCGTTTCATACACAAAGCAATCAGATTTGTAAACATTACAAAAGTAAAGTAAGTGCATACCCCTAACATCCCTTCCGTGCACGTAACTACAAAATATTAAATAAAAGCTAAAAATAATAAGAATATTATGGCTTCTTGTGACACGGTCCTGTTCCTATTACATTATTAATGCAAATATAATCTCTGTGTTATTAAAAGAGGTGACAGATTGATGCGACAACATCAAGTAGCGTTACAACAGGAAGATGACAAATAAATCAATAAAAATACAGCAGCACAAGTGGGGGGACGTTTCCATGAAAACACTGTCAGCGACAGGGGAGCATTGATTTCCATTACTGCTTAAAAATCTCCCTGACAGTCTCGCCGCCACACGGGTGACATCACAGTGGGCTCCACTAACAAGGATAATACACATCTAATGAAGTGTGTATACATATGTGTGTATGCAGGCAGGTACGAACGCCTCATTTGCCGCACACGCTAAGCCAGAGTTTTCTATGTAAAACCATTAAAAACAGCCTACTTCAGATACATTAGCAAAGAAGATAAATCAATAATTCAGTATTATATCATTATTTTACTGAAGACGAATGAAGGGAGATGGGAAGCTTCCTTTGACACTTCAGTGATCCTTTTTAAATAAGTTTTCATTTTTCTTGAAATGAATAGGAGTGCAGGCAAATCATACTGGCTCTTTACACGTCTGAATATGAAGTGTTGTGGGTGCACTGTATCTATGGCTTAATATCTTGTATTATACAAGATGCTAAACAAATCTAATCAAACACTCGGTAAAACTGCACATCTACATTAACTGTATTTGTAATTACAATTACGTTAAACAAATAGTTTTGTGAATATTTATTTTGAAAAAATCATCATTTGGCTTTGAGTTAACTCTTAAAGGTCCAAGTGCATGAAATTTAGCGGCATCTAGTGGCGAGGTTGCGAATTGCAACCAATGGCCCAGTCCCCCACTAATGTCACCACGTTTGTTGTTTCTTTGCCGAAAGAGATACAAAATCCGTCCGTTTAGGGCTACTGTAGAATCAACATGAAGAATTCCATGTAAGGGGACCCGCGGTGTATGTTGATAGAAAAAGCTCATTCTAATGTTATAAAAACATAACGCTTCATTATGTAAAGTATTTATGGACCTCTGAAGAAATAGATATTATATTGCTTTTCGGTCAAAAGATCCTCCAAAAAATTACACATTGGACCACTTTAAGAAAATAAACGTGCCAATAAAAACGTAACCAAACAATCATAAATCATATTTATTTCCTTACTATAGTAAATATGCTAGAATTACCTGCTGCCATACTTTATAAGCTATTAAAATTATTTACAAACAATTGAAATACTTTCAAAAAACATATAGCAAATTTTGATTAGCCTTAGTGCATGAATAATACAAAGATAATTTAATAAATTAACAATGATAGTTTTTAGCACTTTAAGGGAAATACAGTAGAACAAAAGCAATTAAGAAGAAAAATGTCTTCATTCACATCTAAATACATATCCTGACAATAATGCCCAAGGACCACATCCTGTTGCCGTAGACAACCGCATACCTTCTCCACAGCCAATCAACCACATTTAAACAAAATATCCTATAAACACTATAAGTCTATAAGAAAAATGAACTGTGAAGTCTTTGGAAACAACAATAAAAACTATTGCACTTTTTCTCTGAAGACCTGAATACATGTGAACTAAAAACACAAAATGCCCATCAATTGGACTTCTTGTGCACTACAGCCACGTTTCCTTCATTCTGCATGCCTTCAGTTCCTCTAGAATCCACCGTATCTACTGCAATCCTATATATTAGCGCAAAAGAGAAATCTCCCGAATTCCCCTGCATGGATTTCACACCGATCCCTAAATAAGGATTTAATCACACAGTTCACATGATGAGCAAACGTCTCGTCTTCCTTTAATAAAAACCACAGAGGGCGAGAGACTGCTGTGAGCTCCATAAATGATTATACAGTAACCTCCCTGAACAATACTTATACCTAAAGCTGCCTGGGAAAATAAGCCCTCCATTCATAAGAATATTCACCACGCTGGTTAACTTCAACTCAGTCCCCTCCACTAAACTTCCCTTCTCGGGTTACCATCAAATCCACCTTTGCGAGAAATATTCACGGCTTCATATCCGAGCCCATTACCCTGAAAGGTCCCTTCCTGGGTCGGGGGAAGATGAATGCAGCATGGCAGAATTTTGTCATCTGTCACAGGGAATTGATGTCAAACTGTCGCTTGTGAGAGGTTACGCAGAGAGAGAACTGAACGATGAGGAGATCGATCTAAGCGACATGAAAACCCAGCTTCAACCTGCTACCGTGAAACACAAACTTAAATACGGTTAGGATGAAAGCGCCTATGTCTGGATACTTTTTAATGTGAATATAACACAGACATCTGAGAGGCAATTACAATGGAAAATCTCAGTCGGATTTATTTGCTAAGAGATGTACAAATATAAACAGCTTGCTCTCTGTGACTGGGTTTTATTTAACTTAGACATGACTTAATACAAGAAAATGTGCTTTTGCTTATAAGCAGCAGTCTGTATTCATACACACTTGTGACCTGATAATACTAGAGCAGTGAATCTTTTCCAGGGATCTTGAACGGGTTCAGATAAACAAATTAGAGGCTATTTAACATCATCATGTAATTTCCCCCTGACATTGCATACATAATAAAGATATATGTAGGCACACTATTTACTGTATTTTCAATTTCACTTTATTAATGTTGGTGTTTATTGTAATTTCATCTCATGCATCTCAGTTCAGTCTGCAGCCACGATTCATCTTAAAAAGACTTGATTTAATCTCAATATACTTTGTATTTACAACAAACAACCTGAAGATACTTTTTTAGTTCCTTGGCTAAAGGAAATATAAAAAGAATAATAATAAAATCATTAATAATAATAATAATAACAATCATCATCATAACCGTCCTAATCATTTTAAAATGTTGTTATTATTAAAATAATATTTTATTTTTATATTATTATTATCTTGTTCACCCTCTTCTGTCAACAATCTACAAACAATCAAAAATATTTTACCTTAAGCTGTTATAGTAGCTGAAATATAAACAAACATTGTTCATTCACATTTATAAAACAATATCTAAATGAAAAGAATAATTTGCAAACAAATGTGAACATCATCACAACTATTTGTCTTGGACAGGTTCAATAGGGCACTTAGCGTGTGCCTGGCACACTTTCACACGCACAGAAACACATATAAATCTGTCACACAGTTTTCCCAGAACGGGGACCCATGGGGCACAACACTTCCATGACTTTGCCAAAAGGTAAAGAGCCAAAGAGAAAGACAAAAGAAAAGCAGAAGCAGAGCTGAGGAGATTAATGAGCCCGAACTCTGTTTTACTCCCAAGTTTAAACAGGAGCACCTTACATTTGTTAGGATAAACTTAGGTTAAAGCTGTCCCCCCCGGTCCTAGTGCTCGGAGGGTAGAGGTTAGTGGTTCGGTTCAGGTGCTGGATTCCAGCAGGAATGAACATTGAGCTGTCGAGACCCAGTAGCATTTCCTGAGGGGCGACAGCGGGCTTATTAAACAGAACTGACCCCTGCCCTTTCAAACCATCCCCTGCGGCCCCTGGAGAACAGAGTCACCTCTAAAGCGTATCGTGAAGGCCAGAGTTTTAGGCTAAACCGAGAGGGATTAAAGAAGCTTTGAGATTCGAGGAACAAGGAAAAACGACGCTACATAGAGTAGGAGAATTAGCGCAGATAATCACATAGACGATATAAACACGCTCGTAGACATGTGACTCCAGCTCTAACACATCTGATATAACAGATGTTGCCCTTCATTTAGGGTGCTGACCCTAGGATTTGTGTCGCTGGATATTTATAGAAAGGTGATTATAAGGATATTCTTAAAAGATGGATTTTTGGTGAAAGGAGACTCTGGTCGAGTGCTGTTGCCATAGCAACAACCCAACTTATGACCCCTGCGGATGACACGAAGTGCAAACAACCCAGCGCTAAAAGAAATCGAGCTACACAGAGCAGCATTTGATCAGCAGAAACGAAATAACCGGAGGTCGGAGTTCAGTTGAAATGAAATGAAATATGATAAATTGATGTATTGATTATTTTGATTGTTGTAAAAGGACTTAAATTAACAGAGCAGAAACCAATAGACTAGTATCAATTTTTTTGATTGGCTCCCACTAGAATAGCCCTGTGTTTTAGATATAGTCGTAAATATGCTTCGGGCTTGTGAACTTAGATTGACCTATAGGGTGGACTGAAGTCAATATCTTCCTCTACGGTTAAAAGCCACATCCCTGATAGGCTCCACATTCATCAAAGTGAGTTTCAAGATGAGACCAATGCATTAAGGATTATGACTATGGCTCTTTGCTATTTTACTACTGTCTTTCTTTGCAGTTGGTGGTGGGTGGAGCTGCAGAGTTTCCATCAGTATAGACTCAGCCCGTGGATAAAACTTAATCAATGTGAAAGACCTGTCACACAAACACACATGTTGCGGGATCTAACTGGGCAGGTGATGTTGATGAATGGTCAATATCACCGACCTTTCAAGGAGGACAATTCTTGGATACATCGACCCTGCAGGCAGTGAGCAATGCACTCAAGAAAATACACGACAAACTCTTTTCAAAATCAACTACACCAAAGCTATCAAAAATATATGTTTCTACGCATAATCCACAAAACCATGTCTATGTAATCAGGGTTTATTATTTTACCTAAAAAATAAGAATAAAAAAATGCACCACCTAAGGGGTTGTGCTGGGCGCAAGATATCAAAAAGACTAAAGGACGGTGACCAAAGCTATCATGACATCCAAGTTTATCTAGCCACAAGGAATTGGTAGGGGGTCTGCGCTCCAATTGAGCCCTTTGGCAATTCCACCCGACAACACCCAATGGGAACCAACCGAAAGACATGCTCGCTCTCCGCTTAAAGCACTTTAGGTTCAAAAGCCAATCTCATCAGTCTGGTCATCTGTCCTGAACATCTGAATCGTCCAGAACTCCCTCTGTGACGTTATCTGTCTGGCCCCTTAAATTTCACACAGTTACTTTTTTGACAATAACAACAACAAGGCTAAGAAGAGGAGAGAATTTGAGACCAACACCCAGAAAACAAAGACTGTATTAACAAAACTAGATCTGAACTGCTGTGTTAATCGTTTTAATGTGCTTAACTCTTTGAATTTTGTGCATTTTCATGCATCAACATTACCAGACATTGAAAGGGGCGACTGTGGCTTTATGCATAGGCGTAATTTACAGATGAAAGGATGGGACATGTCCCCACCACTTTTTTCCAAAGTAAATTTTGTCCCCTCCACTTATTGGAAGAAATAAAAAATACAGAATGTCTATTTTCCGTGCAAGTTACCCGCTTTGTAAGCAGAGGCTGTTTATACTAACTCCGCCCTTCAGTTTCAGATTGGAATAGACAAAATGTAAGAAAGGCACACAAATATCGACTGCTCCAGTGGCGTAGACCATAAAGCATGTGTTTCCTACTTCATGTCGTCATGTGTTCATGACTTCTGTTTGCTGAACTTTTTCCCTATCAGATTGTAAAGGTATTTATTTATAATAAAATGATGAAAATATTTGAAAATGGCTGTTCAAGTCATAAATGTAAAAAACATTTTGCGCTCAATTGCACTTTGGTGCTTTATATTCGTCCTTATTGTGTTCTGGGCATTCTGTTGCTATCGTCTATTGCAAGATGAATTACATTTTGATACTTGATGGAAAACTCAAAAAATTTAAAAAGTTACAACTTTATAGTTTCACGAGTTCAAAACAAAATTTAGAAAGTTTGTTGTATATTTGTAGCCTATAAAAAAAGATTTTTTAAAGATATAATTTTTCCATCTGTTTCCCTGTAGACTTGAATTTTTTTCTCTATTAGCAGGGGGTTCCCAAACGTCTCAATCCTAAACCCACTAACAGGTAATCTGTGTCAAACACCACATTTTTTAACATGGGGAAAACACACATTCTTTCAGTAGTTTTTATTTTATCACAAACTAATACGTTTAATTACGTACGGCAACAGCCATCCCTTCATATAATAAAGCTCAACCATGTTTAAATGATCTATGACATGGTGAAAACATGATATAGTTTAAAAACAAATGGAAGCAGCTCTGATATGTGATGTGAAAATTTAGAATAGTGAGTTCAGCGGATTCAAACCTGCTTCATTATTATTTGTCATGCGTCTTTTGCACTAACATCACACCAATGAAGCCGTCGATAAAGCGGCGCAGTTTTTATACTGTTTTCTGAAGGAGCAGTCACCTACATTTTTAGCGCTCGTGACACCCATGAATATTCCCAACGAGTTATTACAGAAATAATTTATTAAAGTATTGTTTGTGTCGTCTTTGTCCACACCACTTTTCAAAGAAAAGTTATGCCACAGCTTTTATGCTAAAGCATTGGCATTTACTGAATGAGGTAGCTGCTTATTTGCCATTGGAAGGATCTCAAGTCAAGAGAAGCTGACTGAAGCATCTTACAGAGCCACCTAATGAGCACATCCAGCCTGCTGTATGCAGCTTGTCATGTGATGCTAAACAGGGCTGTGCACAGGAATAGCATACGGTCCAGTAACAGTTAAATCAGAATACACCAGTTCTCGCTGATTCACACTTTGAATGAATGCTGAATAGTTTCGATTCATTGAGAATACACACACTGATAGAGAAGCAATACCTTGAAGATTGTGATTCGAGTTGTTATTTCAGTAAGACAGACATAAATATGTTTTTAATAGATCAATTTACATGATTTTGGTCGATTCCAGTTCTAAAGTGAAGTACAGTGAGTCCAAAATCTATACTTATTGTATTGTACTGAAGTACTCTTTGCATTAATGCAGTTCTCAGATGCTTTTATTCAAGGTCTACAGATAACAACTATATTCAAGTGTCAAACAGCTGTAAAATCAGATGAAGGCTGAATTTAACATGACAAAATTACAGGTAAGGTACAGTATATGCTACATGAACACTACGGTAATTTGTCAATTTGTTAAACAAAACGTTTGGCGGGTCTTCATGAAGATCTTAGAGTTTCAGTGTGTTTAACGTAAGCTTTTCTCAAAGGCAAACCTAAAAATCTCGTGAAAGGAAACTCATAGATTAGCTATGGAGTCCATGTGTTTCCATACAGCGAGACACAGGTGCGAGCATTATGTGTGAAGTACACCAACCGTGCCACTCATTCATCCAGAGACACCCATAACAAGCAGATTACCTATGCAAACAGCAGTTGAAGACTGACATTAGTCCATATCACGATCAAAATGTCATTGTTTAGATTGTTTAGAGCACTAATTTCTGACTAATTCACACAAAATGAGTCAAATTTTGGGCATATTCAGTCATTTCCGTTTGAATTCCACGATTCCATCCACATCTTTTGCATCGGAAGGTCACTTCTAAAGTAAACTAAATGTAAAACTTAATGATCTGTTTTCATTCCAGATTAAAATAACCCTCACAATCCAACTCACGGGCACAGAAAGTGAGGGCGGGGCATAACAAAACAACACCACAGCATTCGTTCACAGACTACATGGAACCATATAATAAGAATTACAATCCACAAGAACGGCTGGCACAAAATAAACGCAGTACCCTATAACCGGATTCGCACATCCACAATAGGGAAAGTCAGTTGCTACGGTTACACTGAGGAACCTGTCCTGGGGCTCCAATGACATGGAAAAAGAAAGAAAGAGAGCAAGCTTTATCAGTGGACGCCCCATCATCCTTAAGCACTGCTATCACTATCACAATGACTGAGAAAAAGAACAGCTAACATAAAACTATTGGTAAAAAAACAACACTTTTATTTTGATAAGAGCCACCCCACTGTGTAATCATAATGGGAAAATAATTAGCACGCATAATTACGCTAAGTAATGGGAAATGCCAAATGCTCCGCTCGCACGGTGGCGGGTGACAGCAGCACTGGTTAACATAAGAGACCACCGTTATACGAGCCATACTGATCTTAGAACAGTGTGAATTTTGGGATGACATAGCATAAGATTAATGTGCTGCCTAACTGTCGAGAATTGTAATTGAAATTGGTTTTGATTTCCGTCTTATTAAAGTGAAGGAAATCATTTTAAACAGCACCTCAACCTTTTGACAGTTACAAACCAGTCGAGAATTAAACCAATATGACAAATCTACTAGGCCTACGTAAAATCTCGCCAAGCAATCGAAGCATGTAGTTTCTGTGCGGATATGACAACCATCTGGTGAAAATAAACATTCGTGGAAAAGACAAGTGTACCTTGCAGTCATCCTTTCAAGGGGATGATCTACTCTCATGGCCTCTGTCCAATGAAGTCACTTACTGCAGAGACGGGCGGATTCATCCGTCAAGCGGTTTCGGGGCATGACGCTGTGAACCCGGGATTGTTACATTTGTATTGATTTACCCCCGAAAAGGTCCTCTGATAATTGCAAGCACAATCTCTTCAAGTCAAGAGCACAAATTTAGAATTTAGAGTCTCCCAAACAGTCATCTCAAGCAGACGTTAATGCGCTCACTGGCGTCCTCTGTTCAGTGGCAGACCAGTAATAATGTAGAAAGGAAAACTAGTCACGCACACAAATGTAGACGATACAACCTTTTAGACATCGAGACAGAAAAGAGAATTCTTAGATAATCAGGACTTCCATCCTGCAATCCCACTGTTGTCCTTTCCTGTGCAGATGGCTAAAAGTTGGATAATGAGATAAAGTCAGCATGATCCAATTGCCATGAACTGTATAGCCAATCCTACAGGGCAGAGGTTCAGCTTTGCTTGGATCTGATCGATGCCGCCTCTGGAATAAACAGGGATTGTGTGACATTGTATCACAACACACATAATCCAACAGCGCCTTCAAATCCTTCTGGGATGTGGCTACTTGGAAGTACTCGGAAATCCTAAATTTGATACAACTTGTGTGTTGAAGTGCTTTTTGTATACTGTGAATGCGTTGAAAATGTAAATATCGCTTTTGTCGTTTTATTTTTGTTTTCTGTCTAAATAATACAAACTTTTAGAGCATTTTCATCAAAATGTAGCGAAGATAATGTACATTAGGTGTCTTAATGATCTGTCCTGTCTATTGTATGAAGCCACCGGGAATGATGAAAAGTAGTTTGGTTGTCAAGATACATCAAAGAACAGTAGTTTATATACACAAATTGTGTAAAAAAATACACAGTTAACATTCTTTAGCTTGAAATCAAACAATTCCAATTGCATACCGTTTTTTCATACCCGATCATCTACAGCCAGATCAGGCCCTACATCTGAATATAATGATCCTCTCACCATCAGCAGACAGCTAAACCCACACGGGTATAAACTAAATTAAAAGAGCAATGCTGGCTGTACTTGCAGGGGATTATGGGACGGCCGGCACTGCCTTAGTGGCTCATCTCCACTGGACTCCCTAATACAGCGGTCTGTTTACTCAGGCTTTGGAGTTATTCCCTTGGAATTAAGCCCCGGTGCCCACCTGTCAATCACTCGGCCTCTGCTTTTCCCCCATGGAGGCACTGAATGGGCACAGAAAAGCTCTTTTTGGCTGGTAGGGGATGTCCCTGTGCCATGTCAGCGAGCCCGCTGCACTCTTTGGCCTGATGGAAGAGAGAGGAAAGAGACTCTACCGCCCGTATTTTTCTGCTTCCAACTTCCCCACTGCTGGAGACGACACACAAACAGTGAAGAGGCTTTGGCAGCAAAATCACATCTTCATCCAACACCACAAGAACTCGAGGAGCCACCGGTAAATATGTATGTTAACATTAGAATTTGTGTTCAGGCTGTGTTTGATCTGAGACATCGGGAGGGAGACGGTGGTAGTCGCGCGCACACGCACGCACATACACGTCCCTGCGTGACTTATTCGTCAGTGGGAGATTAATGACCACTCGAATAGGCTCTGTGTTAATTAGGTGGGAGGAATGAAAATCGGATGTACCTGTTAATATTAGTTTTGACTAATAATTTCTGCTGTTAGTCAAGCTCAAAAAGGGTCTAATGAGGGTGACGTCTGGTTATTAATGAAGCAATACAATGTTTATCACGCGGCGAATTGCCGGCAAATGAATGGGTGTGAAATCTGATCTATTCCATTGTAATCGAGGCACATCTATCTTGAGATTGCGTTCTTGGAGTTGGAATGAAGGGTTAGAAAGGGAGACAGCGATCCGCTGATTAGTCTCGCTGGGTTGCGCCGGAAAGCCAGCGCGTCTAATTCACCTTTCATTCATTACAACTCTATCTATCATGCTTAACGGCATCAGCTTTCAAAATCCACCCCGTGAAAAGAAATCACAAACTTGTCACACCTTGCCTGCCCTTAATTTGTCACCAGCGCAAAGATAGAAATGCGAAAAAACAGGGATATTGGACACGTGCCGATTACAATGCAGTCAACTATAAATTAATTTGCGTTTGCATAAATTGAAGAATACATTAATTCATTTCCCACTCGAGCAAAATAAATTGATACACCCAAGACTTAAAAACATGGGATCTTATCCACTAACCTCATTACATTCAGGGCCACATGACAGTGCTCAGAATACATACTGTACTGTAGATATGCTCGATTCTTTTTTACATTTGAGTGATTTGAAATGTGTATATGTCATAATTCACAGTACACTTGCTTTTCTCATGCACATTGGGGATAAAAAGTTGGAATTGTGTGAAAATTATCTCATTTCTTACTTCTCTAATTAAAAAAGTGCGACATGATATGATCAGAGTAATAAGAAATACAGCATATTTCAAAACTGGGTATATGTTCTTTTGGTTTTATCGACGGCATGCATTCGAGCTGGCATGGAGTCCAGGAGATTGTGCAAAACCTGATGATCCATGTTACCCAGCATGACTTGAGAATGTTCCAGACGGCATCTTGTGTGACTCTAACGGTAGCAAAGAAATCTGACTGTTTGTAAAAGCAAGATAACAAGGTCAGTGCCACAAAAATGTGGTTTGAGATTCAAAATCTTAGACATTTCTTATTTATCTTACATCTTAACTTTTATCTTCCGGTTAAGGGTTCTCTTATTTTCAAGTGGACTTTTTAACCCCACTGTATATTATATTTAATAAAAGACATATAACATGTATCTTCCTGTACGGGGCTTGCCAACATTCTGAGCCGCTTGATTTGGCATCACTCTACAATTTTGTTTCAGTGACAAGAGAATGAAATTGAAACCCCGTCATCCGTTCAAATATCCCAGTTATTGCCAGATGTTAATGAAAACAGACCTACGATTAAATTTCTGTCAAAATCACACACATAAACAAACATAACCGAGAGGGCCTATCTGATGAAACGCAGTACTTTGAAGTGTTGCTTCAACTGTCTCCGTGTCTAGGATCAGACCAAAACTGAGTTCTTCCCAGTAGCAAAAAGAAAAAATTCTGTTCTGTTCTGCTTGCCTTCTCTCTGTGATGAATTCTGTTAATGACAATGAATTGCGAACGCATATCCATGGCAAAACAACCCCCGCTTCATTGATAATACTCTTTAGCTCAGTAGATTTGTTAATCGTATCATTTTACCAGAAGGTACTATCCATTACAAAAAAAGCCCTTAAGCTCGCAATAAAAAGACACAGTAAAGAAACTATGATCCAAGCGTGCTTGCCCAAATAGCAAACATTTTAGAAAACAAAAGCTTTATGAGTTAATGAGATAAAAACGTGATATACATGATAAGCATCACTCGAAGCGTCCGTAACTTTGATATTAACCTGGTGCTTTACATGGTCCCCTGTCTTGTGCACGATCTCTGGTAACTTGTGCATTGTTTTTACCACAGATGCGATGTCAGGAGCCAGTTTTGTGTCAAGATGCTACGGCCGTCACTATGCTTCTAGCGTACGCCTCTGAAAACAGACCCAGCTATGACAGCAACCTTTACAGTGTCACCAGGTCTAAAGCAACTTTTTGTACCAGGAGAATGTGTAGAACACACACACAGAAACAACATACTGTACTAAAGATTTGGCGGATAAAATTTGCACCATTTTCATCACCAGTGGGGATGCCTTCAGAAAAAAGCCAAATGTAGTAAATCATGTGGGTAAATCGTATTATGTGAATGAACTAGCAAGCTTTTCAGGTGTAGAAATCAATTAATTTGTAGTAGCGGATTTGCCTCCTGAAGTGAAGAATGTGCAAGATGCATCTTGCACGTAAACGGATTACCAAAAATTAATAAAATGCGCTATTAGCTGTAACGCATAAAACCTGTAATTTACGAGGACAGATTTCTCAATGCGAAAACCATCAGAAATTCTCATTGGTCAACTGTACATCTTAACTTTTGCACACCCATGTGTTATTCAACTTATTACATTTCCCCACTGAAATTAACAGATTCACAGAACACACCAAGCTAAAATTATTCATTTGCATAGAAAACACAAGACTTAAAGTGATCTTGGCTTTTCAAACATGTATGGATTTGTTCTTCCGCAGAACAGAAAAGGAATATAATTTGAAGGATATTGGTAACCGAACAATTGCGGTACTTATTGACTTGCAGCATTGGTTTTGTGCTCATACAATTGAAGTCAATGGGTATTGCCACAGTTTGGTTACCAAAATATTTCAAAATTTCTCCTTTTGAGTTCTGCAGAAGAAAGAATGTCTTACAGGTTTGAAATGACATGAAGGTGAATACATTTTGACTTTTTTTGGGGTGAACTAGATCGCCTATATATATATTTTACCTTCACATATCAAGACAACTTCCAGTCACCAGACATACCAAACTGGTATTGCTTGTCGCAAAATGCAGGTTCTGGTTGAATTTTGGTTTATGTTCCGTCCTGGCGAACATCTATTGATGTGTCAACAATCACAGCACACAAACACAAAAACACAGACAGCTGAAAAATTGCAGAGTAACTTGTTTTCATATGCGTAGAACGTCATAAACAAAACCCGACACCAGCGCTTCGAGAACAGCCCCATGAAATAATCTAGGATCTGTCACAAAGAGCCCAAGGGTTGTCTCAGCACATTATCTACGCAAACAAAAGACAACACTGATGTCGTATCCATATCTGCCTTTGCGAACTGGCAAGAAAATAATATGTTTGACAAATAAAATGACGACTGACAGATAACTGGCCCAGTATTGCATGTAGCCACGAAGACATTTCCATGCTGTCTTGTCTGGTGTTAACCTCAAAAAAGACACGATGTCTCCTAACCACAACGCTTTGCTCATGTTCATTTCAGAAATCACGGTTGACTGACAGAATGATTGACACAAGCAATGCCGGATCGGTCTTACAGAGGCTCACCAATGTCAAAATCATTGTGATGGTATTTTGGCACAAAACCACCTACGCTGTGAAACATTATGAGTGCCATGATCAAAAAAAGACTGGCAGAACAAAGCAGACATTATAAAGACTCGTTATTTTTCAATGCACACAGGCAGGACTCCAATTCATCTGCTGAAACAAGCAGCATGGGGAAAGCTCTTATCCTTTACACTTTCTATGCTTGAGTTACACAAGGGGATGCTGGGAAATCTGCGGAGAGCCTAAACATCTGTTCACTGGCCAGGGCTGATGTCCTGCAAGCCAAGTGCTTCCTTCCCAAAAAGAAACCCAGGCAGTTGGCAGAACCTCTCGTCTCGCCAACGTCCTTGAGATGTTATTTATCCACGTTGACTAAGAATGACTTAGCCTGACACTGAGATGACTTAATAGTCACTACTGACGATTGACGAATGAAAAAATAATGACCGTTGCTCAGTTGTATTAAAGCCTTTATATGTTGAGCTATGGTTTTGGCTTTCTTGTTGATCAGTGGTAAGAGCGTGGCGCTAACAACGCCAAGGTTGTGGGTTCCATCCCAGGGAATTGCACATACTTAGAAACAAATGTATAGGATAATGCAATGTAAGTCGCTTTGGATAAAAGCATCTGTCAAATGCAAATGTTTGCACTGGCGGTAATGCGATTGTACATGTAGCTGTGCAACAAATGGTCACACTAGATAATACAAATCCATTAACGACTTTATTAATGTTTCATCAACACTGAATTCCTAGAGGATTTGAAGTTGATGTGTTGAACAATAACTCGTAGGATATAAACTGGTTTAATCTATACGGGTGCTATAAGTGTCCACATACGTACTTGCAATTCAAAGCTACAAATGGAAGCACATGGCTACCGCATCTATCCCATCTCAGCACTCTTTAAAGGAGACGGTTACTATACATCTGAGAATACAACTCTCAGAAGGGACATAACATAGTTTTCAAATCTCCATCACTTCTGGCCCCTGACCCAGCAGGGCCATTTATGAGACTGCAGGGCCAGTATGAGTAAATTCCTGCTTTCCCTGGAAAGCATTAAGACTTTAACAGGTATCTTTCTCTGAATGATTGAATCAGCCAGGCTGTGGTACAGATTTAGCCGGCTGCCGGAATGAAGATAGATGTTGATGTGACCACACCACAGCGACACGTTCCTGTGCGGATGCAGGAAAGAAAATGTGTACTAATCTCACAGATTAATATCAATGATCCAGCGTCCTATTCTCGATGATTTTTGTAATTGAAATCAGCAGGGCAGAATGTAAAGCAGCTGTAGTTTCTGCAACACCTGCGTCGCTGGTTAACATTTCGTTCGTGAAATCTTAAGTATATTGTTGGGTTATTAGCTTATTATCTTAATTTTTTTTTCAATTCGCCCAAGAGTTGTCCTGTCATAATCCTTCACAGCACGCTTATTTCTAGTAGGGTTGACTCATAATCACTGTGCCGCAAAGGGAAAAGAGATTGACATTCAAAGGGATTTCTAGATTTTTTAAGGTATTAGACCATTTCGGATGCCTTTACTAAAATAACATGTAACTCAAGGACTAGATTCAAAACATTTCTAATAGAGAGAGAAGCATGCACAATTACTCAAGGGCAATAAGAACATGGAATCACCGGATCCACGGTGCACCGTCGACATTATCCGAGTGGCTTAAGAAGAGAATATTCCATCTACTAACATGCTCAGCTGAAGCAGGCTGTTGTATCTGCATGTTTCAAGCTTAACTAAAAATGTCAACAAGGCTAGCAAAACCAAGGTCATGGGTGCGTGTACTGATAAAAAGCACAGCTTATAAATCACTTTGGGTAAAAGCGTCTGCTAAATGTATCATTATATTGTTGTATTCCACTTGGTGCGCCATACAACACGATTTTTAATTTAAGCCTGCAAACACGCATATCTTCGCAAAAAGAGCCGGTTGCTAAGAATACAGGGGAGTTAATACGATTTTGCTGTGGCCAAACAGAATAAAGGGAATTACAAGAGTCAAAAAGCTTGAGGCTAGTGACTCGAGAATAAATCTTTATCTGCTTGGTCGCAGACTAACCTCTGATTCACTGCATTTGTGGGAAATAAGGAGCCGTGAATCTCCTCGGTAACAAATCATAAATAAATCTTAGTGAGGGATTGAAGCAAGTTACAAGGACCAGGATAAATTACTTCAAGGTTTTAGTACGTGCTGATTTTAATGCGCTGATCTTCTTCTAAATCTGAATAGGTTCTTGTTGGTAGATCAAGGTAGAGTTTCCACAGGGATATTTTTATACTAAGGGATATTTTACAAACTTAGGAGAAAAGTGACCTGTACACGCAGTGTTTTATAAGCAGAAAAAAACTAGTTTAACTTATCTCTTACTTCCAGAGTACATAGGACTCACATTATCAAAACCAAAACACCGTCATGCCCCTGACTGCTTCTTAGAAACCTGGCTCACCCCGTCCTGCTCTAAAGCATCATTACAGATAAAAACATTTAAGATAAAGTACAACCAAAAATGCTGATCGGACCTTTCTGAAATTTCAGGGGAAACCATGTGCTTTGACCTTTCGAGTTTGACCATAGTTGAAATAACATAGTAAATCTACTACGGAAAGTGACCTACGGCAACATTTTCTTTTTGTTTACCTTAAAAAAATGCTTTTAAAGTGCCCTGCCAATCGGCCCAAGGCAGGAACAACACCCAGAGAGTCTCTATGGGAATCGTAATTGAATGTAATGCACAGAAAGCACCTAACCAAAAATGTGTTCCACCATCAAAGGTTTACACGCAATCCATTCTCATTCCCTGAAGGGCTCAGAGGGTTCACTGGCTTTAGTCCTGCAGTGTAGTTCATTTCTAATGTGTTAAACACATCCATCTGTTTTCCCCCAGTAAAAGCTACAGCCCCACACAAAACCCAGCATGCGCCTTGATCATCCGCCGCGCCCGACGATCCCTGCCGAAAAGCCCACGAGCGAATCTGGCTAATATCTTTGGCTTCATGGCAGAGATGGATGCATCTGTGTGCCTACATTCATCTGCCGGTACTCTCGCCCGTTCACCCTTAGTAGCTGCTGTCGCCCAGCAAAATGGAAGCAGCGTTGCAGAGGCTGGTGAGGGTGGTCATCTTGACAGGAAGTCAAACTAGTGGGAGACGACTCCTGTGTGCTCGAGGCTGTAAATTACTGGAATTCATGTGCGACCCAGTTCGAGTTCAATTTACCACCCTGATACAGTAAATAAAACCCCAGGGGTGCAGGCAGTTATTTCAACCTCAGAATCAGATAACCTTCTACCTCAAACCATTTTAAAGGTGCCCAAGAATGATGGACACAAATGTGATTTCAGGGAGGGAAAGAAGCGGGTTTGTTTGAAATTCAATGCAAAAACATCTACATTAACTCAAGTTTTCCGTTCAAGAAAGGCCTGGCATCAAACCTTCACCAAACCTTCGTTGTTGATTCAACAGCACACCATATCTGCCCATTTATTAATATCCACATTAGTCTAGCTTGTGGCTATACACGTCAGTGAAACCAAGCCAAATGCAGAAGGCAAGACGAAGAGAGAGAGAGCTAGAAAGAGATGTATGAAGGCAAGGAGGAGCTGTAAGTAAATGTGCCCAGATGGACATCTGCTGCGCTCTTGCAGGCTGAACTAATCCCTTCGGTTAGCAGTGCTCACAGGGCAAAGCCTCTGCGATGGCAGATGTCCTCCGTCCTCTGGTACTTGCCATTTTGCCCTCTACCAAAGCAGCCACCAGTCACAAGCACTGCAGCTCATCACTTAGGCTTACGCCCCCTTAAACGTAGACTGTTAAGATGACAGAGTGGTGCCATTAAATCTATAGGGTAGCATGAAAGCAGGGTCAGGAAAAAGTCCCTTCAAGGCAACTCTGTGCACTCGGCAGCCATCTTGGTAGTATTGGACAGCTGTTTTCTATGGATGTAACAGACATGCATGTACAGATCCTGTCTAAAAAATCTACAAAATCATTGGTTAAGATCGTTTGAATCAAAGACAGTGGCATTGAAAATGAAATTGAAACAACAGGATTTAAAATGTACATAAATTATTATTTATTTAAAATCGCTACGTGTATTATGACATTCAAATATTTAAATTCTGCACAATTTTTACCAATGTCATATTTATCATATTTATTCCTTTTTGTAATCATTCTGTGATCAATAGATCAACAGGTTATACACAGATTTGTTGAGTCAAAAAGAGCATAGGTACAATTTAATTCTGAAATACATGTCATACAAATCCATCTTTTCATATACTGTGTAATAAAATATACAACAAATAGAACTGTACTGAACGCATGATAAAACATAAAACTGTATGTCTAATTGGCAAAAAGGCATCTGGTATTAATCCTTTTATTCTTTTCTAATATGCATTCTCGAATTTTGAAAAGAAATACTTCGGTCATAAAATACTTGTGAATGTCTCTCTGAACGAACACAAACTTATTAAAAGAAAAGTTCACCCAAAAACTAAAACTCTTTTATTATTTATTAACCCTCATGCCCGCATACAGAGATTGAATATTAAAATCATGATTTATGTTCAGCCGAACAAAGGAAATCATGTACATCTGGGATGGTATAAAGATGACTAAATGAAAAAAGGCTGAGTGAACAATTCCTTTGAATCTTATGATTTTCAACAATTTCCAACTCTGCATGCGTCGTTTTTCAGAACCATTTTCCAATAAGAAAAAATGTATCCATCATCAACAACAGAACCTACATATGGAGTACAATATAGGGCCAATATGGTACAGTCTCTTCGGTCTGAAGAATTTCTTTAAATTGACCACCCATCTAAACAAGAGCTCTAACAGCCAGTACCGCAAGCAGTGGTGAGGCAAAATAATGGATGAGCAACAATCCTGCCGAGTTGTTAAATGTTTGTTAAGATAAATAAACACCCTCCAATGATTCATCTCCCCAGATACGGTGCTTACAGAATAAGGTCAGAGATCATACATGCCTCCTAAAAAACCCTGTGGCGAGCTCACGCTTAAACAAGCATATGACTCAAGAAACAGAGAGTGAGAGAACGCGTGAGAGAGAGAGAGAGTGGGTGAGAGAGAGGACAAAAGACAGAGAGAGCAAATGTGATTAAAGAGGGAACACTTTGAGAACGACAAAGCAAGAGTTGGAGGTTATAAAAACCAAAAGACTAATGAAACTGAAGCATTATGGGAATTTGTTTCACCCGAGAGAAAATTAATAAGCATGAAAAATAATAATCCTCTACACGCGTCCATAGAATGATTAAAGCGAAACAACAAAGCAATTATTACAGGTTACGCAACGTGGTTAAGTTTTGACAAAGAGGAAAACGGCCCACGAGCGCACACACCTCCAGCACCACTGCATGCACGCTTGTGCGATGCCCGCGCCCGTCGCTACAGCCAGCAAACCTCTCACACTCTCACCGACAAACAAGTCCTGATGCGCTGGGCATCGACTCAAATCACAACCCATTTAGATCCACCTAACAGTTCTACTGTAACCCAGTGTGTCATTCTGGAACAAATGAACAATCGTTCTCAACAAGAAGCCAAAGATTGAAGACGATGAGAGGAGATGGAACATCAATATTCTTGGTAATTGGTGAAAATCTGGTGAGGTTGTTTCCTAGAAACTTTCAAGCTTGTTAGAAAATATGATTTTTAGACCAATATAACAATCAATGTTGCTAGAAACAATCTTGACTGAGTTATATCCAGTGTTAATTGACCCTTCAGCAAAGCGCTTCATTTGACTGCGTTTAGTCATTACGGTATTAATATTTATATTATTTGAGTTAATTTTTTCCACTTTCACTTCTTCAACTTACTCTGTTTATTCTTTTGAATGTTATTGCATTTTTATCATCTTGCAGTATTCTACTCTCTTCATTAGAATGTATTCAACATTATGTTTTAATGAATATTAAAAGTGTCACTGAAAATGTTACATAATAGGAGGGTTAAACGGCTCTCTGGTATATAGTTCTGATTGGTCAGTCATCCAAATTCAGTTTTGCCTCAATAACAATGGCTAAAACTAAAAACACACCACTTATACTTGTATTGTGAGTCATCTTGACCGACACTTTGATGTATTTTTTTTCTCATGAATTTGTTACTAATCGGCTAACAAAATATTTCAGATCAATATTTCTATCGAATTATTTATGTTTGCAAGTAGCTGTGTACTGTACATCCAACCCGTTGTTTATTTTGCGATAACAACCGTCTCTATACAGTACGGATGCATATTTTGGCCTTCATTATTGGTGCACTTCATCAAAAAACCTTTTGTTTTTTCCTGTTATTTTGCACAGGTATGGCTCTATTTTAGGTTCAAAACATAGAGATGAGAATTTTAAATGCTTTTAACCGGCTAAAAAATGTTGGTACGCAGCAGCATTACCCCCCCCCCCAAGGAAATGATGATGGCGGTCGGTAAAACAGGGCCCTTATGACGGCTGATTAGCTGTCGGAGAGCAGTTTTAGTCGGGCAGGCATGACAAGCATGACTCGCTCCATAAATCTACAACGGTTCTGATAATGACACTCAGACTGTGTGCATTAGGCCCTCACATCGCAACACCTTTTCTGTAAGCTCATACGAACCCCAGACAGCCATGAGAAAAACACGGCAGCCATAAATTAAGGGTTGTGGCATGTGGGGACATGCTTAAACCCCTAATGGATCTATGTGCCTAAGATAGAGCAAAAAACAGTCATCAGCGGTATATTTGTTAGATGGAGGTGAGTGCTGGCTGCATCATTAGAGCAGAAAGATCAGGTCGGTTCTCATTCACTAATGGTGCCAATACAGAAATGTGCATTGAATGACATGCATGTGACAATTTGGAGCAAATGTTTGAAGCCAATTTGTTGAATTTAGGCTTGAATATTGACACACAAATCAGATATGTCTGCTAACAACCTTTTACTGTTCAAAAACAAAAACATTTTATTTATAGACAGTCGAATGTTTTGTAGGACCAATAGAAACGGTTTATTTTTTACACTGTAAGAACTGTAATTTTACTGTTTTATTTTAAAGAGTTTCTGAAATAAATGTATTCACAGAAAAAGTCTGTTAGTTGCTTGTAAAATAACATAAAAAACATGTAATTTTACTTTACAAAAATATATATTTTACGTTTATCTCGCGCCTTAGCTCCCAGAATATTTATGGTTATTTTTTACAGCCTACCGGTACAAACAGCTGACATGAAGTAAAAAAAAATTCACTTCACCTTTAATTGAGAATTCACTTTTTAATTTGCTTGATCGATGTTATATCGTGATATGTTTTCCTCAAATGATGCATGCATAAATAAGTTGCTATATTACATAAAATATATCCACTATATTATTAAAAGCAGGGGGTTCATTATTGTAATTCCAAATAATAATTGTGTTTATCACTGAAGAGTGACCGCCACTTTCATATAAGGACAACAATGACGGATGCATTTGTTCTACGAACACAATGAACCATTAGCATAAAAAAACACACAGACTAATATTGATGAGGCAATCTAAGTTGAGAATCCATGTCGTATAAATTAATTCATCTCCACGTTTCTAAAAAAAACGCAATCTAGACAGCTCGAATGTGTCGAACATTTCTCGCTTTTTGAGAGACTCTCCAAACGTATTAATGAATGCAATGCCATTTGCTTGAGGCAATCTCAACTGCCTGTATCATTAACTAAAAATAACCAATTATATCTCTATCCATGCATCTGCTGCTTTGAAAAAGCGCTACGGCTTGAAGAAAAGAACACTGAAGTAGAGAGAGAGAGAGAGAGAGAGAGAGAGAGGGAGGGATTGGTGTTTTGAGAGGATATCTGGCTTTGATTGAAACTGGAAGGTCATAAAGTTTTGATGGCCTCAGTATTTACTATCACCTTAAATCACGCACAACTACAGCCAAATTTTCTATAACAAGTTTTCATGCTTGCGTGCTGCTGCGGAGACCGCCGCCACTTCCCGTTTTATGCTTATGAGCTAGAAGCTATTCACAGGCGACTAAATCATCTTCCACTGGAGTGAATCACGTATCAGCAGAGAGAAACAATACAAGAACAAGCTATTTCGAGAATGTTACAGCTCTCAAACATGGAATTGTGAGTAAAAAGTCAAGCGCAAGGGAAACTGCTTACCGAGCACACCAAGCCGATAGTTTACGGTTATGACGATGACGTTGCCGTAACTAGCCAGGATGCTCCCGTCAAACATATTCCCCGTGCCTTCCATGTAGGATCCTCCGTGTATGAATACCATCACGGGTTTAGGGCTCCCGCTCTCACGAATGTCTAGAAAAAGGAGGACAGAAACGATTAAATGACAAATTACTGCAGACAGCTGGAGATGCATTCATAGCTGAGGGCTTCCATTTTGCTCAATTTGGCCACATTGGCTTTATTTTACAGATGAGATCAGTTTTAGAAATTAGCTCATTAATTTCCTAGGCAATATGAATGTCATGTTCCTGGCGATCGGGAAAATATCCTGTTATGATTTTTGCGTGCGTTCACTCTCTCTTGCTCTTGAAGTGCCTGTCAGCAGTAAAATTGAAAATTAAAATGGGCATTTTAATTTATAAAGTATCAGTTTGACTTAAGTTTTGACATCTTCCTAGGAAACACTGTCTCCAAACTTCAAGTAAACCTTGAGGGGGAAAAGGTATCCTCTTTCACCTCGTCTTCTCAGATCTCATTTTTCGTTCAGCATTGAAAATAGCACACTTTTGAAATTTCCATACGTTGCTAAGGCAGAGTAATCCACTTTAGGAAAATGGTCTCTGTCCGAGAGGGAGTTATTTTCACAAACACAAATGCGATGCAGATGATAACTTTTGTCTTGCTTGAGGGAGAGAGCCATTTCATCACGGTTGCAAAGACTTCACATAAATCTCTGTTATTTTATTGGGCATGCGGGGACCTGCTTCCGGGAGGTCTTATAACAAGCTAAAAAACAAATGAAGAAAGCAATCCTTTTCCAAAACAATTTTCTTACGGCCGGTCCTCTTGCCAAATGCTCAAAGTGAAATGTGCACACAATGGTTCTTGAGCAGGCGATGTAATGTCTCAAATCTTTTCTTGACGTCTTCTGTTTTGGCTTTGTGTATCTATTTTTGTTAAGCTGAATATAAAAAACAATATGGTGATATATAGTATATTTGAGCATTAATAAGGTCACCTTCTGAAACCCAGATAAAACACAGACACTTACAAAACTGGAACAAAAGTCCTAGGTATCCATAGAAAATCATTTGGGTAATTTCACACTTTCAACTTCAACGGTGTTCAAATAACTCCGGCAGAACTCTGAAGATTGTCCCCAAATTCCATGCAAAAAAATCGATGTGTAAAATCTCCAGCTCAGTGAGAATCAGTGTCCATCAGGAGAAAAATGACATCAAGTGATTCCTCGGCAAAATAAATACTTCATTGATCTTAGTTATCCTCAGTCAAACTGACAGAAATGCTCTTCATCTCCAGACAAGAGGTGAAATAGTGCATGTGCACAGCAGGCTGTTTGTAACTCTTCATTATTTTGTTAGACGCTTTATTCAAATGTCATATATCAGCGATAAGACCGGTTTATCATGTCCTCTCTTTGGAACGTCACAAAACGATAATATAAACTAAAATACAAGTGGCGTTGCACTAAAGTATTTGGCAAGGTTACCTATACATGCATATCGCTGATCTGGATGTTTTTGTTGTGTTATTACTAACTCCTTATGACGTTATGTCATTTTAGACTTAAAAGTGTTTCATATTTGTGCTACCTGCAGCACCAAACAGAATAAAATGAAATAGAACGAAATACACCCACATCACTGAGGTCATATAAGATTTCTTAATATAACTTATTGTATGGCCTGTAATGTCTTTCCTGAATTTCTTTGGTATTGCCAGTGGATATTTATACTTAAACTTTCAAGTACTTTAACCGAGCAACCAATTTTCTCGATTTTATTTTGGTACGTTCTGTTTTTTCAAATTTTTGACCTGCCACAAAAGGCCACACACTGTTATATTGTCTCCTGGGCCTATTGGTACTGATTACTTCAAAAAGTCAATATATATGTTTGTACCCTTTGTTCTAAGGCGGCAGATTAATGAACGTGTCAAAAGTGGCTATTGATTTTGGTGATAGTTTGCTTTAGTAAATCTCCAGCAAATAGTCATATCTGAAGAATCCCTTGGCATTTGGAGTTGTTGCATGTGATTGATGATCCCGAGGTATCTCTGTGTGGCGGACCGCGCGCTGCCCTTATATCAAAAACAAAAAATGTAAACTAATTAGAATGGATATTAATATCCGTAAGTGGGCCGGTGATGTGATCAAGCCAATTACAGGATCTATGAAATGAAATCAGAGGAGACGGTTGGCGAGAACTGTCGCTGGTGTCGCGGCAGCTGGTATTAGCAGTGTGCACTAATAAGGTAGCGTTATGTCTACATAATTAATGTGCCCTCTGTGTCTCTTCACAGCCCGATCAGATGCTGCCTGAGTGCCAACCGCCATACCTTTGCCACTTAGCACAAAACAAGGAAAAGACAGGACATGTTTGATTCGCTGAGGTGAGTTTTGTTTTAAACTTTATTTTGAATTAGCTTTTATTTTAGTATTTATTATATTTCTATATATGTTTACTTTATTTCATTTTTTTCAGCTAATAATTTAATTAGTTGAATAATTTTAGTGCATAAACTTGATTTTATTCAGTGTATTAAAGACCGGGTAAAGAGAAATCAGAGATTTTTTTCAAAACACATAAAAAATGTTAAAAAAAGACTCAGAAGTATGTAGTACTGAATTGTGGAGTTAAGCCCTTTAACAGGTTTTCACCAAATCTGTGTTCATGGTTTTCTGGGGGGCCAGAACTTACTCGGACTTTAAGAAACTATATATTCTTAAATCATATTTAGGATTTCAATTATCAGAAATGTTTTAAGCATTTTAGTCTTAATAAACAATAACAACCTTCTTTTAAAAATTGGTGTTTCACACGGCGATAAACTCGATACATGATAAACCGGTTTCTATCTCCAGATAGATCTAAAACAATGACCTTCTATTACAATATCTCTAAAGTCTCCAAGAACAAGCATTTGTTTTCTTTGATCTTCACATATTAGAAACTAAATCAGAACATAAGGCTAGTAGTTGTCTTTTTGCAGACGATGTCCTTTGGAGCAGACTGGGCTTGTGTTAGTCTGAGGGTCCTTGGAAGGTTATCTCTCCCTCGCTGCGAGCCCCATTGTGAGTTTGAGCAGGTCCTTGTAAAAAAACGAAAATCCGTGCTTTTCACGAATGCTGGGGTTGCAATCAAAAGACCTGGTGACCATGACAGCCTTCATAGCAGATGCTCATCTTGATGGTGTCATTCAGTAGAGTAGCAATCCGAGAAAGCACAACATCGCCAGGGCGGTCTTGATTTATGTGGAGATTTTGCCATTGGATCCGAATGCATTCTCGTCTAAGATGGTTCATTATGTTCGTTTCTAGTGTCCAGTTGCATGTTTTCTTTCAATTTTCCCAGTATATTTGGCCTGTTTAAAAGGATTACGCTTCGATTTCCAAAAGAGCTGATTTGAAATACTGTGGGACCCTCAGTGTATATTTGTGTTGCTGTAATCTTTTGATGTGCAGATCAAAGCGACCAAGCTCTTTCCTGGTTTTAGCCTCCTCTAATTGGATCTTATTTCATTTGATTATACAGGAGACAGTCTTCATCGGGTTTCTGTTCTGACATGAATGAGGAAGGAAGTGCTGTTATCACACAGTCACTCAGGGATTACTTTTTGTAATGCTCAATGTGTTAATTTTGCTGTGTATCTTTAGATTTTTGCACAGCCTCTAAACATGGGGCAGATTAAACAGCTCGATTGTAATGGGTGTTGATGCAGGCGGGCCGACAGAAATGCAGACACATCAGTATAGATTCCAGGAACATACAATGTTGCGTAGGAAATTTCTGAAAAGATGGTTTTCAGTATAATTTTGGAAATCAGTGAGATTATCTCAGAACTTTTTGTTTAAGAGAAGGCAGAAGGGTTGAAAAATCATGCAAAAACGGTTAAGAATTGATATTAGGATTATTAGTTTGTTTTGTTTTGTTTACTTGTCTTTGTTTTTTGTTTAGGTGAGATGCAACATATAAAATCAAAAGGAAATGATAATTAAAATATTCAAGCAAAAACCTATGAAGGGTTATTAACAATTATGTGTCTAAAATGACGGGAGACAGGTCACATCAAGCCAAAACGACAAAACACATCCAGCAAAAAACGAGCAAGAAAAAAGAAATTTCCACTCTCAAAAAGGACAAGAAATTTAAGAAAAACAAAGAGGAAAAAACTGGAGGGTTCCTTGTCATGCATAGCAGTTTGGCATCAAAAAATACCTTCATCCTCAGCACCGTCATTATCAGCTAAATCATCATTCTGTTTCTTTGAAAGAGGACCTAGGATCAAGAATGGAAAAGATGGAGCACACAGAAAATACAAGAGCAAACAAGTCTTCAAAAAGTGCTACAAAGACACAAAGAACTTGCACTGAAATTCTTGTTTTTTAAGTGATGCCGTATTCAAAAAAATATAAAAGAAGTTAAAAATGTAAGTAATCAAGCATTCTCCAAATCTATGAAAGACAATAAAAGGGGCCTTACTGATTTATTAATAACTTGTGTTGTTTATTTTTTAAAAGGATAGTAAGTCAATCATTCTGTTTTTCAGATGTTCAAACGTGTTTCCATCTTACAGGAAAATTGTATACAGCATGTATCTTTCAAACCACATTTAACATAATAATACATCAGAGCAGCCAATGCAAGGCGTTGTTAATTCCCATGATGCTCATGTGAGCTGTCATTTCACACAGAGGTTGGATCTCCTCAAAAATGCGAAAGAAAACTTTAATTGTGCTAAATGTGCTTTAAAAATGCTTCACACTACTCCAAAACATACTGGTGGTTTGTAGGAGAGTATGAATTAAGCTTAAGACAATGTATTATTTTTAAAGTTTTCATTTAAATAACAACGCAATGTCAAAGGCTGATGCAGTTTAATACTGGCTGACATTTCAGTGATACACGTAATTCCAGACACACAAACACACGAAACCCACAGATGAACTCACGCACACAGCAAGCATAGCCTATTTAAAATGAGAGCGCATGCAGGCATGTTTGTGTAAGAGAGGAAGAGGTGAGGATGTGCAGGGTAGGAAGATTGGGAGATGAGGCAGCACTCTCAGCCAAAAGTCAATCTGTCCATTTAATCAGACAGCTGGGGCCAAAACCCATGACCCACACATTCTAATGGACCAGCACAGGGAAGGGAGAGGGGCTGTGGGCCGCATTGCGTCCATTTCATTTTGGAGAACCGGTGTGTTATCCGGTGTGGGTCAAGTCCTTCTGCTGTTGTGAGTAGGAAGCAAACATTGTTGTTAACATTATGGTGCTGCTCCATGCATGTTTCTCTGGAAAATGAATAAATATACATACATTAACATCAGACTATATTTAAACACAACACGTGCAGTTCTTATAAATCAGGTCAGTCGACGCCCTTAGTTATACAATATGGAAAAAAGATGACAAGTTTAAACATTCTGTTGAAAAAGAAACGTTAAAAGGAAAGTTCACACAAAAATGAAAATGTTGTCATCGTTTCTTCATCCTCATGTTATTCAAAACATAGACTCTTTCTTATGTGGAACACAAAAGATTATATTTTGTTGCAGTGGTTTTGTGCTCATATAATGGATGTTATTGGGCCCCGATGTTGTTGAGGTACCGACGTTCTTCAAAAATATATTCTTTTGTGTTCTCCAGAAAAGACAAAAATCATACAGGTTCACTTTAAGCATTGTTTTGCATGAAAATAAAAGATTGGGCCCAGTTCAGTGCAAAGCACATATTCCTTTATATAACAAGTACGTATGATATTATAGCATAAAGTTGTCCAAATTACAACTTGTCTTGTTTCCCAGGATAAATAAGTCAACATTGTTAAGACATGATGAATTTGATGAAGAAAATCGTAAACAATTATTGGACATCTTAGGTTTATTTTTCGTAACCCACTGGCAAATTGTTCAGCATAAATTAAAACACACTTAAAAACAATTTGCTAATGGGGTAAAAACATATTTTCCTTTGCAGTACATGTCTCATTTAATTTTTTTGTCTTATCCTAAATTTTAAAATCCTTATTGACAAAGGAGGATTTATTTCACTGAATAAGACCCATTGGCAAAAACATTATCAACATAATCATTTCAGGTTAGAAAAATGTAACAATTAATGAGTTTACCTTTCAAAACACAAAATAAATAACTTCTTTCAACTGAATATATTCCCAACACAAGTCTATAAACATCTCAAACATTTAAATATGTCCGATAACACAGCTAGCACAAATAAGCTCACACAATAACATCAACCATAATGAAAATGACCTCAATATCCCGGCCTAGCAGCCTCATAGTTTCACAGCTTATTACTCAGAAGGATTTCTATCAGTAGATAATTGCTTTCAGAGCCGTCTTCATTATATAGGAAGGAGAACTCCAGCGCCTCCCGAGCTCTGCCTGACACGGAGGCCTGAGGTGAACTGAGCCAGCAGACAGTGAAAAGCAGAGATCAAGCCTGACCAAGACCTGGCTTAGACTTAATCTTGCCATCAGTACAAAACATGTTTGCCAAGACTGACTTTCTCTAGATCTTGAAAAGCTTTGCTGAAGTCTCTAAAGTGTTTCCATCAACCAAGTAAAGGTTGTCAGAACAATCCTCTGTGAAAGAACATTGAGTGTGAGATATCTTTCTCACTGTATCATCTGTCTGCTAACTAGATTTGCACTTCATGAAGGAAATGCCAGTGATTGCAAGGCAGCAAAAAATGTTTTTAGGTGATGTGAGGATGAAGACTTTGATTTTGTACAATGCTTCAGAGCCAGTTTACTGATTTCTTAAAGGGACAGTTCACCCCAAAATGTACATCTGTTATTTACGCACCCTCAAGCTGTTGGAAATCTCTATAAATTTTATTGTTTAGCTGAAAATTCTTTTTTGGATAAGTGTGGGAAACCAGAGAGTTCCGAGGGACTACTGACTACCATGGTAACCATTTTCTGGCACCTCAGATCTGTTTGGTTATAAAGATTTCTCCAAATATCTCAGAACAATGAAATTATACAGATTTGGAACAACTTGAGGGTGAGTAAACGATGACAGACGTTTACAATATTTGGTAGCCACCCCATTAAAACTTATTATATACTGTACATAGACAGCCTTGCAAGCACTGTAACATAAACTTCGTTTTCCCCAAAGTATTCTCTAAAAAAAGCTTAGTTACTTAGTTACCTCACCATGTAAAAGCCCTTCTCATAATAACAGGATGTCTAGAGAACATTCATTTCTCAACACATCAATCCATCATCAGCCCATCTCACATTAAAACAGCGCGTGTCTACTTTTCTATCCATTCTCATGAAGCCCGAAAGTATTATGAGGCACCGTAGGGCACTTATTCTCCTCGCCAGCCAGTCACCCCACCCCTGAGAGGGGTCACAGCCCCCGCTGGAGTCCTCGGTGTGACCTGTACAGCTGGTTTTCACCTGTCTCTCTCTCTCTCTCTCTCTCTCTATCTATTTCTCTCTGATCCAGGTTCCAGTCAGTTGATCAAAGGCAGCAGAGTTCACTGCAAATCCACTGCATGTGATCAGCTACCGCAAAGACATCATGGATGTGTTCACTGTTTCCTAAGTTCACTTTCTGCTGACCACATTTCATTCAAACTTCATTAAACTTGAGTCACAAAGAATATATATTTTGCATGTGAAAACCATCTTAAAGGGACAGTGTAACCTAAAGTTGAAAATTCATTCATTATTCAGTCACCATCATGTCATTCCAACCCGTGTATGAATTTCTTTCCTCTGAAGAACAGAAAAAGTCATATAAAGGTTTTGAACGACATGAGGGGGATAAATTAAACCATATTACAAGTTCATTTATATTTGTATTATCTTCATATAATATACTCTTACATAGACCTAGTACTGTATATCCTAGTCCCCATACACCTACTGTATGTAAATATGCACTTACTGGACATCCACGCTCATCACTCCATCATTGTCATAACGCGCTAGATTGATTTATCATCGCACAACTCACCGGCTCGGCCTACAAAAGCATTTCCATATCGCCCCTTATGGCGCCATCGATTGGTGTTCACCTCTGACTGATAAACTGCTACTTCATGCCCGGCCACTGTTTAATGCAGCGCATCGGTAGGATACACCCGACTGCCGCGACTCCGGGATGCTGACTGAGTAATCGATGCTCGGAGGTGGACCGAGTTCAGATCGAGCCCATCGACATCTACGGCATTTGTCAAGCAGCCCCCTCTCAAACTCAGTGTTAAGCAATCACAGGCTTAAACAGTCATTAACAAAAGCCATAAGGAGACACCAGAAACTGAAGAGCCGGTCTTGATGAGAAACCCAGTGTAAATGTTACAGGAGAGGATAACCGAAGTGCATTAGTATCATGAGTCTTGACTGTGCCCTGCATGGCAGAACGCAATAAGCGCTGATGAGTATAATCACACACTCGGCCCAGATCTCAGCAAGATGTATGTGTGCTCTGCCACCAGCGCATTTAACTCTATGAGCCGGGGTAATTTACCAACTGAAGGGTCTGAGAAAGCTATGGATTTTCGGGATAAATAACTACAGAGCAGGCAACACCTGCACGACTGTTGCTGCTACCTGATACGTGTTAATGCGTGACCGGCGATCTCATTTCTTCCATGTTTGATGGGTTGTGAATCTAAAAATAAGTAAATTAGGATGTTATCTTTTGCATATTATTGCGTATGAAATTGCACACGGTGAAAATGCAACTAACGACTCCTCCTGTTCAAAGCACAACAACATAAGATGTTGTCATGTTTTCATTCTTTTCCGAAAAGGAGATAAACAAAACACGTTCTGTAGAGCAGTTTGTCTGTTTAGGGCTACTGTAGAAACAACTTGGCAAATTTCATGTAAGGGGACCTGCGTTTGTATGTAGATAGAAAAAGCAAATTCTAAGGTGATAACACTTTTTAATGTAAGGCCTTTCTACATCTCTGAAGACATAGTTATGTATATTATATTGTATTTCTGTCAATAGGTCCTCCAAAAAATTACACACAGCACCTTTAAAGGATGTTCTGTAATTCCCATTGGATTTCATTACTGTTAAAGACAAACAAATCCAAATTCCTGCTTAATTTTCTTCAAGCAAAAAAATTTTTTCACTTGATTTAGGGTGAAAAATCACTCAGACGTGATGTTGATTCACCCAAGGCTTGACAAGTCGTGAGATCTATAATGATAGTCTCGCCGCCCTAACTGACTCGTCTACGTCCACAGGCAATAACACCTTAAACATCGGTGTAAACAAACAAATTCAAAGAAGTTGAGCTGTTTTACTGCATTGATGCTGTTCATGGTGGTTGCCACTGAATCTGACGCCTCTTCCAGACAGATGAGAAACCTAAAGACACTCTTTCGAAAAACAAACATCCTCGAGCCACACTCAAGGATGTATACGCGGGCACAGAGAAATACGAGTAACTTCTCCGATTGCCGCCTGGTACATGGATTTTCACAAATCCCGGCTAAACAAGCCCAGGGCTTGCAAACATGCATCATGTAGCTAAAAGCTTCAGCAGCCTCGCTAATTCACTCGAGAGAAAGAGAGAGAGAATTCAGAGATCAAATGGTCAGAGGACAAAAAAGACAGAAAAATTAAGTGCAAACAAAGAAAATGATGCATTTCTGTAATATGCGATAATGCGTTTTTTCTAGGGTTGCCAGATCTAGCATGAAATGCACCACTGTCCTGTGTTTACCAGAAGAACCCAGAATCGAGAATTCATGAGATGCAGCCCTGTTGGAAAAATCATTTGAAGATGTTGTGTTATGAAACATGGTCTGTACATGTCAAAAGCGTGTCATACTGTAGGTTGGTCCAACTGTCATAATGTTGCAAAAACTGGCTTGACCATCTTGAGCTATGACTAGCTGGTAAAAAGTTTGTGGCTGGTCCAAATTAATATGTGTATTGGTCTGTCACACTTGAGTTTTTTTACACAAAATAGATATTTAACACAATAACGTCACAATCTTGTTGTTTGGTTACAAACATTCTTCAAAATATCTTATGTTGTGTTCTGCAGAAGAGAGAAAGTCATTCAGGTTTCAACTGTCCCTGTTATGTTTGTTTACAACATGTTCAACAATCACCTACAGCCAGTGGCCTACCTGGATCTCAAACAGCATATATTTGTATAAAGAAAATGAATAGTGCCCCTTATTGTCCTTGGAGAGAAACTGAGAGTGCCCCTTGTTTTTCTCTGCTGAATCTGGCAGCCCCAGCATCTGCACTCTTTATTTATTCATCCATCTACTCTGGCGTCTTATATTATTGCATATGGGGAGTTTCTCCATGAGGAATTACATTGTGTTTCCAGCAGTCGCTGTCAGGCAGTGCACACGTCAGCTTCCCATGTGGCAGTTGTGTCAAACGAGCATCCGCCCCAGTCGCACAGCAGCGCTGTACAACATGACAGCCGTACGCACCCCCCCCACCCATTCTCTCTCTGTTTCTTTCACAATGTTTCCTAAATCAGCCAAAAGACAAGGAGAGTGTAGCATCTAAGATCAATCCGCTTACAAATGCAATCCCAGCCGTATTCCAAAAGTATGAATATTTCATAATGCATCACAATGGCAACCTGGGGTTATATGCCTAAAAGCTGTTGTGTATATGTTATTCACCATACGTGAACAAATCTGAAGATAATCAAAGCACATACTGTAATATATGAAAAGTGTCTTTTTACGCAAGACCTTCCTGAACAAGGTTTTACAACAATTGAATCGGAGTTGTGAATTGGTTAAAATGGAATGCTAAGAACTGATTCACAAAAATAAATCACACTTGCTGACAAAATCATCTGAATCATAACAAATATGATAATTATTTAATAAATAGCCCAGTCCTGTTGGGATTTTTTCAAGCTGGTGAAATGCATGTGACATTCCCATTTTTACAAGAGTCCCTCGTGAATATGTTCTCCAAAGCATGGTGGCCTTCCCCATTTCTGTGAGTAGCCACCAGATCGCACAGAGCCAAAACTACAGCAGCAATATCCAGAACCGTGAGCGCAGGATGATTTTTTTTCCAAAAGCCCCCGCTAAGAGCAGGGGGATAATGGCAGGGACCAAAATGTCACCGTGGCCCTTAGATTGTGAGGTGCTGCTCATTAGAGAGAAAGAATGACAGGACTTAAAGGCAGGTAACATTTGTGACGAAAGATTTCATTAGGAGCTGTCAAAGCCATAAGAGTCGACATGGAGGGATGACAAAACTTGTAATGAGCCGGCTACCCATGAGGGAATAGAGAGAAGTCCACAGGTGGAATAAGATGGAGTCAAAGACCCCACATTTTAGCGTATTAAGATCTGGGCTGGGTGTAGATTCAAGGGGGGATGCTTAACTATTATGATTGTGTTCTGACCTATTTCAGGGGACTCAAACTTTGCTTCTGGTGGGGCCTGCCGAGGTGAGTGTAAATCTGCTTCGACACACCTGCTTGTAATTTTAAAGTATTCCTGAAAACCTTGATTAAATGGTTCAGGTGTGACACCCCTATTTAACTCTATAAGCACATTTCTACAAACACGGAAATTTTCATCCCTATATGGCTCCCATCATAGCATGATTTGGCCCATTATCGTAGTCAATTGCTTTATTTGTTCCTGCGGTGTACAGGTGGATCTAAAAGTCATCTTCTACTGTTGGTGCTTACTTTCAATTATAACTTACAGAGTTTCAAACACTGGGCCGTGTCTTTCAGACTGCCACGAGAGAGGTGACTTCATGGTAACTAGCCTCTGGGTGATTGACAGATTTAAATTTGGTGAAAATGAGAGACAAAGCAATAAAATATCACTATGCAGAATGAATTCATTTCATGGCAAGTCCAGCGAGTCAGAAACGGTGACCCAAAGTCAACAGGAAGAGCAGAGCAGGTAAAAAGGTAGCACGATTTGATTAAGGCTATTCAAAATGTACCCTTGACGTCGGCCCCAGAGGATTCTGGGCGAATAAAGTCGGCCCCTGAAAGCTTGAAGGCCTCCTCTCTAAAGAGAAGCTGAAAGGCACAAAGTTATTACACATTCCGTTAGCGTACATAGACAGAACACTGTCAAATTCAACTTTTTATGAAGCTAGTGTTTCAGAGAGATCGCAGAGAAGGTTTAAAGCAAGTTATACTTTAAAAACCATATCATTCGTTTCTGCAGCTAAACGTCGGCGTAAGACAATCATCAATTCCTACTATCAATAATATCACGGAATCACTTATGCTTCGGTTGGTGATCTTAAAAGTGCTGAATATGACTGGTCTTATTTGTTAAAACAGATTTTAGCTGTCCTCTTTACCCGTTAATGGAAGATACTTTATGCTGAATTTGATCTCGCAGACCTTTTTTGGCATTTACGATAAGACAGACGAAATCAGTTGCAGTCTTTTGCTGAAAAAAGCAGGTTGGAGAATCAGAATTGGTCATCTCTTGATTTTTGCTTTCTTTCTGTCTAGCAGGGGGCAAATGATCGCTGGTACTAAAGAGGCTTTGTTGCACTTAGGCAGGTGCAGATTGTGATATTTTCTGAGAGAGAGAGAGAGAGAGAGAGAGAGAGAGAGAGAGAGAGAGAGAGAGAGAGAGAGAGAGAGAGCACGAGAAGCAAATAATGGAGGTAATAGATTCACCCTATTTCTGAATACTGCTGGTCATCAGGCAGCACCTGTAAACTCCTTTCAGAGGTCAGAACAGCACATTAAGACCTGGAATGTACTTAAGGGAGCTTACTGGAATCAAGTGGAACAAGTCTAAACAGCATTTCACATTTGACTTATTTGATTAACATTACATTAGGACATATAGCAAATGTAATCCATTTTATAATCCCCAAATGGCCTCTTTATCAAATAATAGTTAGATACCACCGAGTTCACGAACTGTGTCCAACCCCCCACTGCAAATCCATGTCTACATCATTTTAAACCACAACGGGGACACAGTCCTATGCTGTCAATATTTTGTTAAAAGACAAAGAAATTGATGGACAGAAGAATGCACCATAGCACATACAGTACATGTAAGTACTAACAACTACTGACTATCCAACATTTTCTGTTCATCATCTTTATTTTCTCTGAAGCTTATAATCTGATGAGTGTGTTCAGTGTTACCCAGCTAGCTGCTCTGAAACCGATCTTTTATGTTGTTTATCAAACTACTTCCCAAAAGCACAGTTTCTTTAAAAATAGAGTTTTGTTAATATTTACAAATGGCAAGAGGCAACATGCAAAAAAATGGTTGCGACAAACCTTTGAATAACTGCAGAATCTTTGAGCCCTCAACACACATTTCACTAAATAGAAAAAACACAGCCTTTGAACCAAGATACACTGTAAAATCTGAAATAAAAAGTACAATTAAATTGGATTAACACGATTTTAAACAAACTTTTTTCACTTGTGACCAGTTGTAGCTTGCTCAGCTGTAACCTTTAAAAATTGCGTGAGAGTCTACATGGATAAGTTGCATAAATTGAAACTAATTGTTGAAGTAATGCTAAAAATGACTAAATTCTAAAATAGTCAATGTACAGCCAATTCGATTGTGCTAAAACATTTAAATGGGTCCTGTTTTGACTACACAAAACTACACAGATAAACAGCATTGCCACATTTGATGAAATTATAGAAGACCGTCTTCCAATGCAATCTGAAAATCCCACATCTTAATATGATCTCGCCTGGTTACACACCTCTCTCCGTGAACTAACAACTTCTGTTTTTTCATTTTTGCTACACATTATAACTCCTGTGAAATGAAAGCAAGCTTCAAACCCAGACCAGCAGAAAACCGTCAGTACTTTCAGACAGACTGGCTCCTGATCTCATTACCGTAAAATACACATGGCACTTGACATCTTCTAAGCGAACAGAGATGTGATCTATGTGTTAATAGGGTCAGAGAGCAGGCCGTACATGAGCCAGACAGACAGCGCGGCTGAAAACGGCTGGCACTTCTGATTAAAGCTAAGGCGGCACTAGGATGAACCCTTCCTGTACCCACAAATCCAAATAAAAACAACGGGCCAACAGAAAGCGATGACGGGAGGTGTTGAGCGTTGCGCGTGTTCACTCAGGCTGTTCAAAGAAGTTCCAGACGCAAACGGGCTAATTTGTGACCGTATTATATTTACCCGTGATTTCAATTTCAAAGTGCTGCATTAGCGAGCAGCAGGGATGAAAGGCTCGGAGAGCATTCTCCGCGCCGACAACGCCATCAACATCCTTCAAGCCCGAGCCCCTCATCAACCGCAGCGTGTCAGCAGAATTATACAGCCTCTCTCTACACAAATGAACTCAAATGCCGCCCGATATCCCCTGCTTGCTCTCAGGGACGCCTTTGATAGCAACTAGCAAATTACAATTTTTTTTTAATCAATAATTCATTTCCCGGCTCTTTTCTGCACATGGCTGGAGAAAACTCATGAAGGGCCAGCAGATAAACTTACCGAACAAGTTATGTAAATGGAGTATCCACAAATGCTCGGTGAGGATAAACATCTCACTTTTAAATAAACAACCATAGACGGGCAGGTTTGTTATGTGACCGGTTTAATGTTTACCAGTTACCGCGGAGAGACAGAGTTCATACATAAATCACTTTGGCTGCCAGAGAAATAGATTTGTATCACCTACTGCATAACCTTTGACGGTTTGATAGAAAACAAGTTGAGAGGGTATTTCATTTTTTTTTCAAACTCAAATCCTCTTACAGTTCAATCTCGTTTTATATTTATGTCTTTGCAAAAACACTATAATCCAAAAGGATACAGATTTATCAGTAGGACTGTTCCCCTGGATTGAAACCCACGACCCTGGTGTTGAAGTACCATGCTATACCTGCCGAACTACAGGAACACAGATTTTTCACGAAGCAAATTTTAAAACAATCAACAACTTAAAAGCGAGCTCAGTCAACTAGGATGAATTACTAGGAACAGAAGGTTAAACATGAGCTTTCATTTTTGCCTGACAGACAAGAGCATTAGTAAAGAACAAAACTCCCATAGGTGGTTTATATCAAATCTACGGACGGTGTGATGAAAGCACAACATAGCAACGAGCGTTTGACATCTGTCAGTCTTGTGAAGCCTGCTCGAGCCAGAAATGCAATCCCTCTGCAAGTTTCTAAAGAAAAACTCAAATGTAACAACTAGTATTCTACAACACAGCAGCTGAAGAATATGTAAAAACACGAGCATGAGGAAGCAAAGGAAAAATCAAAGCGGAAATCGATAGCACCTGCAGTGAAGTTAACGTGGCTTTGTGAGGTTTAGGCAGCTCAACACCTGATCAATGAAGGAAAACTAGAGATTGGTTTCTGTGCTGAAACAGGCACCACAGAAAGATATTTTCTACTTCTGTGTTGGGTCAATGTGAAGATGCTCAATAAAGTTCATGTGAGCCTTATTGTTCATTTGCAATATATCATTTAATAAATATAATATAATCAACATAATTATTACAATATAATATCGCTCAAGTAGGTGTGTGATTTGTCTCTATATCAGCATGGCTGTGATTAGGCCAAAGGCACGAATAATACAGTATATCATATATTTTATTATAGTGTAAAGTGTAAATAGCGGCGTAGTGATAAAAACGGAAAAGCGGTTTTTCATGGGGATCCTGCTGTCTTTCTTCCGAGAAACAGAAAGATTTGTTATATAGTATAATATAATACAGCTGTTGTTGTTCTTAATAATAACATAACAATAATAATGTATGATGTGTATTATATTATTACAT